>NC_084579.2:29148032-29488032 GCF_033978685.3 Nerophis lumbriciformis
GAACTGCGGTGGCTTTGTAGTTCTCCGCAAAAACTCTGGATTTTTTTCTGAAAAACAAAACGTGCATTTGAAATGTGTCTATTCTGAGAATTGAGATATTTGCAGACGTTTGGGTTAATGGAGCTTTCACAAAAACTAGCAAGTGTGCAGCTTTTACAACAGTTTTCTGTCATCTTCATTACTGTCCTAGAATATGGTCCACTACAACTAAGTCTGACCTGAACAAACTGCAACTTGTTCAGAACAGAGCGGCTAGACTGGTACTTAAATGTTCTTTGCGCACTAATATTTCATTTATGCATTCACGCCTGTCCTGGTTGTCTGTTGAACAAAAGATGCATTGTAGTCTCCTTATGTTCTTTAGAACTATCATGTTAGATCAATCACCAGATTACTTTTACAAACAGTTTTTAAAATCAACTAACACACATATTCATGACACTAGGAATGCCAGCAATGGCTATTTGGCACTTACTGGTCCCAGGACCAATCTCCTCAAACATACAGTCATGTATAGATGTATATCATTCTGGAATCGGTTGCCATCTCACATTAATCTCTCACAAAGTACAAACCCCGTTTCCATATGAGTTGGGAAATTGTGTTAGATGTAAATATAAACGGAATACAATGATTTGCAAATCATTTTCAACCCATATTCAGTTGAATATGCTACAAAGACAACATATTTGATGTTCAAACTGATAAAAAAAAAAATTTTTGCAAATAATCATTAACTTTAGAATTTGATGCCAGCAACACGTGACAAAAAAGTTGAGAAAGGTGGCAATAAATACTGATAAAGTTGAGGAATGCTCATCAAACACTTATTTGGAACATCCCACAGGTGAACAGGCCAATTGGGAACAGGTGTTCCCAAAGTAGATTCCATGAAATGCTCAGTCATTCACAAACAAGGATGGGGTGAGGGTCACCACTTTGTCAACAAATGCATGAGCAAATTGTTGAACAGTTTAAGAAAAACCTTTCTCAACCAGCTATTGCAAGGAATTTAGGGATTTCACCATCTACGGTCCGTAATATCATCAAAGGGATCAGAGAAACTGGAGAAATCACTGCATGTAAGCAGCTAAGCCTGTGACCTTCGATCCCTCAGGCTGTACTGCATCAACAAGAGACATCAGTGTGTAAAGGATATCATCACATGGGCTCAGGAACACTTCAGAAACCCACTGTCAGTAACTACAGTTGGTCGCTACATCTGTAAGTGCAAGTTAAAACTCTCCTATGCAAGGCGAAAACAGTTTATCAACAACACCCAGAAACGCAGTCGACTTCGCTGGGCCTGAGCTCATCTAAGATGGACTTATACAAAGTGGAAAAGTGTTCTGTGGTCTGACGAGTCCACATTTGAAATTGTTTTTGGAAACTGTGGACGTCGTGTCCTCTGGACCAAAGAGGAAAAGAACCATCCGGATTGTTATAGGCGCAGAGTTGAAAAGCCAGCATCTGTGATGGTATGGGGGTGTATTAGTGCACAAGGCATGGGTAACTTACACATCTGTGAAGGCACCATTATTGCTGAAAGGTACATACAGGTTTTGGAGCAACATATGTTGTCATCCAAGCAACGTTACCATGGACGCCCCTGCTTATTTCAGCAAGACAATGCCAAGCCATGTGTTACATCAACGTGGCTTCATAGTAAAAGAGTGTGGGTACTAGACTGGCCTGCCTGTAGTCCAGACCTGTCTCCCATTGAAAATGTGTGGCGCATTATGAAGCCTAACATACCACAACGGAGACCCCCGAACTGTTGAACAACTTAAGCTGTACATCAAGCCAGAATGGGAAATAATTCCACCTGAGAAGCTTAAAAAATGTGTCTCCTCAGTTCCCAAACGTTTACTGAGTGTTGTTAAAAGGAAAGGCCATGTAACACAGTGGTGAACATGCCCTTTCCCAACTACTTTGGCACGTGTTGCAGCCATGAAATTCTAAGTTAATTTTTATTTGCAGAAAAAAATAAAGTTTGAGTTTGAACATCAAATATCTTGTCTTTGTAGTGCATTCAATTGAATATGGGTTGAAAAAGATTTGCAAATCATTGTATTCCGCTTATATTTACATCTAACACAATTTCCCAACTCATATGGAAACGGGGTTTGTAAATTGTCATTCAAGACAGCTCTGAAGATGCACCTATTGGAGCTGTCCGCATGGCGTGAATTTCTAATACTGGGTTTAACTAGCTTTTTTATCTTATGTTGTATTTTTCCTTTGTATAATGTTTGGTAATGCATGTATTCTTTGTATTTTTATTTTGTATGCTCCTATATGGATCCCAGGAAGACTAGCAGTCGCCTTGGCGTCAGCTAATGGGGATCCATTCAATAAACAATAAACAACAACATCAAATAAAGCATATTCACTTACTTCACTTTGCAGGAATAGTGCAGGCTGTCTGCTTTGGACCACCTGTGTCATGTAGCCCTCCTCCACCATTTACAGTCTTTGAGAAAATGTTTTTTTTTCCATCTTTGCTCCGTAACATTACAAATAGCCAACACCTGCTTTGTAGCTGCAATTCAGGGTTTACACTTCCACATGCCGTATTTTTTGGATTATAAATCGCTCCGGAGTATAAATCGCACCGGCCAAAAATGCATAATAAAGAAGGGAAAAAACATATATAAGTCGCACTGGAGTATAAGTCGCATTTTTGGGGGAAATTTATTTGATAAAATCCAACACCAAGAAAGGCAATTTAAAATAAATAAATAATACTGAACAACAGGCTGAATAAGTGTTCGATTGCCCTTTTCTGCTGCATATTTCATTACTTCCAGCTTGTAACCTGCAGTATATGATTTCCTTTTCGGTGCCATTTTTGTTCAGCCCTTCTCAGTTTTTATAAGTTACCGCCAATGGTGAAATGATCAATTTTCATAGGTACGGAAGTAGTAGCAGGTAGCATCTTTTTTTTCACAATGCACTTCTGCCATGACCCGCCCCCCTCCGAATTTTTATTGATTGACGTGTGTGTGTGTGACGATTGCTGATATACGTCTAGTCTCTTACGTGAATGAGATAAATAATATTATTTGATATTTTACTTAATAGTTTCACACAAAGACATGCACCTTGGGATAGGTTGATTGGCAACACTAAATTGGCCCTAGTGTGTGAATGTGAGTGTGAATGTTGTCTGTCTATCTGTGTTGGCCCTGCGATGAGGTGGCGACTTGTCCAGGGTGTACCCCGCCTTCTGCCCGATTGTAGCTGAGATAGGCTCCAGCGCCCCCCGCGACCCCGAAGGGAATAAGCGGTAGAAAATGGATGGATGGATGGTTTCACACATAAATTGCTCCAGAGTATAAATCGCACCCCCGGCCAAACTATGAAAAAAACTGCGATTTATAATCCGAAAAACACGGTATGTTGTCCAGAAATATAAAATGGTAAAATAACTATGATTTAAAAGTTCCTGCTACTTACTAAGATTAGGAGGTTGCCAGGAGTATCTTGGTTATTATTTGCGTCATGAAGCCAACAATCTTCAATATATTAAAAGGCGTTTCGACACACATTGAAATAATGACACCCAAAAAAGCATTTCCAGACAACGCTCTTGCTTTTTTTTATCCATCGATCCATACAAAACAATACGTTTTTGGAAGAGCATATGATTTCACTCACCACTTCGACAGGAATATAACAACTAAGGCTGTGTCTGACTAAGAATTTCCATCACGTCTCCATACATATCTTAAGTACCAATGGAGGACCTTAAACTTATTTTATAACTTATTAGATGGTGAGAAAAGCCTTGCTACCAGCCGCATACCAACACAGCCGAGCGGTAGGAGTTAGAGGACATTCATATTAAAAGAATAGATATTTGGCAGCAACAGATGGCATGGAAAGCATACCCATTCTGTTTTAATAAAGGTTTCAGTGTACTAAAAAGCGTGCAAACCTGATAGCACACGCAAAGCTGATCTAGTAAACGTGTTTGCGTCTGTTAAGTGAGCAGAATAAGGCGTGCACTCCATTTTGCGTCTCTGTCTTCATTAATAAGCAAAATTAGAGATGTCCGATAATGGCTTTTTTGCCGATATCCGATATTCCGATATTGTCCAACTCTTAACTACCGATTCCGATATCAACCGATACCGATATATACAGTCGTGGAATTAACACATTATTATGCCTAATTTTGTTGTGATACCCGCTGGATTCATTAAACAATGTAACAAGGTTTTTCAAAATAAATCAACTCAAGTTATAGAAAAACAAATGCCAACATGGCACTGCCATATTTATTATTGAAGTCACAAAGTGCATTATTTTTTTTAACATGCCTCAAAACAGCAGCTTGGAATTTGAGACATGCTCTCCCTGAGATACCCACTACAATTATGGGAAGTACTATACTTTGACTTTTACAAAGTGCATCATTTTTTTTAAACATGCCTCAAAACAACAGCTACAAAAACAATGAAAGCACACAGCTTCAGTCCAGAGTATACTAGAGTAATAAAGTAAACAATAACATAGTCCTCCTTTAGTGCAAGACTGCCTGGCATACTGTATAACAGGAAATTATAAACTGGGCTCAATCTGAACAGCCGATATGGGCATCTACATCAACTATATGATTTGCCTGAGAAACTGGACAGGACAAAAAAAAAAAAAAAACATTTTTTTTTAAACCAATACCGATAATTTCCGATATTACATTTTAAAGCATTTTTTTTTTTAACATGCCTTAAAACAGCAGCTTGGAATTTGGGACATGCTCTCCCTGAGAGAGCACGAGGAGGTTGAGGTGGGCAGGGTTGAGGTGGGGTATAGGGAGTAGCGGGGGGTGTATATTGTAGCGTCCCGGAAGAGTTAGTGCTGGAAGGGATACTGGGTATTTGGTCTGTTGTGTTTATGTTGTGCTACGGTGCGGATGTTCTCCCGAAATGTGTTTGTCATTCTTGTTTGGTGTGGGTTCACAGTGTGGCACATATTTGTAACAGTGTTAAAGTTGTTTATACGGCCACCCTCAGTGTGACCTGTATGGCTGTTGACCAAGTATGTTTTGCATTCACTTGTATGTGTGAAAAGCCGTAGGTATTATGTGATTGGGCCGGCACGCAAAGGCAGTGCCTTTAAGGTTTATTGGCGCTCTGTCTTAAATTTTACTTTTTGAAACCGATACCGATAATTTACGATATTACATTTTAAAGCATTTATTGGCCGTTAATATCGGCAGTCCAATATTATTGGACATCTCTAAGCAAAATATATGCTGATCATCCAAACACCCACAATTTCTTGTATCTATAAACATTTAAATACAAACAATATCAAAATTATAATTCAATAGGAAAAATAATACACAAGTAAGGTATATTATGGCAGGTGAGGCGGGGCCTCACCTGCCATCATGGAAAGAAAAAAAATGTAAAAAGAAAAAAAATAATTAAATTGTTATATGTATTCAGTGATTATACTATAAAGTTATTTTCCATTTAACTTCACCAGTTTTAGATTATTTTTATTCAAAATCGCTGAATTTTCACATTTGCCGTTCAAATACTGAGAAGAGACGGTGCGGTGATCAGCAGCCAGTTGAGGCACGTCACTCAGTTGTGCCTCAACATGGATTGCGGACTCGGCTAACTCCTGGTCTGCTGTGCAGTGAGACCGTATTGCTGTATGAATTATATTATAAATTGCCATAGTTTAGTTAGCTGAGGTATATAATGTACAGTGTATTTTTTCAACAACTGTATGCGTGTAAAGTATTTATTGTGCTGAGCAATCATAAAACTGCTGCGAAGACGCACTGTGTGAGGCTCGCAGTAATCCCGCCTCCTGGTGCCGGTTAATGCACCCCCGCCGCAGAAGGCACCCCCCGACGGGAGCGCCACACCAACCAAAGCCCACACCCAAACCCTCCACGTGCAAGACCGAATCCACCCAAAAAATGTCACTTAACAAGAAGCCAAAAAGAGCAAAAACAACGACTGCAGGGACACAACATTAGGTACACCTGCAGACTGCAGCACGGATTTCATATTTAATTCATTCACAACTCCTCCAACACGAACACCACTGTTCCCGCACTTATAAGTAAAGGTAAGACCATAATAGCCTTTTTTTAATTAAATGTGCTTTTTTGTGTGCTACAGTTTGTATGTGTAAAGTTTAAAGTTTAGTTAAAGTACCAATGATTGTCACACACACTAGGAGGTGAGGGGGAGCAGTGGGCAGCAGCACCGCCGCGCCCGGGAATCATTTTTGGTGATTTAACCCCCAATTCCAAACCTTGATGCTGAGTGCCAAGCAGGGAAGAATGCTGGTATGAGCTTTTAAACATAACCCGTTAACTGCTGCCAATCAAATGGTGAATAAGATACTCTTTAGGGTTCATATGTTTGTAAATCTGACTGTGATGAAGTCAGTGCCTCACCAGCCATCAACCTCACCGCACGTCACTGCCACACGCAACACGCTCAGTAATACTGCACGCTATTTTATTCTTTGAACATGCTGTCTAGCGCCTGGTATTTGGATCTTAGTAAATCAGGCCCTTGGTAAGCTGTTTTGGTTTATTAGTGAAATGCTGTACCACTGGCATTGACTAAAACATTAAGCAACACCTTGGCTATTTCAATTTAATAATAGCAAAAATGTATGCTAAATTTTTTTAATAACGCAATTCAAACTTTAATTGAGATTAGATGAGGCTTGTTGCTGTTTGTGATATTTGTTTTATAACAAATTATTTCATGTGCTTTTTGTTTTACTTGCACATTTAAGGTAAATGCTAAAGATTTACCTGTGGACTTGAGCCAGGACACTTTTTTTTTTCTGTATATCAGTGCTTGATTGTTAAATACAATAACATAACGGCTACCTATTTCAGGGTCTCGCAAAAAGTATTGCGAGATCTCGCAAAAATTTCCCTCCATGTCCCTTTAGGGGCTTTGTAATTAACGCATTTGAACACACAAAAAGTACAAAACGTCACAGTGCCTGACTGCTGTAGGATCTATATGATATATCCAAAAATGGCATACCCCCAAAAGGCGCATTCCTGCTGACATCTTTCTTTAGACCAGGGGTCCCCAAACTATTTGACCCGGGGGCCGCATTGGGTTAAAAACATTTAGCCAGGGGCCAGGCTATCTATATCTATATCTATATCTATATCTATATATATATATATATATATATATATATATATATATATATATATATATATATATATATATATATATATATATATATATGTGTATGTATATATATATATATATATGTATGTATGTATGTATGTATGTATGTATATGTGTATATATATATATATATATATATATATATATATACACACGCATTGGGTTAAAAACATTTAGCCAGGGGCCAGGCTATCTATATCTATCTATATATATATATATATATATATATATATATATATATATATATATATATATATATATATATATATATATATATATATATATATATATATATATATATGTATATATGTATGTATATATATATATATATATATATATATATATATATATATATATATATATATATATATATATATATGTATGTATGTATGTATGTATGTATGTATGTATGTATGTATATATATATATATATATATATATATATATATATATATATATATACACACGCATACATAAGTATATTTACATACATACATATATATGTATACACATACATATATATAAATATATATATATATATATATATATATATATATATATATATATATATATATATATATATATATATATAAAATATCATTGCAGATTAGACAAATTGCCTTTTCCTTACATTGAACAAAAAAAGTCATATGTCCCCTGATGTTTAAAAACTCTGCACTGAGTCTATTTTTTCCTCTTGCACTAATTGACTAATAGCACTTGCCGCGCGCTCGCCCGACACTGCGACGCGAGCGTGATGTCGACACGTTATCGATGGAAAAATGCATTTTCAGACAATATGATTTGCCTGAGCAACTAGGAAACCCCAAGAGTAACAAGCGGTAGAAAATGGATTGATGGATGGGCTAGAAAGGACAGATTTAAAAAATAATAAATTATTATTATTTTTTTTTTTACTCGGGACTACCCGCAGGCCGGATTTTGGACGCTGGTGGGCCGTATCTGGCCCGCGGGCCGTAGTTTGGGGACCCCTGCTTTAGACAGTAGTTGTGCCTAACCCGGACGTCTGCAACTAGCGGCTCTAGAGCCGCATGCGGCTCTTTAGCGCGGCCCTAGTGTCTCCCTGGTGCTTTTTCAAAAATGTATGAAAATAGAAAAAGAAGAATATATTTTTGTTTTAATAGGGTTTCTGTTGGAGGACAACATGACACACACATCCCTAACTGTTAGAAATCCCACTGTTTATATCAAACATGATTCTCTAATGAGAGTATTTGGCAAGCGCCGTTTTGTCCTACTAATTTTGGTGGTCCTTGAACTCACCCTAGTTTGTTTACATGTATAACTTTTGTCAATGATGCCAGAGAAAGTCATATTTTATGCCACTCCTCCTTTGCCTCATTTTGTCCACAAATCTTTTTATGCTGTGCGTGAATGCACAAAGGTGAGCTTTGTTGATGTTATTGACTTGTGTGGAGTGCATATTTGGTCAGTGCATGACTGCAAGCTAATCAATGCTAACATGCTATTTAGGCTAGCTGTATGTACATATTGCATCATTATGCCTCATTTGTAGGTATATTTGAGCTGTGTATTTAATTTTTATCTGCATTCCTCATGTCATATTTGTATGTAATATTGTCTGCATTTCTGATAGTGTTTTGTGTGCCAACTTAACCCAGTTTGCATAGATTGCTATAAATCCATTTGAAGAGGACAGCCCGCCATTTTCTTTAAGTTAGACACAAACATCCATACCTTTGGCCATTCTAAGACAGTGATAGTAAGACTGTTTTACTAATGTTTTCCAATGTTGTAAAAATGGGTAGAACAAATATTACATTTCAACATTTCTGTCAACGAAGATTTGTGTCAGCCTGCGACACGTAGTCATTTTGATAGTAGGCTAATATAGTTAAGTCATTTTGATAGTAGGCTAATATAGTTAAGTCATTTTGATAGTAGGCTAATATAGTTAAGTCATTTTGATAGTAGGCTAATATAGTTAAGTCATTTTGATAGTAGGCTAATATAGTTAAGTCATTTTGATAGTAGGCTAATATAGTTAAGACATTTTGATAGTAGGCTAATATAGTTAAGTCATTTTGATAGTAATAATAATAATGAATTGCACTCGTAATGCACTTTACATTTGGTAAAATCTCAAAGTGCTACAAAGTATAAAAATAAAAATAGAAAATAAGAATATAGAATAAAAAATTAAAATAGAAATGAAATCATGACACACATACAGAAACATAGATAAAATTGAAATAAAAAGCATGAAAGCACTGGATAAAAAACAGATAAGCAAGCAGTGCATTTAAAAACAAGAAGGCAGAGAAATTAGGTAAAAGCTGTGCTAAAAAGGTGGGTTTTTAGTCCCTTCTTATAATGGTCGACCGACTGTGGTGTTCTAAGATGGTCGGGGAGAGCGTTCCAAAGTTCGGGAGCGGTCGAGCAGAAAGCCCGGCGGCCCATAGATTGTAACTTTGTCCTGATGGGTTTGAGCAGATTAGTGTTTGAGGAGCGAAGGTTGCGGGTAGAGGATTGAGGGGAAACTAGGTCCTTGAGGTAGGAGTAGGGATGATGTTTGATAAGAAATTATCGAGTTCGAGCCTATTATCGAATCCTCTTATCGAACCGATTCCTTATCGATTCTCTTATCGAGTCCAGATAGGTTGTTGTATATGGAAAAAAACACACAATATTTGGTTTAACCTAAAGCTCACTTTTATTATATAAGAAAAAAATAAAATCTAATAAATAAATAAATACTGACTGTTACCCCCCTAAAAAAATAAAATAAAATAAATAAATATTGACTGTTGTTACCCAAAGTATATTAAGTGGGATTTTTCAGAAAAACAAATATATACAGTAACACAAAAACAACCTGTCTCTGTGATCACTATAGGTGTATAAATAATAATATAGTGTTAAATAAACTCAGTCCTTTGGGCACAAAACTTAAAATAATACAGCTCTCTAAAAAGTGCACTTCTGCTGCTATTTGACATAACTGTTCGTTATGATGCTTTGACATTTTTGCACTTTATTTCTTTATTGAAAGAAAATTCTATGAAGAGAAAAGTTGTTTGCAAATGTGGTTACAATGCTAAAAAAATGAAAAGTTAAAGCTAAAAAAGAAATACACTTTATTGAGTTAACATTATTTCTTTATAGGGGAAAAGATGTGATGTTATGAGCTAGGCTAGGGAATATAACAACTACACTACGCAGCATGCAACAGGAGTGACGAGCATGTGCGGTAGCCCCGAAAAGTGTTGTTGCATGTCGTCACCCGGCAGGTAAGAATGAGGTTATGAGCACGCTGTGAAAGTAAACGTCAAGAACTCAGCCAACACGCCTCGTCTGCATTATTTATCATTAGACAGACAACACATATACAGTGTGATTTTGTTTTGTTTACAAGGAAAGAAAAACAAAAGTTAAAAAAGGGAGATCATGTCATATATGTTGTATATATATGTATGTGCTGCGGTTGCTTTAAGAACGTTGCGACAGCTGCCGTAAAGGAGGTGCGTTGCTAGCCTGGTTGCTATGTTTCCGGTTGGTCGTAAAAGTGTTGTCATGTGTTTGTACCCTGCTCAAATCTCTCAGTAAAGTTATTCATGGATTATACCTTTTGTTTTGAACTTTATTACACCTTGGAGCGCTTTTTCCGGTCCATTGTTTTTCCTGCTTTCCCTATCTGCGCCTAATGACTGAGCTACGTGACGTCATTTCTTGTGATGTCTCACGGGCATTTCTGTTCGGGACGGGATTCGTTCCGAGGGATTCGAATAAAGAACCAACTCTATTTCTTTACTATAGTGGTCTCGATAACGGGTACCGGTTCTCAAAAAGGTATTCGAGTCCAAGGACTCGGTTCTTTTCTTATCGAACAACCGGGAAAACCGGTTTCAAGTATCATCCCTAGGTAGGAGGGGGCGTTGCCGTAGATACATTGGTGAGTGAGCAGGTTGATCTTAAATTGGGTCCGGGATGCGATAGGGAGCCAGTGGGTTGATTTGAGAATAGGTGTGATGTCATCATGCTTGCGCACTCTCGTCAGGATCCTTGCTGCGCTGTTTTGAATGTACTGGAGCTTTTTGATGCTCTTTTTGGGGACCCTGACGAGAAGTGCGTTGCAGTAATCAAGCCTGGAGGAGATGAAGGCATGGACAAGTCTTTCAGTGTCAGCTGGGTGAGTGAGGGGCGGAGTCTTGAGATGTTGCGAAGGTGAAAGAAAGAGGTTTTGCACAGATGATTGATGTGGGCTTCAAAGTTCAGGTGGGGGTCCATTTTCACTTCCAGGTTGGTAACAACTGGGGAGAGTGGCAGGTCCTGTCCAGAGAAGGTGATGCTGGTTTTGGGGCATACGTTGATCTGGTGTGGGGTGCCTATTTTCATGACCACTGTTTTTGAGCTATTGAGTTGCAGGAAGTTGATGCTCATCCATGTCTTTACTCCTCCAGGCAGGTGGTGAGAATGGAGAGGGGCGTTGGAGATGAGGGTGAGGTTTGCATTGTTTGCAGGTAGAGCTGCGTATCATCAGCATAGCAATTGAAGGAAATTCCATGCCTGCTGATGATACGGCCAAAGGGTAGCAGATACAAGGTGAACAGGGTGGGGCCGAGGACAGATCCCTGGGGTACACCGCAGGTGACAGGCAGGGTGCGCGAACGTGAACCTCCCAGGGAGACATATTCTGTATTGTTGAGACCGATGGTGGATTGAAGGCGACTGATTAGTAGTATTTAACAGTGTCAAATGCGGCTGTAAGGTCCAGTAGGATTAACAGAGAGGGGGAGCTGGCGTCCGCCGCCATCAGGAGGTCGTTCAGTGTTTCCCACAGGACAGGCATCTATTTGTGGTGGTGTGGTCGGGGGGTGGGGGGTGGCGGCGGCAGCGGCGATGACCAAGAAGAACGCGGAGTGGGAATATAATTACAACACTTTATGTACATATTTATATAAAGATTTGAACAATTAGTTATTCACTGAAATATATTTATTAATTGTGGTTCTTACAAAAAATATATCTTATAAAATATAAAAGCTAAAATGTCTCTTAAAGCTCTGCCCCTTTAATTAGTGCATACATCATCTGTGTGAAGGAGTGAACATCCAACATTAGAATTTATTACTAACGAGCAGAAGCGCTCTATGTACAGTGCCGTCTAACCTTAAGCGGCAGCAGCTCAACACATGCAGGGTTCAACGTTAAGGTTTTTTTCTACTTGCCCGACTTCTCAAATCTACTTGCCCCAATGTTTTTACCTGTCCTGCCTAGGTTTTTTTCTGGCTGTGTAGTGCTCATGGCTTATATCTTACTAAAATGATTATTATTATCTATAATTACATTTAAATGGCATTGCATACTTGTAAAATTAAATGCTATTTCACATTATTTGACCAGTAGCAGTTACACCCATCTGAACAGGTCAGCCACCAGTTTAAAGCCCGATCACAGTTGAAATCTTGAACTGAAAGGCCTTTAATGGCCAAAACATTAACCTGGACAACATTTTAAGAGCTGGTTGGCTCAGATTTTATTCTTTTCATTGCATTCACATGCTGCAGTGGACAGTGGACAGTTTAGCTTCAGTATTAATGCAGTATCTGAAGCACCGTCTCCACGTGTGTTTATTGACAACAGGGTTATAACCTGGACACGTTAGCTCGTCGGTATGGTAACAGGTGACTGTTACTGCGTGCGTCTGCCCCGGCCCCCGAGTCAAACAGCGGCGGTGTTAATGAAGCAGCGTCAGGCTGCTCACCGTCAGTGAAACGCTCGGTGAAATCGCGGATTAACGTTAAATATATGACAAGCCGCGAGCGATGCAGCTATAACCTATCTCACCTGGTAGAGCACCCGCTTTGCTCCGCGTCAATCCCCCCTCTCCCGTCTCTCTCCAGCTGTCCTTTCAAAATAAATGCATTCAAATCCCGAAAATAAAAATTAAGAAAATCCGAGTCGGTGCTGCACACTGCACAGGTTCGGACCACTTTTGAACTTGTTTGCCAAGACGTCTTACCCTCGTATTTTGATCCGGTCGGTCCGTTTTTTTTTTTTTACTTTGTCGTAGTCGTCTTCTTCTTCTTCTTCTGGCCCACCAGGTGAATTAAGTGCTATTGGCGGAGTTACAATGCATAGTAGGCTACCGCCACCTACTGCACCGGAATTGTAACTACAAGCAACATTCACAGACAGAGTCTCATTGCTTTTATGAGCCGTCGAGCGAGTCAAAAGCCGAAAAATCTATTTGTGGCGGACGTAATTCTTTCGTGGCGGGCCGCCACAAATAAATGAATGTGTGGGAAACAGTGTCGTTAGTGACCCTGACCAGGGCTAATATAGTTAAGTCATTTTGATAGTAGGCTAATATAGCTAATATAGACACTTATATCATGTGTTGCCTTCAATATAGGACTTATATAAGGCTTTTAATTTTGGTTGCCGACCCCTGGCCTAACCTATGCTGTGATACAGCTCAAACACTCATAACCTAGCCTAGTATCGTGGGCAACTTGCACCGACCGGCGCTGCGTGGACAGAACACAGTGTGTAAGCATGGTGAGCAGCCGAAGGCAAAGACGGCAGTGGAGCAGATTGAGCATCAAGAGGAAGGAACATGAAATATCGGGAAGAGCGCCAAGGCGGGGAAGCACGTGGGAGCATCTGTAGTTATTTTTATGAGGTCTCATGTCAATCATGCAACGGCAACCAGGATGCTAAACAATCAGCCCAACATTCATGTGTCCCAAAAAAAAATATCTGCTTCTGGATCTCATGTTGGTGGTTTCGGTTTGCTGTAGACTCTTTACGATTCTCATCATCGTTTAATTAATGTACTGTAAGCTCCTTAGTCATCTCTAATGCCTTATCACCACGACATAGTGCAATGAGAGATGGGTTGGATGCGTGTGTAGCCACAGTCTGAGGCGTGTAATCCGAATCAGGGCGTTTTGCACCGCTGCCAACACAACAACGCTACGCAGACTTCAGCGGCGTCTCCCTTCTTGCGCGCAGGATGAGAGAGATCGGTCTAATGCATGCAGACTTGACTTTTACCTCATAAGCAGTATTTTATGCCCCAAATGATGTAGTGACTCACGGGTTACGTAACAGCCCGAGTTGGAGGAAAGGGGTGCGGGGGGGGGTGGGTGGAGGAGTGGGTATGATTAGCGTTCATTAAAAAATCATCAGGGGTGATTTCACAGAGAGGGTTGATCATTTTTGCAACTCAATAAGGGACACACAGACGTACACTGAAGCACATCCTTTTACCCCTGATATGTCATCTATGTGCTTCTCAACAGAAGACATTCCTACAGAACCGGCCAGGACATTGAGAACTGTGGGACCTGCAGGGACTGTGCCTGCATTATCTACAGGTAGGCAATGATGCATGCGTGTGTGTCTCTGTGTATTTGCTGCATTACATGTTAAGGCCACGAGAGCACATTGCGTGTCTCGGCGCACAGTTATTGTGCATCACGCTGTCATCGCGCATCTCATCACTTTTGGGAGTTGGGTCTTATGGCTTTATTACCGCGGATGTGTCGCGGCTCTGCGTGACAGCGCGCTTGTGTGTCGATGGCGGAACCTGCGAGGTCGCTCACTGCACTGTTTGTGTCGAATTGGAACAACGCACACTTTCACTCTCTCCTTTGCGGCGGACTAATGAAGTGGAAAACAACACAACTAAGTTGTGCACACTGTTCAGAACGCCTCTCAATAAATGCACATATCGTTAAAGTGCTTTGGAAGACACACTCATTTTATAATCATTATACAAATGGTCAATGATCAAAACAAGGCCCTGCAAAGCTTAAAGCCGGCCATGTTTTTTTTTTAACCACTCTTTCTCAAATGTTACTACACACGTTTGTCTGTACTAAATGTTCAGTTCAGTTCAGTTCAGTTTCAGTTTATTTAGAACATGCACACAACACTATGCAATTCATCACATATTTCCAGTTGTTTCATTACAGCACGTCCGAAAAGGAGTAGGAAGAAGCTGGGCTTATTTAATCCTACCCCTTTTCATACCATAGCAATTGTATCCTATTTCCCTGTTTTCTGCAACATAACAGTGAACAAATAAATAATAATAAATAATATGCCATACTAAGTAAACAAATATTAAATACATAAAAAATATTTGTCTCAATAAAAAAAGATTTAAGATGTTCATCATAATTCTTGTTCTGTGTACTTTGTGAACACCTGTAGTTTGAACAGTCTCTTAAACTAAATGATATTGGTGCTTTGTTTGATTTATTTGGTTAACCCATTCCATAATTGAATTCCACATACTGATATGCTAAAGGTTTTAAGTGTTGTACGAGCATACAAATGTTTTAAATTAGATTTTCCTCTAAGGTTATATTTATCCTCTTTTGTTGAGAAGAATTGTTGTACATTCTTGGGTAGCAGGTTATAGTTTGCTTTGTGCATCATTTTAGCCGTTTGCAAATGCACCAAATCGTTGAATTTCAATGTTTGTGATTCATCTGTGCGTATCAAATATGACACAACACCCTAACTTGCACTGGTTGTTTTCTAGACAAGTGATTCTCAAGCTTTCTTCACCAAGTACCACCTCCGAAAACACTTGGCTCTCCAAGTACCACCATAATGACCAACGTTAAAATACAGTAGCATAGTAGGCCTAAGTATTCATTACAAACAAGGCAGAGGTTTTACTTAACAGAGCTAACTTTACGCAAAATGCACAAACATCATCGACAATGATACTCCATACAGTACATTTTTACATATTTCTTTGGCGTACCACAAGATAGAGCCTGCGGACCACAGTTTCAGAATCACTGTTCTAGAGGGGATTGAGCTGTTTGAGAAATACGGTTCAGGTTTAATGATGTGGTTTATTTAAAGAAATTGAAAGAAAAATAAATGACAATTTGTTGTCTTAATTCTTTTACTCGACTGGACAAGCAAATCATGCAATACAGTGGAACCGCTAATACCGAACTTCCATGCGGGTCATGCAAATTGGAATCCAACCAAAATATTGTGTGAAAATACTAGGGATGACTCTAAAATACTTTTTTTTTTTACTTCCAATACAAAACTGATATTGGAGCTTTGAGTATTACGATCTTCATCCGATACAATATGAGGAAGAATCACACACATATTTATTATTTTGTAGTGTGGACGGTTTAAAAAGGCTTGATCAGGTGAAATTACTCAAAATAGAGAACAATAGTAGGTATTAAAACACTCTACTATTTATTATTAACTTTCTGGAATGTCTTTAAGTTAAAGTAGGGTGTTAATTGTTGTTTGGGGACAGAGAAGGGGGGAAGAGAAGAATAAGTATACTATTATGAGTTGTGTCACCAATTGTTTTTACTGTGGCTAGCTTTTGTTACACTTGTATTACAAGTACAACTGGTAAATATCAGTTTTGGAAAAATTACTTTTAATAAGTAATGAATTATAGTTACTTGTTACTTTCCCAAACAAGTATTTGAATAACTAATGGGATTATTCTTTAATAAATGTAATCAATTACTAGGCAGCTGTTACTATGACTTAACTTATAGCGATGATAGTAATGATTGAGCGTGTTTCAGTGGCTGTGTCTCTCCTTGTCCACAAACAGGGTAGTGTAGGATTACATTATTATCACGTCATCAAATTGTTCATTATTCTTCCGTAGTAGTAGCAATAGTTGTGTGTGTGTGTGTACTTACATGTAGTGTGTTAAGTTTACTGTGTGATGTTGTCTCTTCTAATATGATTTCAAGTTCTAGATATCAAGAAAAAGTTGCTGTTCTTTGAAGCTGCCTCGCTGACATCCAACAATCTCTAAAGTAGCGTGCCCCATTACATCAAACGTAAAATTCTGTAATTAAATCACTGGTTTTCACTTTAGTCATGTTTTGTTTTTGCATGTTAACTATGGCCTGACATATTTTCCAGACCTAAAGCCACTACTTTTTTCCCACGCTTTGCACTTTGTGGCTTATAAAACGGTGCGGCTAATTCATAGATTTTTCTAAGTCAACAGCCAAAATATTTTGTATATCATATTAGACCGACAGAGACACTGAAAAGGTACGTTATTGTTTGTGCTATGGCGCCATCTTTTGGACTAAATTGCTCACTACAGGTGCTGCGGGTTTAAAATGTAAATCCTGCTTTTTGCCTTGTACCAAAAGAATAACCGTCCAAAGCCGTTCTGCTCGAAAGGATTCTTTATTCATCACTCCAACTAACATGTATTTGTTTTACAATATAACTAAAACATTTCCTACTTATTAAAACGTCCCATGTGTAAGGTCTGTAGAAGTGTTCTCATGCATATTTGTACGTTCTATCGTAACGTAATCAACCTTGCGTCGTTAGAATGAGCGAATATGCTAACACATTTACAATTGTCTGTGTTAGTATTATTACCTTACGATGGTATTTTAAAAATATTTGTTCATTTTCGTAAATTCACCAAAACGTCTCTGTGGAGTTATCGAGTCTATTTAGCTGATTGGAGAGCTAGCTTCCGCAGCTAGAGGGTCCATGACGATGACTTCTGTTTTTGTTTGATCAGCCGTTTTACTGCCGTTTGACAGGCACCATTTAAAAACAATTAAGGTATGTAAATAAACATTTACAAAATCTCATTTCACAACGGTTTATAGTCCGGTGCGGCTAACATATGTAAACATATTTGTTTCTTGTGTGGGTACGGCTTAAACCCGCGTGATCTACAGCCCGGAAAATACGGTTAATTCAATCACGTTTGTATCATGGCAAAAGCTTTACTCTGAAACAGATTATTTATACGACTATTCTTTCCGATGAGAAACAACGTTTTAGAATTATAAATGAAGATTGTGTTCAGGCTTCCCCTAAGATACACAATCAATACATTTAGCAACAGGTTATTATAGTTTACATGATGGGTATTGAAATTGAAATCCATGTTAATGCAACACAATGTGGTTATTAATAGTGTGGAACCAAGCAGTGTCAAGAAGAGACTTATAGCATGCACAAATATAATTTGATTGGGAGTCTGGTGATGGAAGGTTTCACCTCGACACCTCAGAGGGATTACGTGTGGGACAAACGAAGTCATAAATCTGAGAACATACAAACAACAAGAACACAACGAACGGCTCCAGGTTCATCATCCATCCTTTTAACCGTGAGTCTTGGGGAAAGGTGGCAGGTACACAACGCCGACTGATTGTGCTCCGTGATTAGATTTAGCAGAGCGCTCATCGACTCATTATTCAGGGATGCTAATATAAATGATTCCTCCAGCTACAGAACGTCTCTGACGTTAGTCTGATTAGCAAACAAATGTAATCATTCCCAGCGCCGACTTACTGTAAATGATTCTATCACGACATTATCTCGTGTATGCACTCTGTGATTTGTTTATGTTAGACATGAAATGTGATTTACTTAAGCAGTAGGATGACTAGGATTTGAGCGTAGATGTGTAGAACACTTTGAAGAGAATCAGTAAAGTGAGGATTTGTAGCGGAGAATGAGAGATGCAGAGTCGCGGTTCTGGTTTTGACATAGGTAACAAAATTGCCATAAAAAAATAAAAAATAAGAATAAATAAATAAAAACCATAGGATTTGCCAAACCGACCTGAATATACCTTAAATATAGGCCAACACCTCTTTTTCGAGACTCATTGATGAACCAAAAATGTACATATGGATGACTGCTTCATTGATCCCTATTATTAACCCTTTCATGCTTTCTGTTTTACCCTACATGCATGAGTCGTAATGTCAATGTTGCGCATCAGTCACTACAGTCGACGCTATAGTGTCTTGCATTACACTGCCAGCCACTGTTTTAAATGCACAACATTTTTTTTTTCCAATCTTCCTCAAAAACAAGATGGCCGACGGACATGCAGGACATCTGTCCTTCCCTTTTATTCAAGGAGAATTTTGCAGATGCAAAAATATGGCGACATCAAGCAACGACTAAGAAAGTAATATTGATGTTTATGGATATTGTAATTTGAGGAAATTGTAATTAATCAATTAAATTGGACGACGTGCATCGCTGGCTATTTATATTACAGTGGAACTGTCACGCCAAATTTCTTCCCCCTACAAAAACCTTCCCCCCCATTTACTTCCGGGGTCATTTTCTCTTACGTCATTTCCTCTTACTTACGTCATTTTCTCTTACGTCATTGACAGCGATCGGTAACACTTCGGCTTTGACACAGGACAGCAGCACACACAATATTGTAGTGAAATGGTTTCAACAATAATGTTGATTTAAAGTACAGACATTTAACAGTATTATGTATTAAATAATATTAGTGAAATTGTTTCAACAATAATGTTGATTTAAAGTACAGACATTTAACAGTATTATGTATTAAATAATATTAGTGAAATTGTTTCAACAATAATGTTGATTTAAAGTACAGACATTTAACATTATTATATATTAATTAATATTAGTGAAATGGTTTCAACAATAATGTTGATTTAAAAAGTACAGACATTTAACAGTATTATATATGAATTAATATTTTTTGCACGTTACCACGAAGACAGAAGTTCCCAGCAGCGGCCCTAACACTCCGCCTGAAATTTTCCCTAACACTCCGCCTGGAATTTTTCGAAGCCTGCTGGTGTTTAACATAAGTCCCCTGGGAAAGATAAAGACAAATGTCATTCAGTGACACCACCATTTTCAGGAGATTTGGATTCTATCGATCGCTGTCAATGACGTAAAAGAAAATGACGTAAGTAAGAGGAAATGACGTAAGAGGAAATGACCCCGAAAGTAAAGGGGGGGGGGGGGGGGGGGGGGGTTTGTAGGGGGAAGAAATTTGGCGTGACAGAACCTCAATTTACAATTTATACAAACTATTCGATTCCTGAACCACAAACTGAATTGACCAGAGTTTCAGTGTATGAACATTTAACCTACCCATTGTGTGCCTCGCAGGGCAGCCATTTTGTGCCAGGCAGCACATCCATTGTGGGCGAGCTGATTGATTTAATTCAGTCAGCAGAGCAGTTCTGTCATTAGCTACTGTGCTAATTGCTAATTTGTATACCTTTTCAGTTTTAGCCTTTTTTTTCATTTTGCTCACTCAATATGAGTCAGAAGAAAGCAATGGATAAAGTGTTGTTTGGTTTAAAACATTCAGGAAGTATCCACAGCGTTGTTGTCACCGCCTTCGCCCCTCTGCCTCCCTTCTGCTGCACAAAAAGAAAGTTAACCGACAAGGTAAAGAGTATTTTATTTTTTAATTTTTTATTCCTACTCATCGTAATGACCTGGCTGTAAAAGTTAAGGAGTTTTGTGATTTCAAACTGTTACAGGGCTAGTGATGAGTGTGTCAGCAGCGTGGCTGGACAGTTAAGCTTGCTGTAGTTGTTTTGGCTTTGTTATTAAATAGAAAGTTGATCCATCCTCCATGTTATGTTTGTGTGATATATAGCCCTGTATAGTGATATACACTGGGTTCAACATGTACAAATTTTTCCTAAATAATGAACTTTTTTTAAAACTGGAACCAATTTGTCATGTTTTCTCATAGAAAACTTCTCTTCAATACACAAACTTTTCAATTTACGAACCCAGTTCAAGAACCAATTAAGATCGTCAATCGAGGTTCCAATGTAATGTTGTCTCTGAAAATACTTGATTGCGCTGCAAGTCAATTATTTTATGTTGTTAAAATGTATTTTTAGTTTTTAATTTGTAAAATTTGTAATTCCGATTGCGTGTGAATGCCATAAGTGCGCAAGCCACCGATTCGCGTGAGTGGAACGATAATGATTGAATGTATAGGGTGAATGGAGTGTGTGGATGTTGGAACGGTTCGAATCCGTTGAAAAATGTGGGCTATGGAGAGGTTTGGGGGGAAAATCCTGGTAATTCCAAGTAATTAGTTGATTGTATATTTCCCATTCAATGTCAAATGGGGAGAAAATTACCGGCCAAAACCGGGAATTTTAGAAAAGAGAGAACATGTTTTGCTTTCGATGTATCGGAAGAGTTGTGTGGGTGGTTGGTTGAAAGGTCGGAATCGGGTTTTAAAATGGCGCAACATTTTGAGAATTTAGGGCATTGTAGAACATTGAATACGTCCATTCATTCGAATGGGCATTTCCCGGAAATCTAGGAATTTCAGGAAAACCGGGAATTTTTGAAAATACTATTTCTAGCACAATTGTCCTAAATTATATGAATGGGTTGATGTTAGAATTTTTGGACGTAGTAACAGTTTGACTTGAGAATGGGTATTTCAGAATTCCTGGAATTTCGGGAAAGCCGGGAATTTTTGAAAATATTAGTACTAGCACAATTGTCCTTGATGATATGAATGGGTTAGTGTTAGAATTTTTTGATGTAGTAACAGTTTGACTTGAGAATGGGTATTTCAGAATTCCTGGAATTTCGGGAAAGCCGGGAATATGTAGGAAAAAAAAATAGGAACAAACTGTGGGCTTTGGCCTTTGGCAAGCTTTTCCGGCGTAATAATAAAAATGCATAGATTATTTTTTGGTATATAATATAGAATGCACAATTATACTATTTATAGCTGGTCTTTCTGTCCCGGTTGCATCTGTGGTGTGTGTATGACAAAAATGCTCTGACTCCGTTTGGTGCCACCTGTTGGTCTGCATGTGTTGATCCCATCTTTTTCACTTTTTTCAACTTTTTTTTAAGATGGTATTTATATGATGGGATAAAAAAGAACATAAACAGATAATAAAGAGAACAGACGAGATAAAGAGAATATATTTCTTTTTACAAGCACTTTATAGTATTAGTAAAAAACGTACTTCCCTCAGAAATGTTTTGGGATTTATTTTTATGTTTCATAAGCAAAATGCTCAAACTGATCGTTTAAAATGTTTCAGGGTTCAAGTCTTGTTTTATTTGTCTTCTGGACAGTTAATATGCAAGTCTTGTTTTATTTGTCTTCTAGACAGTTAATATGTTGTGGAAAGTAAACGCAAACATGCACTTTCATCCCTTCTAACGAGCTACAGAATGTAAACAATATTGTTGCAAATTTTGCACAAAACAAGGAAAACTCAAGAAGTCATGGCTATTTTTTGTAAAGGAATATTAAGTGGGCAATGTCTACAGTTTTAAAACATTTTCAAAGTTACTGTGTTATCCTTATAAACATGCACAACCTATTCAATATTTTGCAATTTTTCCTGTGTATTGAGAATCACATGTTTAAATGTTACAAATGGACTTCGGATGTTATGGCGTGGCTCAGCAACCCGAGGCTCTCAAGCCGCATACGGCTCTTTAGTGCCGCCCGAGTGGCTCCCTGGGGCATTATTAAAAAAGGATTGAAAATTGAAAAAGATGGGGGGAAATACCAACAAATGCAACAGTTTGTTTACATGTAAAATCTTCCACTCTTTCGTTGTCTCATTTTGTCCACCAAATGTTTTATACTGTGCACTTTGTTGATGTTATTGACAAGTTGGAGTGCTAATCAGGCATATTTGGTTAGTGCATGACTGCAAGCTAATCAATACTAACATGCTATTTAGGCGAGCTGTATGTACATATTGCATTATTATGCCTCATTTGTAGGTATATTTGAGCTCATTTAATATCCTTTACTTTTATCCTATTTGTATATAATTTAGTTTTGCATGTCTCAGGACACATTGTCTGTATGTTATATTGGCTGCATTTCAGATAGTTGTTTGTGTGCCATGTTGTTCCAGACCACAGCAAACATTACCTAGCTTGCCAAAGATTGTAATACATCTATTAAAAGAAGACAGCCTGCCGTTTCCTTTAACTTGGTCAAACACACATCTATACCTTTGGCCATTAAAAGCCAGTAATTTCCAGGAGTTATCTCACCTTCTGAGGAGCCTCTGATTTACAATTGTTTTCTAATGTTGTAAAAATGTGTAGAATAAATATTACATTTCAACATTTATGTCAATGAAGATTTGCTTCAGCCTGTGACACATAGTCATTTTGATAGTAGGTTATTATAGCTAATATAGACACTTACATCATGTGACCTTTTCATTTTTTGTATTCATTTGTTTTTGTATTTTTGGTCCAATATGGCTCTTTCAATATTTTGGGTTGCCAACCCCTGTGTAAGGGTTTCATGCTGTCAGTTCTGATACCAATCTTCCATGAGAGAGATGGGCTGATACAGATCACATTAATTAACGGTACATTTTAAAATTAATGTATGGTGAGTGCTGTTGACAGTGGAAAAACAATTATCCTCGATATTGAAGCCTTTATCACATACATCTGATTTATGACACAAAAATACTTCCACAGTTTGCGAATAAATAGATGTGATTAAAATAATATCAATGTCACAGAGATTCCCAAGCCATTTTGAGAGTTGATGAGAAAGCCAGTCACGTGATCAGTGACATAGCTTTAGGAACCACAGATCCCTTCCCCATCAACAACAATGCTAATCAAGCAGATTTAGTGACAGCCAACAACGATTTTTTGGAAAAACTATAATCCAGAACCTTGTGTTTTTGATCCCGAACACAAGGATGATGGGCAGTAAATTTTGGAAGCAGAGCGCTAAACGGATGCATCTTTATTGTGGTGCTAAACATACAAACTAACTATATCACAATTTATAATAAAGCAAACACTTAGTGTACAATTTCCACTCTCATTGGGATGCCAATTGACAGGACGCTCACATAATCCGGTTTAGATTAGGAATCAATCATAATCCTCACAAAGTGTTAAAAAACAGATGCAGCAACAAGCATCTTTTTGTGTCTTTTTCACCATCTCTGGGGATGTCAAAGTCGACCGGCCTCTCAGTCCATGGCCACATATTTCTACTACCACTTGAGAGATGCATGAATTATAATCTAGAATTTACTTTTAGCAAATTTAAGACGAAGTAGAAGCAGCTGCAAGCTCAGTGTGTCAACAATAGCAGCGTAAGATAGCATTAGCTAAATGCTATCAAATCAATGCACCGCTAGAATAGGCTTTCTGTGTTGGCACTTTTAATAACAATATCACTCATGTGGGTAATATACAGGTTGTGACATGTAAATGGAGTATTGTTGGCGGTTTCTGGTTGTTTTTAAAGGGTGTAATGGGCGCAACAGAGGATCCTCCATCTGTTGAATCAATTGTTAGCTATTTATTTAAGATTTTGAATGCATAAAAAAACTAAGCATATGTGTTCTTGATTTACATTAGGATTAAGAATGATAAACAGCACAGCTCTTTCAAATTTTTGCATCTTTCCAGTATGACTGATCTGCTGATATGGTCAGAGAGCAGAAGTGTTCCTCCAGTGACGTAGAATCTACGGAAATTGCCAAACGTATTCGGCAATTCAAAATGGCTTACTGAATTTGTAGCATTTTGTGGTGTTTAGACGGTATTTTCACATACTTTGCAGATTGTAAATGGAATTGGATATGGTTTAATTAGGGGTGTAACGGTACGTGTATTTGTATTGAACCGTTTCGGTACGGGGGTTTCGGTTCGGTTCGGAGGTGTACCGAACAAGTACACATGCTAGCAGCGACCGGGCTAGGATAACATGTAAAAGCCAGAGCTGGAAGACCCCCCTGCCTCGTTAAGATCTCCCGTTTGGGAACACTTTGGCAGCGCGATACGACAATGGAGGATGGAGGTTTGCCGACATTGTTCAGCAGCTGCTTCTGACAACACGTCAAACATGTGTTGCACCTTTCCTGCTTCCGGCTCCCCTGCGCTCCAGTCGAGGAGCGCAGGGGAGACACTCCTCCAGGACCGATGTATTCTCGGGGGCAACACCCTTCACTCTACCCAGCAGTGGCTCTCCACAGCTCCGGACTCAAGGGTAAATGACGAGTCCGGCGATTAGTTGCAAATCGTGGCTTTATTGAGGTCTTGCACACAGCCAATCCAACAAAACACTAGCCACTCCCCGCTCTCAGGCTACCGCTCCCTCACCTCGCTCGCCCACACACTCACCTCACATGCTGTCACATATTAAAGGGCCACACACACACATACGCTGCTCTCATTACACATGCTAACCCATTTGAAGCATCACCACCACATTCAAGCAGCCTCTCCTCGGCGAGTCAGGCAGGGCTAAAGCAATAACAAATGTTTTTATAGCAGCAGATTTAAGTCCATATTGCATTAAAAACTAGATTTTGACCCACTTCTATGGTGGAAAAACAATGAGCCCATATATCCTCTTACTGCCAAGTTAGCCAGGCTGGGGGAGGGGAAAGAAAAGTTAATCTGAGGCTGAGTTGACTTGAAACTGTTTAATGTTGCACTTTTTATATATAGAAGAAAAGTTTTGTCATTTTATTTAATCTGAGCAACAACTTGAGGCAGTTTAATGTTGATTAACGTGGACACCGACTTAAACAAGTTAAAAAACTTATTGGGGTGTTAACATTTAGTGGTCAATTGTACGGAATATGTACTGTACTGTGCAATCTACTAATAAAAGTCTCAATCAATCAATCAAAAAAAGCACTTTATATGTAGAAATGTTTTGTTAAGAAACCATTCTGAGCCTTATCTTATTTAGTTTTTATTTCATAAATGTTGACCACATTAACCTTGGCAATGGACCCTGTGTGTATATGTATGTTATGCCATTGTTTACAAATTTGGTAAATAAATAACCAAAAAATGTATATGTTGTTGTTTTCTTAGTGTACCGAAAATGAACCGAACCGTGACCTCTAAACCGAGGTACGTACCAAACCGAAATTTGTGTGTACCGTTACACCCCTAGGTTTAATAGATACAATGAAACACAATTAGGCATGTAAAGTCAACTTGTTGTCCACTCTTCTGGTACTTTAAACTAGTCCCTTAAGCTCTACAAACAATTGTTTAGCAAAAAAAAAAAAGTAAATAGTAGCTTACAAAATAACTAAAAACTACTATCTCCTACTATTCTAAATTCTTAAATTTGTTTCCTCAAAGTCCTCCTGTGTTCAGGGCATTATCTCCCAATTTTATAAAAATGAACAAAAATGACAATGTTGAGAAAATACAAATCTAGACTTTTTTAACCATGTATTTTTTGTGTATAGTAAATAGCTTAGCAATTAGCATGCCTGCTCCCAGCTTACTCTGTGTGAAACATGTTTAGCCATGTCCTCCAGTGATAATGTTATTTGATAATAATACTTAAAGGGGTTATATTATCATGTTTTTTTTCTACATTTCTACTTCCTTGTGGTTTCCATAGCATGGAATGGTGGTGCTTTGGTCAAAATTTTCTACAGACCAATATTCAAGCCGCTTTCTGACTGTCTCTTCAGGATGCGCCGTTTTGTGGACGGTCTTAAATTACGTGCCACAGCAGGAGGATAGAGAAAAATAGGGAAACTTGTTGACTACAATGTCAAACTACAACTGAATAAAAATGTTGGATTTGTGCAAAGTTCTTCGGGTAAACCTCTACCATGTATGGAGATAAAGTATCTGCTGATGTAACTATGACAAAATATGTCACAGTCTCAAATTCCAAAGGGCTTATTGGGAGCAATTTTTGAAGAAGGCAAGATTGTTTTAGAAATATCTTCGCCATGCCTCCGTGATGTTATTTAGATTTTGGGGATTTAAGGGGATCCCAAATACAAAAAAACAGGCATAGACAGGTCAGAAAAAATGGTTTTGCATATTAGCGACTCTTTAAAATACAAATAAATGCTGTTAATTTGCAGAAATTCAGGTGATTATTATTACCTTAGGAGAGTGACTCCACACTGTGTATAGGGATACACAATTAGCTGATAGCTGCCTCTGTCAGTCGAGTGACCAAAAGTAAATGAAGTAGGAGATCGGCATTAAAGGGACTTATCGGAAATGTCCAATATCATATTTTATCACGTAAATTGGCCAATACTGATACTAAGCGAAGTTCATTTTGTTCATCTACTTTGATATTAATGTGATTAAGTAAAGAATGCAACTCACACAGTCCTTTGTACAGATAAATCAATCAATATTATCACATTCTTAAGAGTTGATCAATTCAGGGCGGTTGCATGAATTTCAGGGTGGGCCATGACAGAAAATAATTAAGAAGCACTGGTTAAATGTATGTTAGTTAGCACCTTGTTGGAGCATGTGGTTGTCTGCATGGTTCACAGCAGGACAGTTCTCGGTAGTGATGTGCGATAATATTGATTTTCCTTACGATTCGATACCGAGTAAAATTCAGGCTGACGATACCCATCCGATACCGATACTTAGTGCAAATATACTTAATATGTATGCTAAAATTTTTAAAGTTGTGTATTTCAAATAATAACATGTCTCATAGCATACAGAGTTAATTATTTATTTCAAATTCTGAAGTATATTGAGGTGGTGACATGAATAACAATATATTCAAGCTAATACAAGAGGGAAAAAAACAAGACAAAATCATACAAAGTACACGAAAATGGTGTTTCAAACATATAAAAAATAGAAACAATTGAAATAATAAAAGCATTAAAACAAATATATTATTAAGGATTACCATTAGCATATAAACTAATTGACAATTCAGTTATATAAACATGTCAATGTGAAAATACCGAACATGTAAATAACACTCAAAAAAGCATCCAACATTGACACATTGCCTCATTCACTAGTTTAGTTAATTTTCTACACTGTGTTTCCGTTAATGATATTCATTATCTCAGAAAACTAAGTATCAAAAGTATCGCTATATTACCGCATAAATATCTGGTATCGGCGGCATTGAAATTTCAGACGAGATCAAAGCGTGGGTAAAAAATTAGCGGCTTATAGTCTGGAAAATACGGTACATATTTTTCTTAATCCGTTTGACAATAGATGAATATGCACATTACTGCCACCAGCAGGAACGGGGTGGAATAGTACAGTGTGAGTAGTCAAACCTAATACTTCTAGGGTTCGAATATTGACCATGCTTGATGTCATCCCCTGCTTAGCAACACATAATACATGGAATGAAGATAATGGCCCCAGGAAAAGAGAAGAGTGAACAGTATATAGAGTTCCAGCTTGAAACTAAGTGGAGATTCATTTGAGCAGATGAGACTATTGCGAAAGAGTCACTTTGAGGAAGGGAGCTGCTGATAAAAGAGAATGCCGACAAGATAGAAAGCGAGAAAGTGACATGTTTCAAACGGCATGGAACACTTCTCGCGCTACCTTAATTAGACTCATCATCCTCATCACACGATGCCTTCACGGATCACATGAGAAGATTCCACCGGGTCGTCCGTCAACTCTACACGCTCCTGTTAATGCGCGGTGGGACGGATTTTCTACTCTCCAGAAAGAAAAAGCAGAACATCAGGAAGAGTGATGGAAAAGCTGTAAAATCTGACACGACAGATTCTAGCAATTAGGAAGAAAAAAACAAGGTTCCTGATGGAGCGGAGAAAAGATGGAGTGGAACTTGGTTACGTTACATCAGTGGAGATGAAAAGCTCCCACGGGGAGGAAGAGTTTGGAGGAATGCAACTGATTTCAGTCTTTTACGCCAGAACGCTGCCTTCACCCAAATTTGACCCAGGCAGATCAAATGCTATTTAACTTTTTTACAGCTCCTGAAAAACACCCATTTGTTATCTCTATACAGCTCATCTTGCAATGGGTGAGAAGGAACTGGAGCTCATACCCCCAATTTAATGAATAACAACTGTTTTTTTTTTTCAGCTAGCCTGGATGAAACAACTGTCATGGCTCATTAATTGATTAAAAAAAGACAGTTTAAGTGATAAAAAAAGCCTTAAAAAGGAACATTATCATGGACAATCAATTAATCATCAACAGCAATGTTTACATGAGCAGCCTTTACACATTTCTAAAGCTAAAAATCAGGCATGTTGAGATCAACATTTGATACCGATTACATTTTTGAAGTAAACATTATAGTAAGTAACTTGATT
Source organism: Nerophis lumbriciformis (assembly GCF_033978685.3). Lineage (NCBI taxonomy): Eukaryota > Metazoa > Chordata > Actinopteri > Syngnathiformes > Syngnathidae > Nerophis > Nerophis lumbriciformis. Next base: position 29,177,116 of record NC_084579.2, read on the forward strand.
AAAAATAATAAGACATGTTTATAAAGCTTATCTTATTAAATTTAGAATGTACTAGTATTGTTGTAAATCACATAGGGCCGGATTTAATAAAGGTGTGTGTGTATCAAAACGTGCAAACTTGACACGCAAAAGCTGATTTACTAAACTCGTGCACAGAGGATTGCTCTTAAAGGGGAACTGCTTTTTTTTTTAATTTTGCCTATCGTTCACAATAATTATGAAAAACATGACGACCGTGGATTTAAAAAAAAAATAAATGTATGCATTCTAACTTGTAAATAAATGTAAATACGAGTCTGCTTACAACGGAGCCAATGGGTGCTCCTCTATTTCGCCCATAAAATCCAATAATTAACCATTCAAAAACCGCCAACAATACTCCATTTACATTTCGTGACTTGAACATTAAGTATTAGTGTTATTGTTATTATAAGCTCTAACGTAGGCCAACTAATTATAGCGGCGCCGTGATCACTTCCTCGTGTCCCTTTGTTTACATCATCGAGTAGTCTGATGTTTCTTCGCTTCGTTACTCCTTGTAAGTTTATTTCTAGATCATAAATCATGCATCTTACCTGGACATGAGACGTCTGAGTAGGTATTCTGACAAGTTGGTACACTTTGACAACCATTTAGGACCCAAGACTGGCGAGGATGACATGAAAAGACGTTCGCTTTTTTTTTTCTTCATCACTGATTGTTACTCACTGTAGACTTTATGAGAGCCAACAAACATAATAAAACACCACTTACTGTACAAGGTCTGCTGTCATTAGGATGCCGACTGCTGGTATGTTCATAAGTTCTTGTTTAGATAAACAATGTCTCATTATCCTCTAAATTGGATGTTTAAGTGTACCAACTTGTCGGGATACATCCTCAGCCTTCTTCTGTCCAAGTGAGAGGCATGATTTATGATCTATGATAAACTTCGAAGGAGCAGGGAAGCGAGGAAACAGCAGACCACTTGACGTAAACATAGGGACACGTGGTAGTGATCACGTCGCCGCGTTAGCACTTAAAATAACAATATCACTAATACTTGGTTATTATTCAAATCACAAAATGTAAATGGAGTATTGTTGGCAGTTTTTGGATGGTTATTTATCGGTTTTATGGGCAGAATAGAGGCTCCGCTGTAAGTGGACTTTTATTTACGAGTTAGAATGCAATATTAAAACATTCCATCCATCGTCATGTCTTTCATGATGATTTTTAACGATAGGCAAAATAAAAATTTTAAAAAGTGCAGTTTTCCTTTAACCAAAGCCCACAGCAAAGCCAAATTAAACTTAGACTTAGACAAACTTTATTGATTCACAAGGGAAATTGTTCCACACAGTAGCTCAGTTACAAAGGATGGAAATGGTAAGGATGGAAAGGATAGTGCCGGTATAAAGTAGATTAAAATGTACCATAGTAGCAAAATAAAATATAACATATATGTACTATTTACGTATTATATATATATTATATAATATATACTGATAAATTAATTGCATAAGATGTGTAAATGCAAGTTCAATGATTTGTGGCTCCAGAACGATCATTTTCCTGCATGCTTGAAGCCGATGGATGGACACGTATAAATTGTTGATGCACAAGGGAAATTGAGGAGGGAAGTGTGGTGAAAGTGAATAGCATGATAAAGTAAGAGTAAAAAATCAGGGATAAGTCAGTGTCAAAAGATGCTGAAACACTACAAACACTTGCACAACTATACAAGGATCAACTTAAAGAAGTGTTATGTGTGTAAAGTAGGGCCACTTGCCAATAGAGATCAATATGAGATGTTTATTAGTGAAATCATACTATTACATACAGTAAGCACACACTAATTGATACACCACTCTGCATCCTTGCAAGCCATAATCGCCTTCTTTCTTTTTGGACAATCGTTATGTCTGTTTTTCACAACTTTGTGCAGATACATTATTAGTACTTTATATGTTTTTATCTGTTTTCTTAATTTTGACATCCGGAAAATCACTGCAAAATGTAACCATTTAGCTTAAGCAGAGACGCTAACAGTCTCTTTCACATACTATATATTGGTGTACTTTACCATTGCTGATGTTCTGGTTTTTGTTACTTGAAAACACTTGATATGAAGCACACTGCACCTTTTGCAAAAAAACACTTCTATGGCAAATCTGAAAGTGGGTGTTATAATGTTGGCTAATATTTTTTTCAATTAGTTTACAATAGAGAGGGTTCTGGGTATTTAGTTAGTTTAACTATTTTGTTTTTCCATGTGAAAGAGCAGTGAATGAATTCATATACTTACAATTAATTCCTGCCCTCTGATTTTCCTTTGTGTCTTTGTACTTTTGTGTCCGTATGAAATGGTCTTAAATTATGTTCATTATGGTCTTAAAAAAGTATTTAAAGGTTTTAAATGTGATTTATTGAAACCTGCAGATACCCTGTTCATGAATATGCAGAATATATGATGATTATCAGAATAGCCACAATACTGGGAGCAGAAGATGCAAATATAATCATTTCGTGCTCACAATGTGATTGATCAAGACCAAAACTGTTCTGCAGCTGCTCTTTTGCGTGTTTAGTTGGTATGTCTGAAATGTACTTGCAAACTGGCACAGTTATGCAGAAATGGCTCTGGGAAAGGGGGTGACAAACAATAGAGAGAAAGCGAGAGAGAGAATATTCCATCTGTGTGCGTGTTAACATATTTGGACTCTCAGAAGTAAATAACCAATATTTTAAATTGTCTATTCAGCAATATCATTTTATAATTCATTTTATTTCAAACATTTAATAAAACTGCTGGATGACTTCAAGTACTAGTATAGAAGAAAACAAGTTGCCTCTATATTGAAGCTAGTATTATATAAATCCGATTTTCGACACCCAAAGACTTTCAAAGTTTTCGAGTAAACAGTTATGATCAAAATTGTATCAATCTCACAAAGATTTCTGAGCCATTTTGAGAGATAATGAGGAAGCCAGTCACGTGATCGTGTGACGTCGCTCTAGGAACCACAAAACCCTTCCCCATCAACAACAATGCGAATCCAGCAGACTTAGTGAGAGCCAACAATGATTAATTTGGGAAAAATTATGATCCAGGGAACAAAGAGGATGAGCAATAAGTTTTAGAAGCCGAGTGATATATGCAGTTTCACTGTGACATACGCATCTGCAGTGCATCCGCAGCATTGCTAGGTGCTAAACATACAAACTAACCATAACAAACCAAACTAAAACAAACATTTACTGTAATGTTTCCGCTCTCGCTGGGATGCCGACCAACGGGACGCTCACATAATTCTGTTTAGATGAAGAATCAATCACAATCCTCACGAAAGGTTAAAAAAATGTTCCTGCAGGAAGCGTCTATAAGGGTCTATTTCGCCATCTCGGGAATGTGAAAATCGACCAGCCTGTCGGTCCATGGCCACATTTGTCTACTACAAGGTGAGAGATGCATGAATTATAATCTTGTATTTACTTTAGCAAGTTTGAGACGAGGCAGAAACAGCCGCCGGCTTATAGTGTGTCAACAATAGCAGCGTAAGTCAATCTTGACTCAAATAGTAGTCTACAGTATATTTCTGGAAAGAGTGATGGCGCTTTCCCGGTTAGGGTGAAGGCTGTACGAAGGGACTTCTTATCTAATGACTCACAGTATTTCTCCATCGTAAAACAGCCGGTGCAATTGTATTCCACTGAATAGTTGGGATTTTTTATGTGCAGCGCTACCGTGAGCAATGACACTCGCCCTTCAAAATGGATTCCGGCATGCACTTCTGGGAAAAATCCAAACCCCTCCATACTGCAAAGCAAAGTTGCCGCCTTCGTTTGGAGTGTTTCTAAGACGACACATAATCAGAATCAGAAGTTGTGATGTTTAACCCACATTTTTTTTCAATAACATCAAATCAACTCATGGTTTAAAGCAGGGGTGGGCAATTAATTTTTACCGGGGGCCGCATGAGCAACCCGAGCACTGCTGGAGGGCCACACCGACAATATTTCAATTAAATTTTGCTCAATATTATTTTTGATATACCGTAAGATAAATAATAATAATTAATAATAATAATAATACTTTCATTTAACCTAACTTAACTTTATACAAAAGCAGATTGCTTTTGATGGTTTTATTTTTAACACTGTCTTACACTACACTTCCTGATGTACAATACAATGCAGAAATGTCAATTTCTGCACATGGTTAATTTAAAGTTTATCCTGCATCTTCTTTAAACGTCCAACATTTTTCCCCGTCAGATTTGGACAACCATCTGTTGTCACACCTGCCAGCTTGTCCCATTTCAGTCCTAACATGTCCAAACACGCATTTACCTCTGTGAACAAGTCATTAGCTATGGTTGTCCCTTTTAACTGACTGCATGGCTGCCAGCTCCTCCGCGATTTGAAAGTCAGCAGTTATCCCACGTAAGAAGATGAGCAGCTGGGCGGTGTTACGTACATCACAGCTCTCATCCAAAGCCAGCGAAAAACAGTCAAAGTCGGCCGTTCTGTTCTTCAGCTGAAGCTCCAAGTTTTAGGTGTCGTGCCGGATAATGCACCCCCGGCGTAGAATGCACCCCTGACAGGAGTGTTATATAAACTAAAGCCCACACTTAAAGTTTCCACGTGCAAGATTTAATCTATTTAAAAACGTTATTTAATAAGAAGCCAAAGGTGCAAAAACAATAATGTTCGTGTTGGAGGAGTTGTGAATTAATGAAATATGAAATCCGCAGTCTGCAGGTGTACCTAATGTTGTGGCCCAGCAGCGACTGCAGCACGGATTTCATATTTCATTCATCCAGAACTCCTCTAACACGAACATTATTGTTTTTGCACTTTTGGCTTCTTATTAAATAACTTTTTTAAATAGATTCAATCTTGTACGTGGAAACTTTAAGTGTGGGCTTTAGTTGATATAACACTCCCGTCAGGGGGTGCATTCTACGCCGGGGGTGCATTATCCGGCACAACGCCTGTTATAGCAGTGCAACAGAGTCCAATAAGCACTCCTTAATAAACTCTCCGTCAGAAAACGTCTTACTTTTTCTGGCGATGTTGTGAGAAATTACGAAACTTGTCCTGACGGCTGCATTCTGGGGGTGTGAAATATGGCAAAAAGTCCTTGTTGGGTTTGCAGTTTTACCATCAACGCATCAGCCTCCCTTGCGCGCGCTTCATCGGACAGACGCACAAAGGGCCGGATGTGGCCCGCGAGCCACAGAATGCCCAGGTCTGGTTTAAAGGAATTTGCTATCCATGTTTTAAGTAGGAAATGCGGCAGGTGGCAGCGCAGACAACAACAAAAAAAGTTTGGTAACACTGCACTGCGGGCAACACAAATATTGACAGAAGCTACTTATGTAACCATCACCCGGAAAATATATTTGATGACAGGGAGGCCAATCATCAATTTGTGAGGTGTTTACATTATACTAAACGTTAAATAGGCAGCTAACCTTTCTGAGAATCAGTATTTTTCAAAGTGATATAAGATGTCCATTACAGAGGACACTGTTACATTTGTTACACTGGGTGTTTATATTGTCAGTTTAAAGACACTTACCGTATTTTTTGGAGTATAAGTCGCACCGGAGTATAAGTCGCACCTGCCGAAAATGCATAATAAAGAAGGAAAAATAACATAAATAAGTCGCACTGGAGTATAAGTCGCATTTTTTGGGGAAATGTATTTGATAAAACCCAACACCAAGAATAGACATTTGAAAGGCAATTTAAAATAAATAAAGAATAGTTAGGTGAGGGATCAGACAAAGAGCAGCTCGAAGACCTCGATGAAGAACACAAACAAAGGACCCAGATTTCCCTCGCCCGGACGCGGGTCACCGGGGCGCCCCTCTGGAGCCAGGCCCGGAGGTGGGGCACGATGGCGAGCGCCTGGTGGCCGGGCCTGTCCCCATGGGGCCCGGCCGGGCACAGCCCGAAGAGGCAACGTGGGTCCCCCCTCCAATGGGCTCACCACCCATAGCAGGGGCCATAGAGGTCGGGTGCAGTGTGAGCTGGGCGGCAGCCGAGGGCAGGGCGCTTGGCGGTCCGATCCTCGGCTACATAAGCTGGCTCTTGGGACGTGGAACGTCACTTCGCTGGGGGGGAAGGAGCCTGAGCTAGTGCGTGAGGTGGAGAAGTTCCGGCTAGATATAGTCGGACTCACTTCGACGCACAGCAAGGGCTCTGGAACCACTTCTCTTGAGAGGGGCTGGACTCTCTTCCACTCTGGCGTTGCCGGCAGTGAGAGGCGACGGGCTGGGGTGGCAATTCTTGTTGCCCCTCGGCTCAAAGCCTGCACGTTGGAGTTCAACCCGGTGGACGAGAGGGTAGCTTCCCTCCGCCTTCGGGTGGGGGGACGGGTCCTGACTGTTGTTTGCGTTTACGCGCCAAACGGCAGCTCAGAGTAGCCACCCTTTTTGGATTCACTCGAGGGAGTACTGGAGAGTGCTCCCCCGGGTGATTCCCTCGTTCTACTGGGGGACTTCAACGCTCATGTTGGCAGCGACAGTGAAACGTGGAGAGGTGTGATTGGGAAGAATGGCCGCCCGGATCTGAACCCGAGTGGTGTTCTGTTATTGGACTTTTGTGCTCGTCACAGATTGTCGATAACACACACCATGTTCAAACATAAGGGTGTCCATATGTGCACTTGGCACCAGGACACCCTAGGCCGCAGTTCCATGATCAACTTTGTAGTTGTGTCATCGGATTTGCGGTCTCATGTTTTGGACACTCGGGTGAAGAGAGGGGCGGAGCTTTCTACCGATCACCACCTGGTGGTGAGTTGGCTGTGATGGTGGGGGAGGATGCCGGACAGACCTGGCAAGCCCAAACGCATTGTGAGGGTTTGCTGGGAACGCCTGGCAGAGTCTCCTGTCAGAGAGAGTTTCAAATCCCACCTCTGGAAGAACTTTGAACATGTCACGAGGGAGGTGCTGGACATTGAGTCCGAGTGGACGATGTTCCGTACCTCTGTTGTCGAGGCGGCCGATTGGAGCTGTGGCCGCAAGGTAGTTGGTGCCTGTCGTGGCGGTAATCCTAGAACCCGTTGGTGGACGCCGGCGGTGAGGGATGCCGTCAGGCTGAAGAAGGAGTCCTATCGGGTTCTTTTGGCTCATGGGACTCCTGAGGCAGCAGACAGGTACCGACAGGCCAAGCGGTGTGCGGCTTCAGCGGTCGCGGAGGCAAAAACTCGGACATGGGAGGAGTTCGGGGAGGCCATGGAAAAAGACTTCCGGACGGCTTCGAAGCAATTCTGGACCACCATCCGCCGCCTCAGGAAGGGGAAGCAGTGCAGTGTCAACACCGTGTATGGTGGGGATGGTGCTCTGCTGACCTCGACTGCGGATGTTGTGGATCGGTGGAGGGAATACTTCGAAGACCTCCTCAATCCTACCAGCACGTCTTCCTATGAGGAAGCAGGGCCTGGGGAATCTGTGGTGGGCTCTCCTATTTCTGGGGCTGAGGTTGTCGAGGTAGTTAAAAAGCTCCTCGGTGGCAAGGCCCCGGGGGTGGATGAGATCCGCCCGGAGTTCCTTAAGGCTCTGGATGTTGTGGGGCTGTCTTGGTTGACAAGACTCTGTAACATCGCGTGGACATCGGGGGCGGTACCTCTGGATTGGCAGACCGGGGTGGTGGTTCCTCTCTTTAAGAAGGGGAACCGGAGGGTGTGTTCCAACTATCGTGGGATCACACTCAGCCTTCCCGGTAAGGTCTATTCAGGTGTACTGGAGAGGAGGCTACGCCGGATAGTCGAACCTCGGATTCAGGAGGAACAGTGTGGTTTTCGACGCTGGGAAGACTATCTCTCCCGGCTGGCCTGGGAACACCTCGGGATCCCCCGGGAGGAGCTGGACGAAGTGGCTGGGGAGAGGGAAGTCTGGGCTTCCCTGCTTAAGCTGCTGCCCCCGCGACCCGACCTCGGATAAGCGGAAGACGATGGATGGATGGATGGATAAAGAATAGTGAACAACAGGCTGAATAAGTGTACGTTATATGAGGCATAAATAACCAACTGAGAACGTGCCTGGTATGTTAACATAATGGTAATTTTGGTAAGAGTCATTCAAAAAACTATAACATATAGAACATGCTTTTCGTTTACCAAACGATCTGTCACTCCTAATCGCTAAATCCCATGAAATCTTATAAGTCTAGTCTCTAACGTGAATGAGCTAAATAATATTATTTGATATTTTACGGTAATGGGTTAATAATTTCACACATAAGTCGCTCCTGAGTATAAGTCGCATCCCCGGCCAAACTATGAAAAAAACTGCGACTTATAGTCCGAAAAATACGGTAACTGAAAGTATACACATTATATCATTTTCAAGTCTTGTTTTTGGGTTTTTTTGACATATACCACAATAACATCGCACCATGGGCTTAATACCGCGATAATATCGTACCGTGACATTTTGATACCATTACATCCTGAATCTTTAGCCATGTATACACTGGGACATAGCTGCGGTAAAGATCTCCAATCAGTTATAAAGGGCAAATATTGACCCCCGATCGGATCACATGATCGGGATCGAGACAGGTCTACTAAAAATAAAAATATGCATGAAATGTATAGCATATACCGGCCACAGGAAGTAAACTATACTACTAAATACCTTGTTCCAGTGATTCTATAACTGTGGTTCTTGTACCACGAATATTATGTGGGCTCTATCTAGTGGTACAGTTTTACTGTTTAAACTTTGTGGAATGTTACAGTGGCCAAAAATATTGAATATACTTCTGCAGTTGTTAAAACATATTTATTACTACTACTACACCAGTGGTCCCCCAACCATCGGTCCAGAGACCGCATGCAGCTCCAGAACCGCCGGTTGCCGACCCCTGCACTAGACACACCAATAAGCGTGTTTATAGTTGTACAATAAAACTCCTCATAAGAAGTTGCCATTTGTTATATTTGTTACAACTTTGTGACATGATACAATGCACATTAATGAACATGTGAAATATAAATGTGACAGATTGTAGCCAAAGGCTGATTTCCATCTGCATCTCATTGCAAAAAAACAAGCCTAGGGCTCCCACTAATTCAGCGTTATAGTGGGTTGTATTTTTCATGGACTTTTGTTTTGCTTTATTTATCTGGCACAAATGGAAAGCCGGTCCTTAAAAATAATGCCTACATTAAACTGGTCCGTGGTGCAAAAAAGATTGGGTACCTCTGTACTACACTACTGTATTTCAATGTTGGTCATTATGGTCGTCTGCCCCAAGTGGAGGAGTTCAAGTACCTCAGAGTCTTGTTCACGAGTGAGGGAAGAGTGGATCATGAGATCGACAGGCGGATCGGTGCGGCGGCTTCAGTAAAGCGGACGCTGTATCGATCCGTTGTGGTGAAGAAGGAGCTGAGCCGGATGGCAAAGCTCTCAATTTACCGGTCGATCTACGTTCCCATCCTCTCCTATGGTCATGAGCTTTGGGTTATGATCGAAAGGACAAGATCACGGGTACAAGCGGCCACAATGTGTTTCTACCGCCGGGTGGCGGGGCTCTCCCTTAGAGATAGGGTGAGAAGCTCTGCCATCCGGGAGGAGCTCAAAGTAAAGCCGCTGCTCCTCCACATGGAGAGGAGCCAGATGAGGTGGTTCGGGCATCTGGTCAGGATGCCACCCGAACGCCTCCCTAGGGAGGTGTTTAGGGCACGTCCGACACGTTGGGAAGACTATGTCTCCCGGCTGGCCTGGGAACGCCTCGGGATCCCCCGGGAAAAACTGGACGAAGTGGCTGGGGAGAGGGAAGTCTGGGCTTCCCTGCTTAGGCTGCTGCCCCCGCGACCCGACCTCGGATAAGCGGAAGAAGATGGATGGAAGGATGGATGGTCATTATGGTGGTACTTGGAGAGCCAAGTGTTTTCTGAGGTGGTTCTTGGTGAAAACAGTTTGAGAACCACTGCTATATACTACTAAATGCTATCGTAATTGCAGAGACATGGAAAAAGGGTGGGCTAACTCTGATTTTTCCTACTCCTTTTCCTGCGTAATAATTTCAAATTACTGATTGAAAATGAGTTGAAATTGAAAAAGGTCACTCACAGTAAGTAAAGAAATGGATTATCCAAAAGACTATCACTATCAAAAATGCTGCCTTTTTAGAGCTCTCAGCGTGGAGATATTAATTGAACAACTTCTGAATTACTGTGCTTTGCAGAAATGCATCACTGAAAGCTGTTTCTGATATCATGTCCCTTTTTGAAGTCGTTCTTTGTTGATGATTTGCATGTGTGTCTTTTACGTTTTGTTCCGGGGACTTCTTTCCAGGGCAAAACTTATATAAAAATGCTAATGACAATTTGCATGCAAATGCGGTTGGCTCCAGAACGTTACATTTTGAACACTTTGTACCCGAGGAAGACTCCCTAAACAAGCGCTTCATTTGTTCAGCCTTGGAAAAAAAAGAAGAAGAAAAAAACAGCGAGAATAATGCATGATGTGTCTGATGCTATTTATCCGGCACCGGTGGCACATTGATCTCATATTAATATGGGAATCCGATAGTGTGACCATGCAGGAGAGTTAATTAGTGAAGCCACCCCCACATCCAGTGCCATCATTCTTGTTGCTAATGGCCAATGTGCTGTGCAAGAGCAAAGTCGACTCTAACAAGGAGCTGTTGTGCTTAATCCCTGCGGAGTGCAGCCTAATCAGATCTACACTCTGCCGCTTTATCTCTGCTCCTTCCTCAGTCTGTTGCTCCATCACATATTTGGCTGGAGGAGATCTACTTGCACATAGATTAATGACTCTCAGGACCTCGACGTCTGCAGCTAAAGTAAAAGTCCATTTGGAGTTTTTCTCGTCTCTTTTCGACGACTATCTCGTGTGTCATCACCTTGTCTGGGCAATAGATCGTTTTGAAAAGGCTTTAGATTAAAAAAATGATGTTATTAGGGCCCACGCTGTGCAAATAAAACACCCACGTTGTTTTAGATCAAAGCTAACGACATGACTGCTTACACTGTACTATTCCACACCGTTCCTGCTGGTGGCAGTAATGTGCATATTTATCTATTGTCAAACGAATAAAACAGAAGATGTAGACTATAAGACACTACTTTTTTCCCCATGCTTTGTATCCTGCGGTTTATAAAACAGTGCAGCTGATATATTTTAGTTAGTTTATTATTTCTTCGGTCAGTGGTCAACAAAATAAACAAACAGTTTTACATAAAAAGTTGTACATTCATAAATTTAAAATGTTGCAGACCGAAAGGGTTTAGGCTGAAGTTGAACAATTATTGCGCCTAACCCTATAAACAATGTCAAATACACCTTGTACACAACATAAACACTGTTCAATTATATACACAGTAAAGACATGTGAAATATCCTTGTACACGTGTTAGTTAAACCTTTGTACCAATGATATATTATATACAAACAATTTTACTTCCATTATTATTTATATCCCACATTTAGTTTGTAACTAACATTGATCATAGTATTAACTACTATGTTGATTCAAGAGTGATATATTTTTCCAAGACATTGGTCTTAAAGTGTTTTTTAAATGTTTGAATGGAACTGGAACATTTTAAGGAATCATCCAAGCTGTTCCACAGATGAACCCCCCTGACAGAAACACATCTACTTTTTAAGGTCGTTTTTATGTTTGCTTTCTGAAAGACAGCTGAACCTCTGAGGTCATAGGGACTCTCCCTAGGTTTGAACCTCTCCTGTAGACACCGAGGCAGCATGTGGTTATGAGCTTTGTACGGCACAATAGCAGTGTTGAGGTCAACAAGATCGTGCAGTTTTAATGTTTTTAATTTAATAAACAGAGCATTGGTATGGTCATGATAATCCACATAATTTACAATTCTAATAGCTTTCTTTTTAAGTAAGAACATAGAGTTGAAGTCTGATTTGTAATTGTTACCCCAGATTTCAACACAATAATTAAGATATGGGAGTATGAAAGAATTATATAACATGTTTAGGGATGTCCCGATCCGATATTTGGATCAGATCGGCCGCCGATATTTGCCAAAAAATGCTTATCGGCAAGGCATGGGAAAATGCCGATCCAGATCCAGTTAAAAAAAAAAAACTCTGCTCCGTGTTTTCCAACGCACCTATTTAAATAATACATTCCAATTTTCTGCTCCTTCCGTTCCGCATTTTCCAGCACACCTTCAACACATCTACAGGTCTGTGGATTCTCACGCAGTTGCTTTTAGCTGCTGGCATTACACGACAGGCTCTTCTCACTCTTTCCTGTCTCTCCCTCTCATAGACAGCAAGCGCACCTTCTCACACACGTCACATACTGTCATGACACACGTCACATACTGTCACGTCATACGTCACATACGTATACGTCCTCTCCCAGCAAAGAGGTAGCAGCATGGCTAACGTTAGCTGTGATGCTAGCGCAGCCGTGTGACCAACGCTCCCTCTAAGGTGCGCGCCTGTGCAATTGCGCACTGCTCAAACGTCCTCTGCGCATAGCAATTATATGCCACGCACAAAATCAAATAAAAAAATAAGCGCATAACAATTTTCGACACACGGACACGACAGAGAAAACAGTTTTCGTCATCATTGTTCAAATATTGTAAAGTCTGTCGAGACGCTTATCTCCATTCGGTGCCACACGCCCACACCATCAAAATGCCGAGGCAAACATTTCCACATCAACACCGTATGAAAAAATTAGTGATTTTTTTAGTTGTGATTTCCTTCTCTGCATGAAAGTTTAAAAGTAGCATATATTAATGCAGTATGAAGAAGAATGTTTTAATGTAGACATGCAAGCCTTGAAAGAACATTTTGAAAATCAAGACTACATTTCCTGCAAATGGGTGCATTTCTACCCTATATTTTAACTTTAGATTTATTCTCATATCAAACTCTTTTGGCTGTCTTTTTGACACTTACATCCGGCGCGCCCCTCCACACCCTGGATTATAAATAATGTAAATAATTCAATGTGATTATCTTGTGTGATGACTGTATTATGATGATAGTCTATATCTGATAGTATATATCTGTATCATGAATCAATTTAAGTGGACCCCGACTTAAACAAGTTGAAAAACTTATTCGGGTGTTACCATTTAGTGGTCAATTGTACGGAATATGTACTTCACTGTGCAACCTACTAATAAAAGTCTCAATCAATCAATCAAAACACATAGAATCATCATACTGCTGTGATTATATGCATCAAGTGTTCATTCAAGGCTAAGGCAAAATATCGAGATATATATCGTGTATCGCAATATGGCCTTAAAATATCGCAATATTAAAAAAAGGCCATATCGCCCAGCCCTAGTTTCAATGATGCCATTTCTGTTTGTCATGTATAATTTTGTCTATTTTGTGTTTATCCTTGAATAAACAGGTCCGTTTCTTGTTACCAACCATTGTGTATTATTCAAACTCCCCTAATTCAGCTGGCTAGTTGTTATCAAGAGTACTAAAACCCTTTTCAACATGATTCTGACAACTAAGTAGGCTAAATAACTTTAAACTTTAATACATGCTCGGATAGGCCAGTATCGGTCAGTATCGGTATCGGTCAGTATCGGTATCGGATCGGAAGTGCAAAAACCTGGATCGGGACATCCCTAAACATGTTAAAAGCCTTTTGATTTACAGAGTTTTTAATTTTATGTAACATAGCAATAATTTTTGACATCTTTGTCTTGAGTATATTCATGTACAGTTTCCAATTTAATTTATCATCTATATAGATTCCCCAACAAAATGTTGAATACACCCTTTCTATCTCCATATCATCAATTCTTATGTGACACTGTATGTTATTTTTCCTATTTCCAAAAATTATATATTTTGTTTTATTTAGGTTGATTGATAGTTTATTGGCATCAAACCATTGCTTTAGTATGTGGAGTTCACTCTCTACAGTCTCTAGGAGCTGGCCAAGGTCTTGCCCAGAACATTACAGGCTTGTATCATCAGCAAAGAGAATGCAGTTTAGTTTTTTAAAGACTTTACAGATATCATTAATATACAATAAAACAATTTTGGTCCCAGTACAGAACCTTGGGGTACTCCATGTGTTATAATCTTTTTATCTGAATCTACATTGTTCATATGCACATATTGTTCTCTGCCACCAAGATAACTTTTCAACCAATCATGAGCAAGACCTCTGACACCATACCTCTGCATTTTGTTTAAAAGTAATGTGTGATCAATGGTGTCAAAGGCCTTGCTCAGGTCAATAAAAACGCCAACAGCAAACTCCTTCTTATCAATTACAGTGGTTACCTCCTCAACTAATTCCATCACTGCCATGGAAGTAGACCTGTTTGATCGAAAACCGTATTGGTGTTCACTTAGCAAGTGATGCTTATCAATAAAACTGTCTAATCTTGATATATGGATTTTTCATCGCTAACAGCCATATTGTTTTGTATTCAAAAAAAGGTTTCATAGAGCACGTAGACACTAAAAAGGTGTCTTATTGTTTGTGCTACCTTTTGGATGAGTTTGCTCACTGCAGGTGATGCGGATTGAAAATGTACTTCCTGTTTCGTGACTTGTTCCGGACGTATTCGTCCATAGCGTTTTTGCTCAAAGTTATTCTTTATTCATCACTCCAAGCAACTTTTGTAAGTTTTACCATATAATTATTGTAACATATATATTCACATAGAAGCCCTTAACATATATTCATACTTACCAAACCGTCCCATGTGCGATGTCTTTAGGGGTGGTTTCATATTTGTACGTACTATCGTAACGTAGTCAAGCTAGCGTCCTGAGCATTAGCGTACATGCTAACACATTTACAAGTGTCTGTGTTAGTATTATTAACTTACAATGGCATTCTGTTTCCATTCTTTAAGTTTCGTAAAGTCACCAAAACGTCACCGTGGAGTTATTGTTTAGCTGATTGGAGAGCTAGCTTCTGCAGCTAGTGGGTCTGCAACGATGACTTCTGCTTTGTTTGATCAGCCGTCTTACTGTTACATGCACCGTTTGGACACAATTAAGGTGTGTAAATGAACATTTACAAATATCTCATTTCACAACGTATATATCTGTGGCTAATCTACAATTTTTTTCGTCTGAAATTTGGTGGGTGCAGCTTGAATACCGGTGCGCTCTATAGCCCGGAAAATACAGTATTTACTTCCAACTACTTCGGATAATGTAAATCATATGCGGGTGCCCCAAAGACCCTGTTAATAATATGCGGTATTGATAAATTCTGTAGTAATGGTTAAATTATACTTAAACCTCTAACTAGGTGGCAGCATTGCTCGAATGAATCAATGGGCTGACCAGAAAATACAGGGTTTGTAAATGTAAGTGTATTTTTCGGACTAAAATTTGCATTTTTGAGCATAAGAATGGATAAATATAGTAAAATATTGATCTTAGAGTAATATTGGCCACAAGAAGAGACCAAACTCTACCCTTGTTATTGTGTTAAACAGTCAGTGTTGGGTCTGACTGTTCCACAAGTATTTATTAAAATAGGTCACAGGTAAACGCTACAGCGTTAGTCTCACTCCCACAAAAGCATTGTTGATTGCGTACGTAAACATCACGAAGAGGGGCATTTTTGTCAAAAGGATTTGTATCCATCCATCCACTTTCCACCGCCTATCCCTTTTGGGGTCGCGGAGGGCACTGGAGCCCATCCCAGCTGCAATCGGGCGGAAGGCGGGGTACACCCCGGACAAGTCGCCACCTCATCGCAGGGCCAACACAGATAGACAGACAACATTCACACTCACATTCACACACTAAGGACAATTTAGTGTTGCCAATCAACCTATCCCCAGGTGCATGTTTTTTGGTGGTGGGAGGAAGCCGGAGTACCCGGAGGGAACCCACGCAGTCACGGGGAGAACATGCAAACTCCACACAGAAAGATCCCGAGCCCGGGATTGAACCCAGGACTACTCAGGACCTTCGTATTGTGAGGCACACTGTACCACACTGTGCCCCCATGCTGACATTTTCATCAAAAGGATTTGTAGCTAAATAAAATCAATACATTTGAAAAATGTTAGTATCCGAGGCTAATCCCTCCTTATCAAGATTTTTACATTCGTACCATTATTTATCTATTGAAGACAGCTTAAACTTGAGGTTACTTTCGGAGACATTCTATACAAGGGATTAGACGTACCAAAACACACATCACTGTCTCCTAAACAACAGGGAGTAGTCAGTCAGGCAGAGGTCGAGTGCATGTGCCTAATCAAATGAAGTTCAACACAAATGTGTGAATGTAAGTGTATATTTGCTATCGTATTTGAACAAAACCAATCGGAGAACACTGTTCAGAATCACGGCCACTGATTGGCTGAGCCTCAGGCAGTGTCACTACACGATCAGTTCAGGAAGACACGATCGGTCCACACTTGCACGAAGACTACGCCACTTCTGTCAACTTGTTTTACGACATTTATGTTCGTGCATGCCGTCAGTGATACCATGGTTATCTTTTTTGTAATATTTATTTTCAATTGCAATGATATATGAAAGATTAAATAGAAAACAAAACAAACATTACTGTAAAATACAGTTTTTATTTTGAAACCGTACATATCTGTACAGAGACCTGAACAATGTGTTCACCAGCCTTAAATGGCAAAGAAATGAATCTTATTCTTGCTACTTTATTTACATCAAATTCACAATCATGATCATTTAAAAGTTGACTTTTTGTTAGGTTGCAGAAAGAGATTTAAGTTACAGTAAGTGCTTTGTTTAAAAAAAAACATCAACATTTAAAAATTAAAAAAAACAAAACTGTATTTTCCGGACCATAGGACGCACGGGATTATAAGGCGCACTGCCGATGAATGGTCCAGTTTTAATCTTTTTTCATATTTTAGGCGCACCGGATTATAGAGCGCATTAAAGGAGTCATATTATTATATATTTTTTCTAAATTGAAAACACTTCCTTGTGGTCTACATAACATGTAATGGTGGTTCTTTGGTCAAAATGTTGCATAGATGATATTTTACAGATCATCTTCAAGCCGCTTTCTGACAGTCGCTTTCGGATGCGCCGTTTTGTGGGCAGTCTTATTTATGTGGCTCACCTTCGGCAGCGTCTTCTCCCTGTCATCTTTGTCGTAGCGGTGTAGCGTGCAAGGACGGGAGTGGAAGAAGTGTCAAAAGATGGAGCTAACTGTTTTACTGACATTCAGACTTTACTTAAATCAAAAACGGAGCAGCATCTCCTCATCCGGAAACAACAACACCGGAAATGTGTCCCGTGAAAAAACGTCCGACCGGAACTCTAATAACTAAAGTTCCTTGGGTGAATAATGTAAACTCACTATGCCGGTATGTTTTGGCACTTTCATGGCGAGTTTACTAACAGATATAAGTAAGAACTTTACACTACTTTATATTAGAAATGGCAACAGCGGAGGATGAATGTCCCATAACAAGAAGATAGAGAAATATAAGAAGCTTAACGACTACGGCGTCGGCACGGACACACACAATTTTTCAGGATTCATGCAGATCCCAAATACAGATCAGCAGGTGCCAGAAGGTAAGAAAAGTGGCTTTTTCATAATATTGTGAAACAAAACGCCAGATAATATGTCTTACCTTATACACACACCATAATAATACATTTAAAATGTTGGTGTTGTTTACTTGAGACATATAGCCATCATAGTGCAGCCCAAACTTATCTCTCATGTTTGACTGCTATTTACTGGTCACCCATATCATTACACCATGTACCAAATAAAATAACTTTGAGGTGTGTAAGCTCAATCAAACTTATTCCTTACATTAGGCAGACTGGGTTATACGGCACACTGTCGAGTTTTGAGGAAAAAAAAGGATTTTAAGTGTGCCTTATTGTCCGCAAAATACGGTACACAGTTGACTCAGTAGCGCCACCGTGCGTCATTCATTGCAATGACAGAAGAGTGAAAGTGGTTTAAATTTTGGCGATCATATTCCCTGATTTTTTTTAAATCCATCCCTTGTTTATGTCTACATTCTTGTTCCCTGTTTCCCCTAGTTAAGCTATTTTTCTTATACTAAACATTAATGCAACGTTACGTTGCAGCAGCTCTTTTGTAAAAAAATGAAAATCCAGGATAGGATGTAGTCTTCGCGCATGCGTGGACCGATCGTGTAGTGACATGCAGCAGTATTATATTGGATTAAACTAGCGTAAAGGTGAATACAGTCGTCCCTCGCCACATCACTTCATCACAGATTTTTGGGGGGATATTTAAAACATTTTTTAAATATAAATTTGCTACTTTTTTTGTCCTAAATTTTGCATTTTCAAGCGTAAAAATTACAAAATAAATTACAAAATATCAATACTACAGTAGTATTGGCCGCTAGATTAGACCAAACCAATCAGAATGCGCTGTTCGGTATTGTGGCCACTGATTGGCCCAGCTTCATGCAGCATTACTACGTTGGATTAAAAAAGTGTAAAGGTGACTAAAGTGTGTTATTTCATGTCGAGAGAGCTCTCATGATGTTGAAAAACTTTTTTAGAACGTCGTTAACAGGTTTATTATGCTCTAACTATGAAAATGTTAAACTAACACCCTCCCTTCCTCATCATACCTCTTCGGATTGTAAATAATCAAATGTAAATAATCAAATGTAGACACTTTTTCTTATAATTTCTGATCTCTCTCTCTGTGTCCACTACTTGCTGTACATATCCTACCAAGTCAGTACTACACTGTTCCAATGTCAATTTCTCTGATGATGCAATTGTTGATGACTGAAGTGTTGATACCAACGAAACCTACCCTACCACCCCCCCACCCCCTCCATATCCCACACCCCGGATTGTAAATAATGTAAATAATTCAATGTATATCTCTGATGATTATCTTGTGTGATGACTGTATTATGAAAATAGTATATATCTGTATCACGAATCAATTTAAGTGGACCCCGACTTAAAGAAGTTGAAAAACTTATTCGGGTGTTACCATTTAGTGGTCAATTGTACGGAATATGTACTTCACTGTGCAATCTACTAATAAAAGTTTCAATCAATCAATCAAAAAATATCTGCTTTATAATTAATGATTCCCATCTCACGGAAATTATTTGATCATTCATTTAACGGCTCACTTATGGAAAGGATTAAGCAAATAAATCAAACAATGTGCTAAAATGATCGATCTTAAGAAACTGCTCAAACTCAAAGTATTTACAAAGTACAAGGAAGAATAATCCTGATAAACATGTTTAGCATTATTTAAAAAAGGGGAACCTCTTATTCTTACCGGGCAGCACGGTGGAACAGGGGTTAGTGCATGTGCCTCACAATACAAAGATCAGAGTAGTCCTGAGTTCAATCCCGGGCTCGGGATCTTTCTGTGTGGAGTTTGCATGTTCTCCCCGTGACTGTGTGGGTTCCCTCCGGGTACTCCGGCTTCCTCCCACCTCCAAAGACATGCACCTGGGGATAGGTTGATTGGCAACACTAAATTGGCCCAGGTGTGTGAATGTGAGTGTGAATATTGTCTGTCTATCTGTGTTAGCCCTACGATTAGGTGGCGACTTGTCCAGGGTGTACTCCGCCTTCCGCCCAAATGCAGCTGAGATAGGCTCCAGCACCCCCCGCAACCCCAAAAGGGACAAGCGGTACAAAATGGATGGATGGATGGATGGGACCTCTTATTCATCTCATAAAGGATGAATACCGTATTTTCCGGACTATATACCGCACCAGGATATGAACCGACAGAAAAAATATTTTCCATATATTAGCCGCATTGGACTATATGCCGCAGATATATATGTTGTAAAATGAGTTATTTACACAGAAATATTATGTAAATGTTTATATACATACCTTAATTGTTTCCAAATGGTGTCTGTAACTCCGCAGTAAAACGGCTGATCAAACAAAACAGAAGTCATCGTCATGGGCCCACTAGCTGTGTAAAATAGCGCTCCAATCACCTAAACAGACTCAATAACTCCACAATGACGTATCGGTGAGTTTACTGAGGAATTTGTGAAACTGAAACAATACAAAAATAATGTAATTATAAGTTAATAATACTTACGCAGACATTTGTAAACATGTTAGCATATTGGCTCATGCTAACGATGCTAGCGTCATTACATTTTGATAACGAGTTGAAACGCTATGCATGGCTGGAAGACAAACACCACACTCAAGTTGAAAAAAAAAAAAATGCCCTACCCGTAAATGGAAGGACACCTGCAGTGAGCAAACTCGTCCATAAAATTGCAGCATAGCACAAACAATAACAATGTATTTGCTTTTTTTTAAACTATTTTTATTTTTGCTGTTATTGAAGAAAAATCCATAAATTAGCCGCACCGTTTTAAAGGCCACAGGTTGAGACACAATTAAGGTATGTAAATAAATATTTACAAAATATATGTAAATAACTAATTTCACAATAAACCGGTATCGTCGGCTTATATATATGTGAATGTTTTTTCTTCTTCTAAAATGTTGTGAGTGTGGCTCATATTCGAGTGCGACTTATAGTCTGGAAAATACGGTATATTTATTTAGGACTAAAGTTTTTATTTTTTTCACTTTTTAGGAATGTTGCCTGTCATTCACAACCTTTACGTAAGACAAAAACATAAATGTTTTTCTCTATTTGTAATATTTTTGCATTCTAACTCGTAAATAAATTCAATCAAAAGTCCACTTAGTTACAATGGAGCCGCTCTATTCTGCCTATAAAGCCCTTTAAAGAAACATCCAAACACCTCCATTAAGGTTTTATATACATGATGTAAGTATATATGTATGTAGTAACATTTGATATTTTGCTAATTTTAAGCATACGCGGCGCACTAATTTAAAAAACACATCACGACGTTCGCTTTTATTTTTAACTACATCACTGATCACTACTCACTGCAGACTTTATGAGTGCCAACAAACATAATAAGACATCACTTACTGAACAAGGTCTGCTGTCATTAGGATGCTGACTGCTAGGATGTTCATATATTCCCATTTAGGTGAAGAATGACTCATAATCGTCACAAAGAAAAGGGCCATTTCTGGGTGTAAATTGGCTGTCAAAGTTTACCAATTTGTCAGATTACATCTTCGTTATTCTACTATCAAAGTGATAGGCATTATTTGTGATCTTGAATAAACTTTCACGAGCACCGAGGCGAGGAAGCAGCTCACCAGGCAATGATGTCAACATTGCCACATAAACTAGTGATCACCGCGCTGCTATACAAATGTTTTTTGCGTTAGCGCTTATAATAACAATATCACACATTTTCGGTTCACATTCTAGTCGCGAAATGTAAATGGAGTATTGTTGGCGCTTTTTGGACGGTTATTTATTGGTTTTATGGGTAAAATAAATGACCTCCCATTGGCTTCATTGTAAGCAGACTTTTATTTATGTCTATTTACAAATTAGAATGCATACAAAAAAATACACCCAGTGTCATGACTTTCATAATGATTGTGAACATAAGGCATGATTAAAAAAAAAAGTTAAATTCCCCTTTAACTCTCAATTGATCGCTGGTTTGAGCCCAGGACTGAGCAGGCACACTCAAAAACTGTTCCACTCAGATCTTTTTAGCCCGGCTAATTGGGTATGATTACAATAAACAAACGTCTCAGTTGACAGATTTCTGTCTCATTCTCAGTTTACATTCTGGAATAAACTGAGACGACATCCTACTCGTCAAAAAGGCCTATTCAGATTCTCGCGTATGAGTTCCAGACGCACCAAGGGTAGACTGTAGGACTCTCTTACCGGGCCTCAAACACACGCGAGGACCACAGCTTATAGACGCACGCAATTCTATGGGGGAGTGATGTCGATGAACAATTTGTGACAGCGCCTACAGTAGCAACTCATCCCCAGCCACTCTCGCCACACACCCGTCATGAATCAGCGCTTCCTGACGCACATCCCCACTGACACGACGCTCGGTCCTCGCACGCTGCCCTTCGATTGCCGTAAACCAGAGAGACCAAGTTAAGGAGTGGGGGTGGGAGATTACAAGTAGAGTGGGAAAGGAAGTGGGTTAACTCTCAATAGCTCAACTTTTTTTCCCCCTCTCAACACGCATCTCTCCATTCACTGCCTTTCTCAAATAACTCACACGGTAAAATTTTCATCTGCATTAAAACTTAATAACCGCTGCTTTTAGGCTTTAAAAAGTAATAATAAGATGGGAGGATATCTCGGTAAATGCTGCCAGATGGACGGAGACTAGATTAATAGATATGAAGATAGATGGATCAATGAAGGGGATGGACCTGTCGACAGATTGTTTACAGATAAATGGATGCAATGTTGAATAGATGATGGGAGGATGACATGAAAAGGTGCATGGGCGGATGGATGGTGAGCTAAGTGGATACATGATAAATAGATGATGGGTGAATGCTTGCAAAGGTGACTGAGTTATGGATGCACAGATTAGCTAAAATGCTCGCGTCAAACATTAGCATACTGACATTAGCATTCTAACATTAGCACGCCAACGTAGCAACCTCCAAGATGGCGCCAAGTAATGAAGTCAATAGGTTTAAACTAGAGATGTCCGAGAATGGCTTTTTTGCTGATATCCGATATTCCGATATTGTCCAACTCTTAATTACCGTTTCCGATATCAACTGATACCGATATATACAGTCGTGGAATTAACACATTATTATGCCTCATTTTGTTCTGATGCCCCGCTGGATGCATTAAACAATGTAACAAGGTTTTCCAAAATAAATCAACTCAAGTTATGGAAAAAAATGCCAACATGGCACTGCCATATTTATTATTGAAGTCACAAAGTGCATTATTTTTTTTAACTTGCCTCAAAACAGCAGCTTGGAATTTGGGACATGCTCTCCCTGAGAGAGCATGAGGAGGTTAAGGTGGGCGGGGTTGAGATGGGGGTGGGGGTAGAGGGTAGCGGGGGGTGTATATTGTAGCGTCCCGGAAGAGTTAGTGCTGCGAGGGGTTCTGGGTATTTGTTCTGTTGTGTTTATGTTGTGTTACGGTGCGGATGTTCTCCTGACGTGTTTGTCATTCTTGTTTGGTGTGGGTTCACAGTGTGGCACATAATTGTTACAGTGTTAAAGTTGTTTATACGGCCACCCTCAGCGTGACCTTTATGGCTGTTGACCAAGTATGCATGCATTGACTTGTGTGTGAAAAGCCGTAGATATTATGTGACTGGGCCGGCATGCAAAAGCAGTGCCTTTAAGGTTTATTGGCGCTCTGTACTTCTCCCTACGTCCGAGTACACAGCAGTGTTTTAAAAAGTCATACATTTTACTTTTTGAAACCGATACCGATAATTTCCGATATTACATTTTAAAGCATTTATCGGCCGATAATATCAGCAGTTCGATATTATCGGACATCCCTGGTTAAAACCTACAAAATTGGCTAAAATGCAAGCATAAAATGTTTTCAAGCTAACATTATCATGTTAACATCGGAATATTTAGCATACTTCCGAGGTGGGGCCAAGTAAGGAAATCCATTGTTATTAGGTTAAAACCCAAAAAGACTAGCTTAAAATGCTAGCATAAAACCTATCGAGTTAACGTAAAAAATGTTTAAAAAAAGTAACTAAATTCATGATGATTAGGTTATAACGTACACAATTAGCTGAAATGCAAGCATTATGTATAGGAATAGCTGCCATACTTCCAAGATGGCGCAAAGTAATAAAATCCACGATCATTAGACACCTACAAAACTAATTAAAATGCTAGTATAAAACCTTATCTATCTTCCATTGTATACAACCATACACATGTCATCCATGTATATTTGTGGACGCATCCATTCATCTATGTATATCATCTAAAATACCAGCATAAAACATTAACATGCTAATGTGAAAACCATTAGCATAATTCCAAGACAACACAAAGCTAAAACTAAAACTTGCAAAATGTCTTATAACGTTAGCATAAAACATCAGCGCGCTAATGTTAGTATGTTAACATAGACACCTTTAGCATACTCCCCAGAAGGCGCCGAGTGACAAAATCCATAATTGTTAAGCTAAAGTCTACACAATTAACTGAAATACTAGCATAAAACTTAAGCATTCTAATGTTAGCATGCTAACATAAGAACAATCCAATAATAATAAGCAACATAATAATCATGGATTTCGTTTCTTGGCGCCCTCTTGAAAATGTGTTTTTAACATTAGCACGCTAACATTTCATGTTGGTATTTTAAATGATATAGACGAATGGAAGCATCCACACATACATGGACGACAGCTGAATGATTGTATGTAAGGGAGATGAATGAATGATTATGTGAAGAATCCATAGAGACAGTAGGTCCATTAGCAGATTGGTGGATGGATAAATGTCGGATAATACCACATTGATACAAATATAAGACGGCCCTGTAGAAAAAAGTCTGGAAAGAATGGGTTGTCTATATATTCGGGTTCTAGAGATATATACATGTGAAAAAAAACAATCACATGTAACTGTACATTTTTTAATTTATTCATGGTGAGTGCTATTTAACAATATCAACACAATACTTAAACTAGTGTCCTTTTTCTCTTTCTCCGTGTGTAATATGTTCAACCTCGTCCTCCAGTGATGATATTACTTAAGGGGGTCCTATTATGCAAAATCAACTTTTCTTACCTGATGGTACATGTTTTTGTGTACTGTATTTGGGATCCCCACAAGTCCCGAAAATGAGAAATCAAACTATGGAGGAATGGTAGAGATATTTATATAACAATCTTCCAATCCAAACGAACCGTTTGGAATTTGAGACTTTAGGACATATTTTTGCCTTAGTTACGTCAGTGTATAGCTCCATATATGGTAGAGACTTACTCGAAGAGCCTTGCGTGAGTCCGACATTTTTATTCAGTTAAAGTTCCTTCTTTTTCTCTAGCCTCTTGTTGTGGAGCAGACTGGATCACACATGCACATGCATGCTCTAATCCTCCGCTGTTGCCATTTCTAATAAAATGTTGCCTATTGTTTTAACCAGGGGCTGTCACAAGCCAAAAAAAAAATACAGAGAAAATACAATGATCTGGATGAAAGAGGACATCTATACATACGGAGAAATCCATGATGATTGGTTGGTGTTTGTATAATAATTCACAATTGGTTAAGGTTACGGCGGAAAATTACGGACTGGACAATCAGAGGCACGATAAGGCGGGTCATCGAAACTAGTAATCAAAATCATAACAGACACGCACTCATGTCACATGACAACGAGGGAGTCAGAGACAGAGGGCCGCTTCAAGCTGACGTCTCCAAAAAAAAAAAAAAAATGTACTTCAAAATGGCAGGGGCATTCTCTCTCGCATATTAGAATTGCCCTTTAGTGATGAAGACGATGTCCAGGAAAAGCTACTTTTGCCATGTAGCTTGTAGTGTAGCTTGCTACAATTCTCCGAGGATAGCTTCTCCTAAAGTTTAGCTACATTTAATCAAGAGTAACTTGTAGCTTACCTTACTAAATTTTCCAAGTAGGTTGCCCAGCACTGGTTCTAACTTATATCTGTCAGTAGACGTGATATGGAAGCGTTATAAACTACAACAACTTTTCCGGAATTATGGGGATCCCAAACAAACAAAAGATATGTACCAACAGGTAAGAAAAGTTGTTTTTTCATAAGAATGACAATCAACACTCTTAAAGGGAAACTACAGTTTTTTTTAATTTATTTTAAGCATATGGTGGTGCATTAATTTAATAGATACATCCTCATGGAGATGAGAATGGGCGCACAGCAACCGTGGTGTTTGGTGTTTGAGGATGAAGAGGAAAAAGAAGTGATGGAAGCGTGGAGTGAGTTGATGGTAACGGAGGCGCAAAGCCACTACCTCTCCCGATCTTAAGACGGCCGAAAGTCGTCCGCGGCACGGTACCTACTTGCATCTCCCTCTCGGCACGGCCCACTGCCCGTTCTTCATTCCAGCCAGATGTTGGTTTATTTGACGCTCACCTCTCTTCTGTTGCCGTGGCTTGGGATATCATGCAGCACGGCCATGACTCTTGCCCGTCGCAGCACGATGACGTCACGACACTAGCCCTCGAAGAAGGTGCGCTGGCATGTCCCAATGACATCACACCCCCGTCACCGTAAGCGCGCATGTGCAGACGTAGGCACGGACGGAGTGAATGTGCACCGGCGCGGGAACGTTATGCGCTACACACACGTTTTTCCCCAACCTTGTCTGCCAGGTGGCCTTCACTTATTCTCATTAATTCAAAGACTGCTGATAACATGGACATTGTTTTAAGGGCTGTGGCAGCCAGTCAAACTTCGCCCCCCCAATGCTCAAGCTTTGCCTCCAAAAGAGCAAGCTCTGCCCATAATGATTTTTCGGACTCCCAAGGCTGAAGCCCCGCTCATTTTAGCTTCCAAGAGTCTCGATCCTGCATATGTTCCTGTTCTACGGCAGTATCCTGTTCCGGTACCCGCTCTACAGGTACCTTGTAGAGAGGCTACAAAGGAGAAAGGTATAACCCACCTCCTAAACTCACCCCTCCCACCCTTGGCGTCTGCTCCTGCAATCACCGGGGGCGTTTTAAATCGGCTACATGGGGGCGGGGGGCTTGTGCTGGTAACTGTGCAGCTGGGAATGCACAGTTCCCTCCAGCACAAGCTCTTCCTCCTGCTAAGGCGCTGCCTGCCTCTTCACCAGCAGGGGCGCTATCGGTTCAAGCTCCAGCTCCAGCGCAGCAATCTACTGGGGACCCTCCAGAGAAGTACAGCGCGACGTAGATAGAGGACTGGTACTGGAGATGAAAATACTATCCCACCCAAGCAGCTCCGCCAGTCCCAGGTAAGCTCGTCCAAATAGCAAAGCCTCCCCAAGCCAAGCTTGCCACAGCTCCAAAGCCTGCCCAGCCACCTCCTGCTGCAGCTCCAAAGCTTGCCCAGACACCTCTTGCTCCAGCTCCAAAGCCTGCCCAGCCGTCTCTTGCTCCAGTTCCAAAGCATGCCCAGCCGCCTTCAGCTCCAACTCTGCACCAGCAACCCCGGTTGGTCTACAGATACCAGCAGCAACTCCGCTGGACCTGCAGACACCACCAGCAACCCCGGTGGGTTGCCACCATCCTCGCCTCCAGGGGGTCTTCCGACGATACCATCCTCACCTCCAGTGTTTTTTCCGACGATGCCACCATCCTTGCCTCCAGTGGGTCTTCCGACGCCGCCACCATTCTCACCTCCAGTGGGTCTTCCGACGACGCCATCACCCCAGCCGCCTGCTGCAGCTCGATCTCCTGCCCAGTCGCCTCCTGCAGCCCGACCTCCAGCCCAGCTGCCTGTGCATTTCGACCTTTAGCCTAGCCGGCCTGCTGCAGCTCGACCTCCAGCCCAACTGCCTGCTGCATTTCGACCTCTAGCCCAGCCGCCTGCTGCAGCTCGACCTCCAGTTCAGCCGCCTGCTGCAGCTCGACCTCTAGCCCAGCCGCCTGCTGCATTTTGATCTCCAGCCCAGCCGCCTGCTGCAGCTCGACCTCCCGCCAGCCGCCTGCAGCTCCAGTGAGTCTGCAGATGTCTCCAGCGTCGCTTCCAGCACTGCAGCCTCCGCAACTTCCAGCCCGTCTGGCACTTGCCCTCCTCGCTTGCTGTGGAAGTGCCTGTCTGGCACCCACACTCCGCATATTTCATCGGCCACACATGTGGCCAACTCATGGATGCCCTCCGCGCAATCAGCAGCGACCGCATGACTTGTGTGTGAGACTCTGGCTGCCGAAATTTTGGTGCCGCTCCCGTCCGCCTTCTCGTCGGGCAAGGATCTGGCCAGTACATGGACGTCCGCCTCGCCAGCCGCAGCTGCGTTTGACTCGCCGCCGCCACCACTTGACACGTCCCCGGTGGCATCAGGGACACTAAATCTGGCGACCCACCGCCAATTCCTCCCTCCACCCCTCCGAGACTTTATACTTGTCTTTTTGGGTTATTTTCGGCATGTCTGGAATCCATCCCCTGATGGGGGGGAGTTACTGTCATAATCTGTCACTACCGATCATGTCTGTTTATGGTGTATCAGAATCAGAATCAGAATCAGAATAGTTTTTATTGCCATTGTTTGAGAACGGGTTCACAAACTAGGAAGTTTTCTTGGTGCAATCGTGCAACATAAAACACATATAACACAGATTTGGTAATAACAAGAGCTGTAACTGAGCTATCTGATCTTGTTATAGACTTAGAAATGAATTCCAAGGAGCTACTGTTAGGAGTTATTGTTCATGTGTCTGATGGCCGAGGGGAAAAAATGTTAAAGTGGCCTGAGGTGAGAGGGGAGAATAGTTTGTGTCCAGGGTGAGAAGAGTCAGCTGTGATCCGACCCACACGCCTCCTGGTCCTGGAGGAGAACAGGTCCTGGAGGGATGGGAGCTTGCAGCCAATCACCTTCTCAGCATTACATACGATGCGCTGCTGTTGATGCTTATCCTGGACTGTGGCGCCGGGGAACCACACGGTGATGGAGGAGGTGAGGATGGACTCGATGATGGCTGAGTAAAACTGCACCAGCATCTCAGTCGGCACCTTAAGTTTCCTCAGCTGCCGCAGGAAGTACATCTTCTGCTGGGCCTTCTTGATGAGGGAGCTGATGGTCGGCTCCCACTTTAGGTCCTGGGTGATGGTGGTGCCCAAGAAACGGAAGGAGTCCATAATGGAGACGGGGGTGGGAGAGTCAATCAGGGTGAGGGGGGAGGGTGGGGCTGTGACTTTCCTGAAGTCCGTGATCATCTCCACTGTTTTCTGGGCGTTCAGCTCCAGGTTGTTAAGGCTGCACCAGGACGCCAGCTGGTCCACCTCTCTCCTATAGGCGGTCTCATTGCCATCCGAGATGAGCCCGATGAGGGTAGTATAATCCCCAAACTTGAGCAGCTTTACGGACTGGTGACTGGAGGTGCAGCAGTTTGTATACAGGGAGAAGAGCCAGGGGGAAAAGTACACAGCCCTGAGGAGTACCAGGGTTCGTGGTTCGACTGTCCGAGACATTCTACCCCAGCCGCACGTGCTGTCAGTGCTCCAAAGCCTCCCTTAGTTACGTTTTCCTGTTGCTAAGAGCATTGAGCATTTCACACCTGGTTTCGTTTCTGGATTATTGTTTTTTTGTGTTCTAGATCGTTTAAGTGTTTTCTTTTCCACGCTTAAAGACTGTCATGTGGTTCACCCTTGGCGACTTTTTGTTTTTTTGCAACACCCTATACAGCATCTTAGTTTTTGTAATTTTGCCTCGGATTAAAAGAGACTTTGCTTACCTGCAAACTGTTTTACCCCCCGTCTTTCCGCATCCTGGGTAACACAATCCACGCTACGACGTAACCAGATCGTAACACATATGTGCTTATCGTGGCTATCGATTTGTTTTTCCTAGCCCCAAACTGAACTCCCCATAGTAGCCTGGTCTGAGATCTACTTTTCTTTTATCCGTCCTCTTTCCCATGCGTTCACCTTTTCACACCTTTTACGAGGCAGCACCCCAGTAGCGACCCATTAACGTTCCTGTTCTGTCTACCCTGTACAGCACGTCTGCTCTTGAACTGGACTGTGCTGAAAATATAATTGCGTTGTACTTTTTAAGTGCAATGACAATAAAGTGCTATCATATCCTACTTCTCCTAAACAAGTCAATTTCATACCTAGAGAGGGGGATGAGGAGCAAAGAATGCAAAGCCCCTTTGCAGGAATGTGCACAGCAGCGGAAGAAGGCAGCTACCTGCAGCCCCGCTCCTTCCATCAAAGCCAAATGAAGTGGAACACGAGGCAGCTTCCGAGCTCCGTTTATTCAGGGAAGCCCACATGTGAGCTATAAATAACGGCATGCAAATGAGCTGGAACCTGTCCAAACTAAATCTGCATGCCAGTGTATGCGCATTTAGACAAATTATAGATGAACCTCCCGTGTTCGTGGTCACAGGGATATTTCTGAAGCACAATCTCACCTCCGGCCATTCATGAAACATTGACAATCCTCTGACATTACCATAAGAGCCGGTGAAAAGACCCGACTTCCTGGGAGATAAAATGAATTCCCAGGATAGTAGTGAGGTTAAAAGGAAGGAGGAGAGAGAACGTGTTTCTGTGCTTTAAGAAGCAATGAAGCGGAGTGAAGAGAACTGATATGCATTTTAAAGAGGCAACTCTTTCGGGGAGCAGCTCACTTTTCGACAAATTGCATCCGTATAGGAATATTATGCAGATTCCAAGTAAGTCCAACGCAAACATGCGGCGTCAGTCTAGCAAGTGGCGCTCGCCGCTTCGTGTGAGTGGAGTTAATAGATGGGAGAGCTTGTTTCTTATCACCTGCGATCAATCTACAACATCGCCGTGATGTGGCTCTTAAGAACGGAAGCTCAGTGGACACTTCATTAGGTACACTGGCACAATATGATAACCTCTAATACAGGGGTTCCCTGGACAAGTTGCCACCTCATCGTAGGACCAACACAGATAGACGGACAACATTCACACTCATATTCACACTTCAGGGCCAATTTCGTGTTGCCAATCAACATATGATTAATAATTATCTATGAGTATGATCTTCAAAACTTTGTAATCAATCAGAAATATCAAGCAGTTAAAAGTCAAACATAGATACATGTGGAGAGAGTGGTTTGCATTTTTCCCATCATGCATTGCAATGGATTTAAATGGGTGTAGTTTAGATGTTTTTATGGTGATGGGACATATTTTTTTATAACATCTACAAAGTTCAGTGAGCAGGTTGTGTTATGTGTAACCATGTGTGTTGACTTTTTGGGCTGGTTGAATTTTTCTTCTGTACCATGACTAGAAAAGGTTGTTCGGATTGGGTCACATAAGTAATTGCTGTAATTGTTCAGTTTAGGTCACTCACCTAATGTTGTAATCTTAAGGTCACTCACCTGACATTCTCATATTGTCCACAAGATAGTGACAAATTGCGATTTGTCAAACTCAAGACCAGGGTACATGCTCCAGCCAGCCAACCCCCCCACGACTTCGAAAGGGACGAGTGGTCGAAAATGGATGGATTTAAATTTAGTATGAAAACACCCTGCACGGGCAGGTTACTTATTGAAATTTAACTTGTGCCATCGTCTCGCGGGCCAAATTGAAGATGCCGGCTGGCTGTGTTTTGGACACCCCTGCTCTCAGAGAATAAATTAAACCCTTACAAGATAAGTATTACCCCCCCCCCCAAAAAAAGATTTAAAACAAAATCAAAAAAAAAAAAAAAAACCTAATTATGTTTTCAATATTAGTGAAATAGCAACAAGTGGATCGCTGTTGTTCGCACTAAAAGAACACCTCCAGGCAACTTCAACCCTAAACTAACACCCTCCCTTCCTCATCATACCTTTTCGAATTGTAAATAATCAAATGTAAACAATCAAATGTAGTCACTTTTTCTTATAATTTCTGATCTCTCTCTCTGTGTCCAAGTCAGACCTACAATGTTCCAATGTCAATTTCTCTGATGATGCAATTGTTGATGACTGAAGTGTTGATACCAACCAAACTTACCCCCCCCCCTCCCCCCTCCATATCCCACACCCCAGATTGTAAATAATGTAAATAATTCAACTTATATACTGTGATGATTATCTTGTGTGATGACTGTATTATCTGTATCATGAATCAATTTAAGTGGACCCCGATTTAAACAAGTTGAAAAACTTATTCGGGTGTTACCATTTAGTGGTCAATTGTACAGAATATGTACTTCACTGTGCAATCTACTAATAAAAGTTTCAATCAATCAATCAATCAATTGCTCATGAGTTTTATTTATGTTTCATGTTGCTCTGTTTTTGTCATTATTTCCTGTCCTGCGCTCCAATTTTTGTTCCACTTCTGTCTTCCCTCTTCCTTAGCCACCTCTAGCTTAAGTGCTGCTTCTCCTCACCGGGTTTATCTACCAGTTTATCTACCTTCCTTGCGACACTGGTTCGTTGACTAATGGTAATGGTGTGTCTTTGGATTTTTGCCTGCCTTGTTCTAATAGAAAGCCCTTCTTCCCTGCACTTCGCCGAGTGTCTCTGCTTCTTAAGGTCATGCTGCCAGCGGGCGTGGGCAACCGTGAAAGATTACATTAAAATTCATATTTCTTAGCACGACAGTTGATGATTATGCTTCATTGACCACCATAGTGTGATAACTTGCCAGTCCCTCTAGGATTTTGTGTTGTCGCGATTGCGCCAATTAACACAAATTCAAAACATGCGCAGTTTCGCAAATATGTCCACAACTTCTCTGCACTCTTTCTTCTCAGCATCATTTTCGCCAATCAAATTTGTCTTTGTGCAGCTATCAAACGCTGCATGAGAGGGAGGCTTCACTACAGTGCCCAAGACGCAAAAAATTAATACTTCAAGAAGTTTTTTTATCATATTGGATGTATGTTAGTAATATATACCGTATTTTCCGCACTATAAGGCGCACCTAAAAACCACAATTTTTCTCAAAAGCTGACAGTGCGCCTTATAACCCGGTGCGCTTTATTACGATTCATTTTCATAAAGTTTCGGTCTCGCAACTTCGGTAAACAGCCGCCATCTTTTTTCCCGGTAGAACAGGAAGCGCTTCTTCTTCTACGCAAGCAACCGCCAAGGAAAGCACCCGCCCCCATAGAACAGGAAGCGCTTCACCCGCCCCCGGAAGAAGAAGAAAAAACGCGCGGATATCACCGTACGTTTGAACGGGAGCACGTACGGTGAATATTCGCACCACAGGGAATGAGAAGTCATCCTTCACTGTGGTTCTAGCTTGCCATGCTAACTTCCACCCATGATGATATTCAAAAGGAAGACCTTGCCAAAAGAGACCTTTCCAGCCGGCGTCATCATAAAAGCTAACTCGAAGGGATGGATGGATGAAGAAAAGATGAGCGAGTGGTTAAGGGAAGTTTACGCGAAGAGGCCGGGTGGCTTTTTTCACACAGCTCCGAAGGCGAACACACCTTCACTAAGACGGGCAGATAGCGCCGGTCGACATACGCAAACATCTGCCAGTGGATCGTAAATGCCTGGGCAGATAGTTTCGGTCACAACTGTGGTCCGAGCTTTCCGGAAGGCAGGATTCACAGAACTGCTGCACAACAACAGCGACACTGAATCCGATGACTTCGACGAGGCGGAGCCGGCCATTTTTGGATCCCACGCTTGCGCAACTTTTCAATTCGGACACCGAAGACGAAGAATTCGAAGGATTTACGAATGAAGAATAACTTCAGAAGGTGAGCGCTATGTTTATTTTGTGTGTTGTGACATTAACGTTCGAGCAACATTATGTTGCTATTTATTGCTGTACACCATTTTGAATTTTACTATGTTTGTGATTGCACATTTGCGTACATTTTGGGACAGAGTTGTTAGAACGCTGGTTTTCAATATATTATTAAAGTTTGACTGAACTATCTGACTGTTTTTTTGACATTCACTTTAGCGCAGCGTTTTTTTGACATTCACTTTAGCGCAGCGTAGGCGCGGCTTATAGTCCGGGCGGCTTATTGGTGGACAAAATTATGAAATATGTAATTCATAGAAGGTGCGGCTAATAATCCGGTGCGCCTTATAGTGCGGAAAATACGGTAGCCAATATGAAAATACGAACGCCATTAAAACAAATATTTAATGAAGACCAAAATGCATCAATTGCCCTTAAGTCATCCAGCAGCTATATATAAAATAATGTTGCTGAATAGACGATGTGTCGAATATTTTTATTTATTTATTCCAAATATCTTGGAAAAAAAAAACACGTAGGACGGAGGATTCGCTGTCCATCATGTGTCCTCTCTCACCGCCGCGTGTAGAGCTGTGTCAGTTCGTACGTCCTTTTCAAACGTGCTAAACAAAACAAAAAAATTATGCTCCCAAAACGGTGATGAGTGTTGATAAATCACATTGCGCGTGCTGTCTGATATATTTGCATCTTCTCCTCCCAGTATTGTGGGCATTCTGACAATGAGCATTCATGTTGCATATTAATGAAGACAGAGACGCAAAATGCATTGCACTCCTTTTTTTTGCTCACTTAACAGACGCAATCCACTTTGCACACGTTAAGTAGATCAGCTTTGCGTGTGCGATCAAGTTTACACGTTTTAGTACACAGCCCCATAATACGCAACATAATACGTCTAAAATCACTGCCGAATCTACAAAACCAAAAACCAGGGAAGTTGGCACGTTGTGTAATTCGTAAATAAAAACAGAATACAATGATTTGCAGATCCTTTTCAACTTATATTCAATTCAATAGACTGAAAAGACAATATATTTAATGTTGGAACTGAGAAACTTAATTTTTTTGGGCAAAAAACCATTAACTTAGAATTTAATGGCAGCAACACATTGCAAAAAAGTTGGCACAGGGGCATTTTTACCACTGTGTTACATGACCCTTCCTTTTAACAACACTCAGTAAACGTTTAGGAACTGAGGAGACACATTTTTTAAGCTTTTCAGGTGGAATTCTTTCCCATTCTTGCTTGATGTACAGCTTAAGTTGTTCAACAGTCCGGGGGTCTCCGTTGTGGTATTTTAGGCTTCATAATGCGCCACACATTTTCAATGGGAGACAGGTCTGGACTACAGGCAGGCCAGTCTAGTGCCCGCACTCTTTTACTATAAAGCCACGCTGTTGTAACACGTGGCTTGGCATTGTCTTGCTGAAATAAGCAGGGGCATCCATGAAAAAGACGTTGCTTGGATGGCAACAAATGTTGCTCCAAAACCTGTATGTACCTTTCAGCATTAATGGTGCCTTCACAGATGTGTAAGTTACCCATGCCTTGGGCACTAATACACCCCCATACCATCACAGATGCTGGCTTCTGAACTTTGCGCCTAAAACAGTCCGGATGGTTCTCTTCCTCTTTGGTCCGGAGGACACGACGTCCACAGTTTCCAAAAACAATTTTGAAATGTGGACTCGTCAGACCACAGAAAACTTTTCCACTTTGCATCAGTCCATCTTGGATGAGCTCGGGCTAAAGGAAGCCGGCAGCGTTTCTGGGTGTTGTTGATAAATGACTTTTACTGTGCATAGTAGAGTTTTAACTTGCACTTACAGATGTAGCAACAAACTGTAGTGACTGATAGTGGTTTTCTGATGTGTTGAGGTGATTTCTCCAGATTCTCTGAACCTTTTGATTATATTACAGACCTTATATGGTGAAATCCCTAAATTCCTTGCAATAGCTCATTGAGAAATGTTGTTCTTAAACCATCCATCCATCCATCTTCTTCCGCTTATCCGAGGTCGGGTCGCGGGGGCAGCAGCCTAAGCAGAGAAGCCCAGACTTCCCTCTCCCCAGCCACTTCGTCCAGCTCTTCCTGTGGGACCCCGAGGCGTTCCCAGGCCAGCCGGGAGACATAGTCTTCCCAACGTGTCCTGGGTCTTCCCCGCGGCCTCCTACCGGTCGGACGTGCCCTAAACACCTCCCTAGGGAGGCGTTCGGGTGGCATCCTGACCAGATGCCCGAACCACCTCATCTGGCTCCTCTCGATGTGGAGGAGCAGCGGCTTTACTTTGAGCTCCTCCCGGATGGCAGAGCTTCTCACCCTATCTCTAAGGGAGAGCCCCGCCACCCGGCGGAGGAAACTCATTTCAGCCGCTTGTACCCGTGATCTTGTCCTTTCGGTCATAACCCAAAGCTCATGACCATAGGTGAGGATGGGAACGTAGATCGACCTGTAAATTGAGAGCTTTGCCTTCCGGCTCAGCTCCTTCTTCACCACAACGGATCGATACAGCGTCTGCATTACTGAAGACGCCGCACCGATCCGCCTGTCGATCTCACGATCCACTCTTCCCTCACTCGTGAACAAGACTCCGAGGTACTTGAACTCCTCCACTTGGGGCAAGATCTCCCCAGTTCTTAAACTGTTCGACAATTTGCTCAAGCATTTGTTCACAAAGTGGTGACCTCCGCCCCATCCTTGTTTGTGAATGACTGAGAATTTCATGGAAGCTGCTTTTATACCCAATCATGGCACCCACCTGTTCCCAATTAGCCTGTTCACCTGTGCAAAGTTCCAAATAAGTGTTTGATGAGCATTCCTCAACTTTCTCAGTCTTTTTTGCCACTTGTGCCAGCTTTTTTGAAACATGTTGCGGGCATCAAATTCTGCTAATTCTGCTGAGCTAATATTTGAAAAAAAAAAACGTTTTCCAGTTCGAACATTAACATACTTGCCAACCTTGAGACCTCCGATTTCGGGAGGTGGGGTTTGGGGGGCGGGGGCGTGGTCGGGGCGGGGTTTGGGGCGTGGTTAAGAGGGGAGGATTATATTTACAGCTAGAATTCACCAAGTCAAGTATGTCATATATATATATATATATATATATATATATATATATATATATATATATATATATATATATATATATATATATATATATATATATATAAGAATTACTTGACTTTCAATGAATTCTAGCTATATATATATATATATATATATACATATATATATATATATATATATATATATATTTATTTATTTTATTTTATATGTGTGTGTAAATATATATATATATATATATATATATGTATGTATGTATGTATATATATATATATATATATATATATATATATGTATATGTATATATATATATATATATATATATATATATATATATATATATATATATATATATATATATATATATAAGAGAAATACTTGAATTTCAGTGTTCATTTATTTACACATATACACACACATAACACTCATCTACTCATTGTTGAGTTAAGGGTTGAATTGTCCATCCTTGTTCTATTCTCTGTCACTATTTTTCTAACCATGCTGAACACCCTCTCTGATGATGCATTCTGCTTCGTCTCCTTGTTGTGTGCGCAGTTGTACACTGCACTCTCTAAAAGCCGTAGATGTTATTGTCACATATGCATGTACAGTAGATGGCAGTATTGTCCTGTTTAAGAGTGTCACAACATTGCTGTTTACAGCAGACGAACTGCTTTACGGTAGACGAAAACGTGACTGCTGTTGTTGTGTGTTGTTACCGCGCTGGGAGGACGTTAATGAAACTGCCTAACAATAAACCCACATAAGAAACCAAGAACTCGCCCTCCATCATTCTACAGTTATAACGTGATTGGGTAGGCACGCTGTTTATATTGTGGGAAAGCGGACGTGAAAACAGGCTGTCGACAAGTCACTCAGGTCCGCATGAATTTCGGGAGAAAATTTGTACCGGGAGGTTTTCGGGAGAGGCGCTGAATTTCGGGAGTCTCCCGGAAAATCCGGGAGGGTTGGCAAGTATGAACATTAAGTATCTTGTCTTTGCAGTCTATTCAATTGAATATAGGTTGACAAGGATTTGCAAATCATTGTATTCTGTTTTTATTTACGATTTACACAACATGACAACTTCACTGGTGTGGGTTTTGTATTTTGCGTGGGAACTGTGGAATAAGGAGCAGTGTTGTCAACATTATAGAGGCCTTTCACCTTGTACAGTATGAGATCCAGTTTGAAAACAACCCTTCTAAAACCTGAGAGTGTACGATTTGTTTTATTCAAAAGGTGAGGTATGTAGGTGTTGTTGAAAGTGAATACGTATTCTCTTGATATTCATTACCAAGGTGATGTTCTTTCCCGACAAACACAAAACTCACGAGTAGGAGGAATTTAACAGTGGCTTGTTTCGTCCCATCGATGCGCCAACATACATGCTGTAAATCAAAGACTATTAGTGGAGCAGTCAGTCGCTAATCGATTAACAAGGTTAAGTCCCTGAAGCCAATGAACATGGGGGGTCATTTCGGTATTTGCTTTGCTTTAATCTTTCAAACACACCGCTCGTCTATATCTGACTGGGCATCAATCCTAACGACCACGCATGGCCTCCTCGGACCAAAAATAGACGAAAGCAGCCAAGAGACGAAGCAATAAATACGAAACAATAGAAACTGGACTTGAGAGACACATACAAGCTGCTTCCAGTTTTATTGGATATGAGAGATACTGTTTCTGTCTGTATAAAGATTTGTCAGCCTTTTGACTTTGACCTTTCCCTAACCAGCCTGTCAGAGTTTCCAGACGTGTGTGTGTGTGTGTTACAGCGTGGATGAGGCAGATAATGGAGAAGTGGTGTGTGTGTGAAATGTGTAAAGGGCAGGGCAGGCAGTTCTTCTGCAGTAATCCATCTTCACTTCAGGGCTGAGCCGCGGCGCAACAGGCACCTCGCAGGGGACAAGGTAATACACCGAAGGCATCAGCCTCATTCCGCACTGCACAGATGAAACGTTCGACCAGCGGTAGTCGAGGATTTAGATGCAACCAAGGCACTAAAATCCGCTTTACTTTCAAATAAGAACTAGAACGAGCCTCACTAGAGCACCGACCTCCACTAACAGACCCACTAACAACGATGGTAATTTAGTCCACTATTTGTGTGCTGGTTTGGGGTCTCAAAACAGTATTGCAAAAAGTAATGTGTAAAAAAAAAAAAATACAAAACTCTGCAATTCACAGTCTTTTAGTGCTAGACTGAGTATCATCAATGTCCTTATGAAAAAAGCAGGCAAGCGCGCTCAAGTTGGCTGACAGGTTTGTAAACGTGTTGGGTGAAAAGATTATAAAGTAAACGTATAAATTGCTGTCAAAAATGTATCACGCCAGTCCCGTAGGCGGTGGTAATGCGCTTTACAAATGCTCAACACTTGCATGTCAGATAAATTAAAAGGTCTTCAACAGGGGGTCCACAACCCCAAATGGATCCGTAGAGGTACTGCAGGGGGGTTGTGACTTTTTTTCTAAATATATTGTTTTTATCAATCAATCAATCTTTTTCGAAAAAGCCCTTTTCATACATAAAAGAAATGCAAGTCAAAGTGCTTTAAAAAGTTAAAAACAATACCCCGGTGACCTATATCCCCCATTATTACATACGTACGTACAGACAGACATACCAAACACAAACACACACACACACAACATACACACATATGCAGCTATATGGACAAATGATTGCATGGCTGGGAATACAGAGGAGACATGTGAGTAAACACTATCACAGGAGCCATCTGCACCAGGAGGTCATCAAACCGTGGCCACCAGGACGCTGACATAAAAGCGCCCCCACAAGCAAGGCCAATAACTCCTGTGGCAGATGGCTCATCTGAGGAACGTTGGAAAATAAAAATAATAAAACTTGGAAAATAGTAAGAACCATGAGTAGAGATAAATAATACAATACAAGTAAGACATATTAGACTGAGACTTAGACTTCCTTTTATTGTCATTCAAATTTGAACTTTACAGTAGAGATAAGAACAACATTTTGTTGTATTAGCTCGTTGTAGTGCAGGATAAAGAGCAATAAGGTGCAGATATAAATAAATAGATTACTGTACAGAAAAATATATTTAACTTTTGCATATGCATCCACGTTTATGGATGTATGTTATGTTGTCTTTATATTCCAGCAAGTTAAGAAATTTTGGGGGGGAATTGAGGGGATTATTATGATGCGTTCAAGAGTCTTACGGCCTGAGGGAAGAAGCTGTTACAGAACCTGGAGGTTCTGCTACGGAGGCTGCGGAACCTCTTTCTAGAGTCCAGCAGTGAAAACAGTCCTTGGTGGGGGTGGGAGGAGTCTCTACAAATTTTCTGAGCCCTGGTCAGGCAGCGGCTTTTTGCAATCTCCTGGATAGGAGGAAGAGGAGTCCTGATGATCATTTCCGCCGTCCTCACCACTCTCTGCAAAGACTTCCAGTCTGAGGAATTGCAGGCTCCAGTCCAGACAGAGATGTTCTTGGTCAGCAGGCTCTCTATAGTGCCTCTGTAGAATGTGGTGAGAATGGGGGGAGGGAGCTGTGCTCTTTTCATCCGACGTAAAAAGTGCATGCGCTGCTGAGCTCTTTTTACAAGAGCTCTGGTGTGTAGGGACCAGGTCATATTGTCAGTTATCTGCACCCCCAGGAACTTGGTGCTGCTTACTATCTCCACCGCTGTGCCGTTGATGAAGAGTGGAGTGTGGCTGGACTGGTGCTTCCTGAAGTCAACGACGATCTCCTTGGTCTTGTCGACGTTCAGGACCAGGTTGTTGGTTCTGCACCAGTCAACCAGATGTTTCACCTCCTCCCTGTAGTCCATGTCATTGTTGTCACTGATGAGGCCCACTACTGTTGTGTCGTCTGCATACTTCACAATGTGGTTAGTAGTGGACGTGGCGCAGCAGTCATGGGTCATCAATGTGAACAGCAGCGGACTAATGAGGATTAATAGAAAAAAAAATATATATATATATTATACAGTAAATAAATAATAAATAAATACAAAGAAATTAAATCTTGCATAAATAATCGGATAAAAAGTTGAATACAAATTACTTCAATAGAATAATTAATATCAGGTAAAAGCCAAATCAAAAAGGTGGGTCTTAAGCCTGCTCTTAAAGGGGAACATTATCACCAGACCTATGTAAGCGTCAATATATACCTTGATGTTGCAGAAAAAAGACCATATATTTTTTTAACCGATTTCCGAACTCTAAATGGGTGAATTTTGGCGAATTAAATATTCGCTCTCGGAGCAATGACGTCACAACGTGACGTCGCATCGGGAAGCAATCCGCCATTTTCTCAAACACCGGGTCAAATCAGCTCTGTTATTTTCCGTTTTTTCGACTGTTTTCTGTACCTTGGAGACATCATGCCTCGTCGGTGTGTTGTCGGAGGGTGTAACAACACCAACAGGGACGGATTCAAGTTGCACCAGTGGCCCAAAGATGCGAAAGTGGCAAGAAATTGGACGTTTGTTCCGCACACTTTACCGACGAAAGCTATGCTACGACAGAGATGGCAAGAATGTGTGGATATCCTGCGACACCCAAAGCAGATGCATTTCCAACGATAAAGTCAAAGAAATCTGCCGCCAGACCCCCATTGAATCTGCCGGAGTGTGTGAGCAATTCAGGGACAAAGGACCTCGCTAGCATGGCAAGCAATGGCGGCAGTTTGTTCACGCAGACGAGCGATTTAAACCCCCCTGGATGTCTTGGCTCACACCGTCCCAAGATGATCAAGAGAAGAATATCGACCCTAGCTTCCCTGGCCTGCTCACATGAGGGTATGTCTACAGAATATATTAATTGATGAAAATTGGGCTGTCTGCACTCTCAAAGTGCATGTTGTTGCCAAATGTATTTCATATGCTGTAAACCTAGTTCATAATTGTTAGTTTCCTTTAATGCCAAACAAACACTTACCAATCGTTGGTTAGAAGGCGATCGCCGAATTTGTCCTCGCTTTCTCCCGTGTCGCTGGCTGTCGTGTCGTTTTCGTCGGTTTCGCTTGCATACGGTTCAAACCGATATGGCTCAATAGCTTCAGTTTCTTCTTCAATTTCGTTTTCGCTACCTGCCTCCACACTACAACCATCCGTTTCAATACATTCGTAATCTGTTGAATCGCTTAAGCCGCTGCAATCCGAGTCTGAATCCGAGCTAATGTCGCTATAGCTTGCTGTTCTTTCCGCCATGTTTGTTTGTGTTGGCTTCACTATGTGACGTCACAGGAAAATGGACGGGTGGTTAAAATCAGGTACTTTGAAGCTTTTTTTAGGGACATTGCGTGATGGGTAAAATTTTGAAAAAAACTTCAAAAAATATAATAAGCCATTGGGAACTGATTTTTAATGGTTTTAACAATTCTGAAATTGTGATTATGTTCCCCTTTAAAAACATGAACGTTCTCCGCAGCCCTGAGATTCTCCGGCAAGCTGTTCCATAGACGGGGGCCATAATGGTGGAGAGATGCCAAGATGCTGACTTTGTGTCCTGACTTTTAGAATAATTAGGAGATGAGTGCCGGAGGATCTCAGGGCCCGGGAAGGTTCGTAGGGTAAAAGTAAATCTGAAAGATAAGAAGGCCCAATACCATAAAAAACATTTATAAACCATAAGAAGAACTAGGGATGTCCGATAATGGCTTTTTTGCCGATATTCGATATTCCAATATTGTCCAACTCTTAATTATCGATACCGATATCAACCGATACCAATATATACAGTCGTGGAATTAACACATTATTATGCCTAATTTGTACAACCAGGTATGGTGAAGATAAGTTCCCTTTTAAAAAAAATGTTTTAAATAAAATAAGATAAATAAATTAAAAACATTTTCTTGAATAAAAAAGAAAGTAAAACAATATAAAAACAGTTACATAGAAACTAGTAATTAATGAAAATGAGTCAAATTAACTGTTAAAGGTTAGTACTATTAGTGGACCAGCAACATTTACCAAATCGGTCTGTGTAAATAACTCATTTCACAACATATATATGCCGCTTATAGTCTGGTGCTGCTAATGTATGGAAACATGTTTTTCTTTAAAAATTTAGTGGGTGCGGCTTATATACCGGTGCACTCTATTTAATTAGGAATTTTGTGGCAATATCCCACTTGGCGAGGTTCGATGTTCTGTCTGTAAAACATACATTCGTCATTTCTGTCCTATGTTGAGATCCTAAGCCTTGTTATGAA
This sequence comes from Nerophis lumbriciformis, assembly GCF_033978685.3. Taxonomy (NCBI): domain Eukaryota; kingdom Metazoa; phylum Chordata; class Actinopteri; order Syngnathiformes; family Syngnathidae; genus Nerophis; species Nerophis lumbriciformis. The sequence goes on from NC_084579.2 coordinate 29,219,613, forward strand.
CACACGACATGCTCCGAATAAAACTGTGAGCAATAAAAACAAACCGCTATAAATCCTGGTGAGATACAATAATCCTTTCACAAAAAAGGTGCAGCCGTCGTGTTGGGTGTTTGTTTTATGTGACAGATGTATCGCCAGGCGTGAAAACCGAGCGGCAAAGAGGTGAGAGAGGGAAAAGGGAGCACTTGTTTTGCTGTTTGGCCTTAATCACAGAGCCCCCAACTGGCGCCGACGCCGAGAGCCAGATGGTGCCCATCACCGGCGCCGTGAGGAGAGAGGAAGCTGAGGGGCGGCATGAGGAATAGCCAAGCACTGCCTCATGTGGAAGATGTGTCATATAAATACTAATCACGCTTGAATCCCGCCCACAGCTAAATTAGATCCCTAAAGCTCTTCCACCGGCACCCACTCGATGCTCTACCTCGTTTGCCTGTGCTAAGATGTCTCATTCGGACCGGATCAGTAAATGTGGCTTTCATCGCCAACGTCCGTGGGCGCAGATGGCGGAGACACCTTGTTCCACGATGGCGCTCTATTCAGGTTATACGGCGGTGCATTATGTCTTCAAGTGTCATGTCGTGAAGGGGGGGGTGAAGGTCCGCTTGAGCAGCCACTCGCCGTGGAAAGCTCGACACAGATTGCAATTATTGTCAAAATGAGACATTTTCTGCTCTCAAAAGCTTGCAGAAGAAATGATGTGCACATGAAAAATTTAACAGTAATATACTTAAAAGGTGCATAGAGCCTTTTTTTTTGCACGGTTGTGTTAAATGAAGTCTCAGGGTTTGTTTGTTTGTTTATGTCACGGTTTTGAACGTGAAGCGTTCACCTTTCTGTTACGTTCCTGCCTTTTTTTTTTTTCACTATGGGCTAATGTTTGTGGATAAGGAGAGACACAGCCTTTGACGCACGTTCAATCACTTTATTAACAAACAGTGAAAAAATCACAACAGAATCTCCTTCCAGTCCGCACACAACCAATGCTGGGCTAAAACACCTTCTGAACGTCACAATTTACTTCACCACTTTTTAAACCCACACACTCACGCACTCTTCTCTCATGAAACATCTCAACTTCATACACCAGATATTTGAAAGTTAAAAAAAGTTACACATTAATTACTTTCCTTCGTAATTAATTACATATATTAAAGAATAATTCCGTTAGTAGTTCAATTACTATTTTGGAAAAGTAACGAGTAACTGTAATTAATTACTTTTTAAAAGTAATTTTCCTAACACTGCTTATAAGACCGCTAGCGCCACAGCGCCAGGCTAACCAGTAGCCACAACAACAACAACAGCAGCAGCACAGTTCTTCCTCTTTATGCACCAATGACGGTTACAGCAAGCAAGGTTGCATTTTACAAACGAACAAATTATGAGTATCAAACATTAAAACTCATCCATCCATCCATCCATCTTCTTCCGCTTATCCGAGGTCGGGTCGCGGGGGCAGCAGCCTAAGCAGGGAAGCCCAGACTTCCCTCTCCCCAGCCACTTCGTCCAGCTCTTCCCGGGGGATCCCGAGGCGTTCCCAGGCCAGCCGGGAGACATAGTCTTCCCAACATGTCCTGGGTCTTCCCCGTGGCCTCCTACCGGTTGGGCATGAAACACTCACCTCCCTAGGGAGGCGTTTGGGTGGCATCCTGACCAGATGCCCGAACCACCTCATCTGGGTCCTCAAGAAATTCTAATTTTGCACACTCTCTATGTTGTGTATTGATGCAATAATTATGATAATATTTGTTTTAGATGTATTTTCTTATTTTTGAATGTATTACTTACCGTATTTTCCGGACTACTTCCTAGCGAGGCAATCTTTTTTTTTTTCTCAAAACTCGACAGTGCGACTTATAACCCGGTGCGCCTAATGTACGGAATAATTCTAGTATTGCTTACTGACATCAAAGCTATTTTATTTGGTCCATGGTGAAATGATAAGTGTGACCAGTAGATGGCAGTCAAACATAAGAGATACGTGTAGACTGCAATATAATGGCAGCTGCACACAAGAGATACGTGTAGACTGCAATATGACTCAAGTAAACAACACCAAAATGGTATATGTTCCATTGAAAATATAGAACATTACACACGGCACTCAAAAATCTATCAAAATGTTTTAGTACGACTTTGATAAGCTATGAAACCGCACCGCTTGATGGATTGTACTGTGCTTCAACATACGAGTATATTATGGTGTGTGTATAAGGTAAGACATATTATCTGGCGTTTTGGTTCGCAATATTATGCAAAAGCAACTTTTCCTACCTTCTGGTACCTGCTGATTTGTATTTGGGATCTGCATAAATCCTGAAAAATTGCGCGCTTCCGCCTGTGTAGTCCGTACCGACACCGTAGTTGATTAGCTTCTCCTTTTTCTGTATCTTCTTGTTATGGGACATTCATCTTCCGCTGTTGCCATTTCTAAAATAAAGTAGTGTAAAGTTCTTATTTATATCTGCCACGAAAGCGCTAAAACATACTGGTGTAGTGAGTTTATATTACTCACCCAAATATCTTTAGTTATTAGAGAGTAGGGGTCGGACGGTTTTTCATGGGACACATTTACGGCGGGTGAGGAGATGCTGTTCTGTTATTGATTTAAGTAAAGTCTGAATGTCATTAAAACAGTTAGCTCCATCTTTTGACACTTCTTCCACCCCCGTCCTTGCACGCTACACCGCTACAACAAAGGTGACGGGGAGAAGACGCTGCCAAAGGTGAGCCACGTAAATAAGACCACCCACAAAAGGGGCTTTCTGAAGCGACCGTCAGAAAGCGGCTTGAAGATGATCTGTAAAACATATTCTATGCAACATTTTGACCAAAGAACCATCATTGCATGTTATGTAGACCACAAGGAAGTGTTTTCCATTTAGATAGAAAAAAAAAAAAATGACTCCTTTAATGCACCCTATAATCCGGTGCGCCTTATATATGAAAAGAGATTGAAAATAGACCAGTCATTGGCAGTGCCCCTTATAATCCGGTGCGCCCTATGGTCTGGGAAATAGGGTAGTTATCATTTCATTTATATCATTAAAGTCTAGAATTTACTAATCTGTTCAACTTGGATGTCTCAAAATTCCATAAAAACTGGTTAGGTACCGGTTTGGGCATTGTTTAAGTCAGTGGTTCTCAACCTTTTTTCAGTGATGTACCCCCTGTGAAAATGTTTTTAATTCAAGTACCCCCTAATTAGAGCAAAGCATTTTTGGTTGAAGAAAACAGATAAAGAAGTAAAATACAGCACTATGTCATCAGTTTCTGATTTATTAAATTGTATAACATTGCAAAATATTGCTCATTTGTTGTGGTCTTTCTTGGACTATTTTGAAAAAAAGATATAAAAATAACTAAAAACTTGTTGAATAATAAACAAGTGATTCAATTATAAATAAAGATTTCTACACGTAGAAGTAATCATCAACTTAAAGTGCCCTCTTTGGTGATTGTAAAAGAGATCCATCTTAATTCTAAACATTTCTTCACAAAAAAAGAAATCTTTAACATCAATATTTATGTAACATGTCCACAAAAAATCTAGCTGTCAACACTGAATATTGCATTGTTGCATTTCTTTTCACAGTTCTTTTTGACAGACATTTAAAAAAAATCTCACGTACCCCTTGGCATACCTTCAAGTACCCCCAGGGGTCCGCGTACCCCCATTTGAGAACCACTGTTTTAAGTGTTACACTGTTGTATGTATCGATTTGATATTAATTTTGGTTAAAATTCCAACACATCATACAAGTTTTTGAAAAACGTTCTAAATACTGTTTGGATGGTAATGCTATTTCGCTAACAATGAAGCTTTCACTGCGGCTAAAAATGGCCGCTGTTTCATCAAAACTCCAAAGAATTCATTTATCCTCCCTCTTCTCAGTTGGCCTTGCAAGCTGTTGCTGTGTATTTCATTTTTCACCATTGAAGAGTCCTTTATTGGGCGGGACTATTATATTGTTATAGCACCAAGGCTTGTTTCGTGGTACATCATGTTTCTCATGGATGGAAATGACAAAAAAGATCCTTGAATTCTTGAATGCACACCAAACACACAACTCTGGGAACCAAAAGGAATCGGTTAATATTTCTTTGAAAACTCCACAGTCTGATTCCACTATTGTGCTTTTTAATAGACATTTTGGATAATGAGAACGTGGAGGCGAGCAGAAAATAGAGTAGACACAGCCCATGGCGTGTTCAGTCTCCGCCGTGCCGTGTCTTCTAATCGGACTAAAACAATGCGCCTCTGGCAGATAATTTAGGAATAATTTTGTTCAGAATTCCTAGTTACTGTTTTTACTTTCAAATTCATCCTGCAAGCTGTGCTACACCACTTAGCAGGCCGATTTTGGCGATGGGCCGTGCGTCTGACACCCATGCATGTGTACCTATTACTGCGATCGTTGAGTGTAGGGATGGGAACCTTTCACATTTGAATCGATACGGTACCGATTCCAGGAACCTGGAAATTGATACCAGTACTAATTGTTGGTACTTTTGTGTGTGTTCAGATGTGTTAGTGAATCTGAATTGTTTAAACTGCACGTTTTTGGTATTTTGCCAATCGTTCACAATCATTATGAGAGACATGACGACGGATGTTTATTTTTGGGGGTTTTTTGCATTCTAAATACTAAATAAATGCGATCAAAAGTCTGCTTACAATGGAGCTTATGGTAGCAGCGCAATTCCGAGCTTTTAGAAAAACATCCAAACACCTCCATTAAGGTTTTATATACATGATGTAAGTATATATGTTATGTAGTAACGGGCAAACAATTTTTATGTATTTTGGTCATTTTAAGCATACGTGGAGCTTTCATTTCAAAAACGTATCACAAAGTTTGCTTTTTTTTTTTTCTTCATCACTGATTATTACTCACTGCAGACTTTATAAGAGCCACAAGCATAATAAAACATCACTTACTGTACAATGTTTGCTGTCATTAGGATGCAGACTGCTAGGATGTTCATATATTCCCATTTAGGTGAAGAATGACTCAAAATCCTCACATGTTGTCCTCGCCAGTTTCGGGTCCAAAATGGCTGTCATAGTGTCCCAACTTGTTGGAGTACCTCCTCAGACTTCTTCTGTGCAGGTGAGATGCATGATTTAGGATCTAGGATAAACCTACAGGGAGCAAGGAAGCGAGGAAACAGCAGAGCACTCGATGCCGTAAACATAGGCGCACAAGCCTGCGATCACGACGCCGCTATAAATAGTTTGTCTGCGTATAATAAACAATATCACTAATGTTTGGTTAATATTCAGGTCACGAAATGTAATTGGAGTATTGTTGACGCTCTTTGAATGGTTATTTGTTGGATTTTATAGGTTAAATAGTGGAGCTCCCATTGGCTGCGCTGTAAGCAGACTTTTATTCACGTTTATCTAATATTAAGAAAGCTTTTTTTTTAAATGCATCCATCGTCGTGTCTTTCATATTGACTGGGAACGATAAGCAAAATTCCAATAAAAGTTCAGTTCCCCTTTAACATTTAACACCAAGCTGCAGTGTCTAATTTGTATCTTTTTTTCTTACACTTCTGTGTCTCATTTGCAAGCATTATATAGTAGACTTTGCATGCAATTGCAATTCCAAGACGTTTAAACGGCAGTATTGTATAAACTACAGTGTGTTATCTAGCCAGGACGTAGTCTTTGCCATTACTTTGAATATGCCAGCAGTCTTTTTTTTCTTTTGTTGAGCCTTACAAAGTGTTTATATTGTACGTTTTGTATTTATTACACACCAGCCGTTTGATTACAATGTGCATCTTAGTTGTAGTTTTCATTACCAATATCTGAGGTGTTAAAATCACTATGAACATGCTAAACATGAGTATGTCAATGCCAAATCCCAAGTAAATTAGCATCGAGCTAGCGCAGGGGTGTCCAAAGTGCGGTCCAAGGGCAATTTGCGACCCACAGCTGATGTTTTAACTCTCTGAGACGCATTCTAAAAATAACATTACTAATTAAAAAAAAAGTGGAATAAGAATAAATGAGCAAACAGGTGTAATTTAACGAGAAAAAGTTGAAATGCTGACGCTAACTTGCAGGCTCTTTTATTCTTTTAAAGAAATCGACCCCAAGATGCACAAGCGGTATAAAATGGATGGGTGGGTAATTTGTAGGGATGTCCGATAATGGCTTTTTGCCGATATCCGATATTCCGATATTGACCATACCCTTAATTACTGATACCGATATCAACCGATACCAATATATACAGTCGTGGAATTAACCTATTATTATGCCTAATTTGGACAACCAGGTATGGTGAAGATAAGGTCCTTTTAAAAAAAATAAAAATAAATAAAATAAGATGAATAAATTAAAAACATTTTCTTGAATAAAAAAGAAAGTAAAACAATATAAAAACAGTTACATAGAAACTAGTAATTAATGAAAATGAGTCAAATTAACTGTTAAAGGTTAGTACTATTAGTGGACCAGCAGCACGCACAATCATGTGTGCTTACGGACTGTATCCCTTGCAGACTGTATTGATATATATTGATATATAATGTAGGAACCAGCATATTAATAACAGAAAGAAACAACCCTATTTTGTGAATGAGTGTAAATGGGGGAGGGAGGTTTTTTTGGGTTGGTGTACTAATTGTAAGTGTATCTTGTGTTTTTTATGTTGATTTAATTAAATATATATATATATATATCCATCCATCCATCCATCTTCTTCCGCTTATCCGAGGTCGGGTCGCGGGGGCAGCAGCTTAAGCAGGGAAGCCCAGACTTCCCTCTCCCCAGCCACTTCGTCCAGCTCTTCCTGTGGGACCCCGAGGCGTTCCCAGGCCAGCCGGGAGACATAGTCTTCCCAACGTGTCCTGGGTCTTCCCCGCGGCCTCCTACCGGTGGGACGTGCCCTAAACACCTCCCTAGGGAGGCGTTCAGGTGGCATCCTGACCAGATGCCCGAACCACCTCATCTGGCTCCTCTCGATGTGGAGGAGCAGCGGCTTTACTTTGAGCTCCTCCCGGATGGCAGAGCTTCTCACCCTATCTCTAAGGGAGAGCCCCGCCACCCGGCGGAGGAAACTCATTTCGGCCGCTTGTACCCGTGATCTTGTCCTTTCGGTCATAACCCAAAGCTCATGACCATAGGTGAGGATGGGAACGTAGATCGACCGGTAAATTGAGAGCTTTGCCTTCCGGCTCAGCTCCTTCTTCACCACAACGGATCGATACAGCGTCCGCATTACTGAAGACGCCGCACCGATCCGCCTGTCGATCTCACGATCCACTCTTCCCCCACTCGTGAACAAGACTCCGAGGTACTTGAACTCCTCCACTTGGGGCAAGATCTCCTCCCCAACCCGGAGATGGCACTCCACCCTTTTCCGGGCGAGAACCATGGACTCGGACATGGAGGTGCTGATTCTCATCCCAGTCGCTTCACACTCAGCTGCGAACCGATCCAGCAAGAGCTGAAGATCCTGGCCAGATGAAGCCATCAGGACCACATCATCTGCAAAAAGCAGAGACCTAATCCTGCAGCCACCAAACCAGATCCCCTCAACGCCTTGACTGCGCCTAGAATTCTGTCCATAAAAGTTATGAACAGAATCGGTGACAAAGGGCAGCCTTGGCGGAGTCCAACCCTCACTGGAAACGTGTCCGACTTACTACCGGCAATGCGGACCAAGCTCTGGCACTGATCATACAGGGAGCGGACTGCCACAATCAGACAGTCCGATACCCCGTACTCTCTGAGCACTCCCCACAGGACTTCCCGAGGGACACGGTCGAATGCCTTCTCCAAGTCCACAAAACACATGTAGACTGGTTGGGCAAACTCCCATGCACCCTCAAGGACCCTGCCGAGAGTATAGAGCTGGTCCACAGTTCCACGACCAGGACGAAAACCACACTGTTCCTCCTGAATCCGAGGTTCGACTATCCGGCGTAGCCTCCTCTCCAGTACACCTGAATAGACCTTACCGGGAAGGCTGAGGAGTGTGATCCCACGATAGTTAGAACACACCCTCCTGTTCCCCTTCTTAAAGAGAGGAACCACCACCCCGGTCTGCCAATCCAGAGGTACCGCCCCCGATGTCCACGCGATGTTGCAGAGTCTTGTCAACCAAGACAGCCCCACAGCATCCAGAGCCTTAAAGAACTCCGGGCGGATCTCATCTACTCCCGGGGCCTTGCCACCGAGGAGCTTTTTAACTACCTCAGCAACCTCAGCCCCAGAAATAGGAGAGCCCACCACAGACTCCCCAGGCACTGCTTCCTCATAGGAAGACGTGTTGGTGGGATTGAGGAGGTCTTCGAAGTATTCCCTCCACCGATCCACAACATCCGCAGTCGAGGTCAGCAGAACACCATCCTCACCATACACGGTGTTGATAGTGCACTGCTTCCCCTTCCTGAGGCGGCGGATGGTGGACCAGAATTGCTTCGAAGCCGTCCGGAAGTCGTTTTCCATGGCCTCACCGAACTCCTCCCATGTCCGAGTTTTTGCCTCTGCGACCGCTGAAGCCGCACACCGCTTGGCCTGTCGGTACTTGTCCGCTGCCTCAGGAGTCCTATGAGCCAAAAGAACCCGATAGGACTCCTTCTTCAGCTTGACGGCATCCCTCACCGCCGGTGTCCACCAACGCGTTCTAGGATTACCGCCACGACAAGCACCAACTACCTTGCGGCCACAGCTCCAATCAGCCGCCTCGACAATAGAGGCGCGGAACATGGTCCATTCGGACTCAATGTCCAGCACCTCCCTCGTGACATGTTCAAAGTTCTTCCGGAGGTATATATATATATATATATATATAATTAAAAAAACGATACCGATAATAAAAAAGACCGATACCGATAATTTCCGATATTACATTGTAAAGCATTTATCGGCCGATAATATCGGCATGCCGATATTATCGGCCGAGATCTCTAGTAATTTGTACTGGTTTTTAAATTGAATAATATCAAAATGGCCCTCGCATCCTTTTAAATTTCTGTCTGCAGTCCTCAATGGAAAAAGTTTGGACAGGCCTTACTGTACTTTTGAGCGCCCTCTTGCTTTGTTGGCATTGAAATTGCAACATTCCTGTTTAAGTGCTTGAGCCGAGTGCCAAGTCTGCAACTGGATGTAACCTCGTGTGCAACAAAGGTATCGAAATATAGTACTGTTCGATTGTCTTTGAATCAGTACCTAGCACCTTCCGTCGGTACTTATAAATGTACTAAATTCGGTACCAATCTCAAGTAGAGCGTTTTGGGTTTTTTTAACACTCAGCAGTTAGCGATCCATCAAACAATTAGTCAATACTCTGAATAATGCATGTAGTGCATAGCAGCATTTAACAGCCATTTCATCATCCTAATACCTGCGTGAACAAAAATCTCCCGTTAAGGAAAAGAAGCAGCCTCCAATCATCACCACACATGGGGGATAAATCATCTCAGTGGGTGGCTGCTGGCTTTACTTGTTAGGACAGACTGTGTCAGCACACCTCAGCGCATATGCTGCACTAAATTTGTCCCATAACAGACACGCCCCGATAGGCTGAAACAGTAGATTTCGGTCCAATTTCCTCAATAGCAGCAATCCTCGAGGACCAGCACTTCAGCACCTTTGCAAAGACTCTTGATTCTTTGCCAGATTCTGCAAAAGCTGCTTTCTGTGTAAAAATCTATCCTCTTGAAAATCAAAGCCTAGTGTTGACCTCAGAGCCCATATCATTGAGCATTACAAAATGTAATCATGTATTAAGATCTTCTTACAAAATCATTTCTCACAGCTAGTTTTAAGTACAATTTGTGCCCAAAAATTACACAATGAATTCCAAATAATTACACTTTAAGGCTGGAAATGTTCCTTGCTAAAAAAAAACAAAAAAAAAACAGGCTAAGTTAACAACAAGCTAATTGTGATTAATCTGAAAATTAAAAAAAAAATCTAAATTATGAATTATAATCTTAGCCTCTGTTAGTACCAGGAAATGTGACACCAAATGAATGCCAATGTGACTCCGAGAAGCCTGTTCCACTTATTAATAGCCGTGCAGAATCCAACACAAGTTCAGGTACAAATTAGTTTATGAGTTGATGTTACTGCTCCTAGTGGCCGAAGAGAGAACTACACCAGACAAGATTGTGATATTTAAATTGTTCTGTTTACTCGGGATGGGCACCTTTTGCGTTTGAACCGACACGGCACCGATTATCAGGTACTCAACGGTTCCGATTTTTGGTACTTCTGTTTCTGTTAATGAATGTTAATTGTTTAATAATACAATCTAATTTTTAAAATTAATATTTAAAAATGAGCTGATTTTGATAACTGTGCTGTCCAGTTGTTATATATTGTTTTCTTATTAATCTGGCCAATAAATCTGATTCTGATTTGCAAGTAATATTATTATTATATATAATATCGTATCCATTTCCGTTTCCATTAGGATGAATGTGCCAGTCTAACGTTGCACCCTACAAAGTGTTTGTACTGTGAGTGTTGCATTTATTACACAACAGCTGTTTGACTGTAATGTGCAAGTCTAATGTTGCGCCCTACAAAGTGTTTGTGCTGTGAGTATTGTATTTACAACAGCTGTTTAAATGTAACATGCATCTAAGTGGCGGACGAGGTGTTGAAATTGCTATCTAAAATGGCTAATGCAAATCAGTAGCGAGTATATGGAAAAGCCAATTAGCATCATGCTAGCGCATTTTGGAAAAGTGGAGACTTACTGTACGTTGTCTATCAGGCATACTTGCTTTGTTGGCATGGAACATTTCAACATTATCTGAAGGCAGTTTGGCTTAGTGCTTTTGAGAGAGAGCAGCAAAATTTGACCGGACGTGACATCACGGGCAACAAAGGTAACAAAATGTGGTGTGGTTTGAAAATGGAAAAGAAAAGGGAAAAAAAACTTGATAGCCACGATAAGCACATGACAGGACAAGACAAAGAGGCAAGCAGGTAGAATTGGAGGGGGAGGGTATGTGACCGCCTTCGCATAGAGCAAAGAGAGAAAGGCCAAGTCAACCCAAGCCAAACCGTAAGAGAGAGACACTTGCTGACTTAGAAATGGCTTTGCACTGAGGAGGGACATTAGCCGCCAGCAAGAATGCTACATTGCGTAGAGAACATGTTTGTTTGCTTGTCGCTGTAATCATCTTGCAAGTATCACGATTTGAAGACAGTATGAAAACTATATCCTTGGCCAAATTGATATCATTTACATCGTATATCGTCAATAATCCATGGGGTAATTTATATTTATTAATATTTTGCTATCTTTGCTGATTGGATGGGAGGAAATGCCTACATTTTGCACCAAATGTGCAGTGCCTCAGAAAGGGTACTTGTCCTTTATTTTACAATCCTGGTTTTGCCCAACCAATGCCAGGGATGCCTCAACGGCGCTTGTTCCTCTGTGACACGTTTAGCTAAACAGGTCGCTCCGAGAAACGAGTGACAGCTGCAGTCCCTGTGTCAGCTGGGACGCCTCCCAAAGTAAACGGGCCGAATTCGCAGCGAACAGATTTTTTCCCCACAGAGCGGATGGATCATGCCCGCCTGAGAGTGCCAGCCTCGCTTTTGGCTGCTTTTTCAACTCGTCTCATTTATACACTTTGTACAGCATCACATATAAGCCCCCCTTCTCTTCCTCCACATAGTAAACATGGAGGAGACCACAATGGGGTCTTCAGCTGGAATCTGCTGCCTTTATTTTGCTGTCAGAACGCATCTTGTTTCCTCAGCAATCAATCTTACTCTAACCCGCTCTATGGGAAGCTATTTGACGCAGCGTCTGATCTTTAACCTTACACATTCTTCATCGGCTGTCAGTAAACAACATTTTGTCTTATTTATTCATGCGCACGCATTCAAACTCAAGCAAGTCTGTGTTTGCAAGCAAACTCGAGCAAAGTCTCGCTTCGAGGAATATCAATGTTATTTTCTGTTTCTTAAAGGCCTACTGAAATGCGATTTTCTTATTTAAACGGGGATAGCAGGTCCATTCTATGTGTCATACTTGATCATTTCGCGATATTGCCATATTTTTGCTGAAAGGATTTAGTAGAGAACATCGACGATAAAGTTCACAACTTTTGGTCGCTGATAAAAAAGCCTTGCCTGTACCGGAAGTAGCAGACGATATGCGCGTGACGTCACAGGTTGTGGAGCTCCTCACATCTGCACATTGTTTACAATCATGGCCACCAGCAGCGAGAGCGATTCGGACCGAGAAAGCGACGATTTCCCCATTAATTTGAGCGAGGATGAAAGATTCGTGGATAAGGAAAGTGAGAGTGAAGGACTAGAGGGCAGTGGGAGCGATTCAGATAGGGAAGATGCTGTGAGAGGCAGGTGGGACCTGATATTCAGCTGGGAATGACTAAAAGAGTAAATAAACACAAGACATATATATATACTCTATTAGCCACAACACAACCAGGCTTATATTTAATATGCCACAAATTAATCCCGCATAACAAACACCTCCCCCGTCCCGTCCATATAACCCGCCAATACAACTCAAACACCTGCACAACACACTCAATCCCACAGCCCAAAGTACCGTTCACCTCCCCAAAGTTCATACAGCACATATATTTCCCCAAAGTTCCCAAAGTTACGTACGTGACATGCACATAGCGGCACACACGTACGGGCAAGCGATCAAATGTTTAGAAGCCGCAGCTGCATGCATACTCACGGTACCGCGTCTGCGCATCCAACTCAAAGTCCTCCTGGTAAGAGTCTCTGTTGTCCCAGTTCTCCACAGGCCAATGGTAAAGCTTGACTGTCATCTTCCGGGAATGTAAACAATGAAACAATGGCTGTGTTATCCGGCACAACAGTCAAGGGGTGCATTCTACGGCGGGGGTGCGTTATCCGGCACAACACCTGCCGCAATACATCGCTTCCCACCTACAGCTTTCTTCTTTGCTGTCTCCATTGTTCATTGAACAAATTGCAAAAGATTCAGCAACACAGATGTCCAGAATACTGTGGAATTTTGCGATGAAAACAGACGACTTAATAGCTGGCCACCATGCTGTCCCAAAATGTCCTCTACAATCCGTGACGTCACGCGCAGGCGTCATCATACCGAGACGTTTTCAGCATGATATTTCGTGCGAAATTTAAAATTGCACTTTAGTAAGCTAACCCGGCCGTATTGGCATGTGTTGCAATGTTAAGATTTCATCATTGATATATAAACTATCAGACTGCGTGGTCGGTAGTAGTGGGCAGAGGTGGGTAGTAACGCGCTACATTTACTCCGTTACATCTACTTGATTAACTTTTGGGATAAATTGTACTTCTAAGAGTAGTTTTAATGCAACATACTTTTACTTTTACTTGAGTATATTTATAGAGAAGAAACGCTACTTTTACTCCGCTACTTTTATCTACATTCAGCTCGCTACTCGCTACTAATTTTTATCGATCTGTTAATGCACGCTTTGTTTGTTTTGGTCTGTCAGACAGACCTTCATAGTGCCTGCGTTTCAACAAATACAGTCACTGGTGACGTTCACTCCGTTCCACCAATCAGATGCAGTCACTGGTGACGTTGGACCAATCAAACAGAGCCAGGTGGTCACATGACCTGACTTAAACAAGTTGAAAAACTTATTGGGGTGTTACCATTTAGTGGTCAATTGTACGGAATATATACTGTACTGTGCAATCTACTAATAAAAGTTTCAATCAATCAATCAAAAGTGTGAAGGAAAAAAGTCCCTTTTTATTTCAACCGTACATCCCGTCAAAAGCCTAAAGACTGACTGCACAGTTCCTGTCTTCACAATAAAAGTGCCGTGCCGCTCCATCGCGCCTGCGCTTTCAAAACAAGAGTCTCCGAAAGCTACGGAGTTTGCCGCCAATGTATTTCTTGTAAAGTGTATAAAAACGAATATGGAAGCTGGACAAATAAGATGCCGACAACCAACCACTTTCATGTGGTATTAGACAGAAAGGAGGAACTTTTTTTCTCCTCCATTTGAAAACGTGGACGCTATCATCACTACTGTCTGATTACAATCAATGCAAGTAATCAGAATCAGGTAATACACCAACTTATATTCTTGTCTTCATGAAAGAAAGGAATCTATATGTGTTAAACATGCATGTATATTCATTAAAACACCTTTAACATGTAAACAAAAACGGCAAAATAAATACATATAAATTATATACTGTATATGTATATGTGTATATATATATATATATATAATGTATATATATAAATGTGTGTGTATATATATATATATGTATGTGTGTGTATATATATATATATATATATATATATATATGTGTATGTATATATATTTATATATATATATATATATATATATATATATATATATATATATATATATATATATATAATATATGTGTGTGTATGTTACTCATCAGTTACTCAGTACTTGAGTAGTTTTTTCACAACATACTTTTTACTTTTACTCAAGTAAATATTTGGGTGACTACTCCTTACTTTTACTTGAGTAATAAATCTCTAAAGTAACAGTACTCTTACTTGAGTACAATTTCTGGCTACTCTACCCACCTCTGGTAGTGGGTTTCAGTAGGCCTTTAAGAACAAAACACTACAGGAAAGGGTTAGAGGTTTGCTAATAAGGTCGTGTCCGATAATAACATGGTAATACACTTTTAGGAAATAATGTCAAAACGGAAAGAGATGACGAGATTTAAGTAACTACACACGGTTAAAATTTTTTAGAAAACCGTATTTTCCGGACCTTAGGGCGCACTGCGATGAATGGTCTATTTTTAATCTTTTTTCATTTAAGGGCGCATTAAAGGAGTCATATTATTATTATTTTTTTGTAAATTGAAAACACTTCCTTGTGGTCTACATCAGTGGCCCCCCAACCACCGGTACCAATCGATCCACGGACCTGTACCGGGCCGCACAAGAAAGAAAAAAAAGAAAGAAAAAAAATATTTATTTTTTATTTTTTATTAAATCAACATAAAAAACAAAAGGTACACTTACAATTAGTGCACCAACCCAAAAAATCTCCCTCCCCCATTTACACTCATTCACACTCATTCGCACAAAAGGGTTGTTTCTTTCTGTCATTAATATTTCTGGTTCCTACATTATATATCATAATAGATCAATACAGTCTGCAGGGATACAGTCCGTAAGCACACATGATTGTATTTTTTTATGACAAAAAACAAAAAAGTGTTGACCGGTCCGCAGTTGCAAAAAGGTTGGGGACCACTGGTCTACATAACATGTAATGGTGGTACTTTGGTCAAAATGTTGCATTGATTATGTTTCACAGATCATCTTCAAGACGCTTTCTCACAGTCGCTTCCGGATGCGCCGTTTTGTGGGCGGTCTTATTTACGTGGCTCACCTTAGGCAGTGTCTTCTCCCCGTCATCTTTGTTGTAGCGGTGTAGCGTGCAAGGACGGGGGTGGAAGAAGTCAATAAAAAAAAAGGAAAGTAATTATGGTGTTTGCATTTTTTGCAAAAAAAATTGGAAAATGAAGCTGAAATATTCTGGGAGTAAATTTAAGTTAATTAGACAAGTAAAGCCGTGATATTACGTTAAATACAGTTTGCATAAGAATAAAGTGGTAGAATTACTTAATAATAACTTAATACATTTGTCAGTTAAAACTTACAAATGTATTTATAAGTTAAAAAAAAGCATAATTACATGAGAATACATATATTAGAACAAAAAAGTTGGAATATTGCAGGTAAAAAGTCGTAATGTTACGAGAAAAAGTTGTAATTTTACTTATGTTGTGGCTTGTGCAGCCCTTTGAGACACTTGTGATTAAGGGCTAAATAAATAAACTTTGATTGATTGATTGATTGAAGTGTCAAAAGATGGAGCTACCGTATTTTTCGGACTATAAGTCGCAGTTTTTTTCATAGTTTGGCCGGGGGGTGCGACTTATACTCAGGAGCGACTTATGTGTGACATTATTAACACATTACTGTAAAATATCAAATAATATTATTTAGCTCATTCACGTAAGAGACTAGACGTATAAGATTTCATGGGATTTAGCGATTAGGAGTGACAGATTGTTTGGTAAACGTATAGCATGTTCTATATGTTATAGTTATTTGAATGACTCTTACCATAATATGTTACGTTAACATACCAGGCACGTTCTCAGTTGGTTCTTTATGCCTCATATAACGTACACTTATTCAGCCTGTTGTTCACTATTCTTTATTTATTTGAAGTTGCCTTTCAAATGTCTATTCTTGGTGTTGGGTTTTATCAAATAAATTTCCCCAAAAAATGCGACTTATACTCCAGTGCGACTTACAGTATATATGATTTTTTCCTTCTTTATTATGCTTTTTCGGCCGGTGCGACTTATACCCTGGAGCAACTTATACTCCGAAAAATACGGTAACTGTTTTAATGACATTCAGAATTTACTTAAATCAATAACGGAGCAGCATCTCCTCATCCGGAAACAACCACACCGGAAATGTGTCTCCTGAAGAACCGTCCGACCGGAACTCTAATAACTAAAGTTCCTTGGGTGAATAATTTAAACTCACTATGCCGGTATGTTTTAGCGCTTTCATGGCGAGTTTACTGACAGATATAAGTAAGAACTTTACACTACTTTATATTAGAAATGGCGCTTGTCACACTGCGGTGAGGGAAGTCCTGTTTTGGGGTTGTCTAGCGAACTTCCTGTTTTATGTTGAAAGTCTAATCCTCCTCCCGTTTCAGGCCACTTGCCTTTCCTCCTGTCTGATGTCTTTCCTGATTGCCTGATTGTGCCCACCTGTGTCACCCTCCCTCATGTGTATATAGCCCTTGTCTTCCCCTGTCTTGTTGCCAGAGTATATCGTCTGATCGTGTACCTCCAGCTGTCTTCCACAGTCTTGTCCAAGTCGCTAAGTATTGCCTTGCTTTGTTCTTTGCTTTCTTTGTACCCTCTGAAGAAGAGTGATTTTGATTTGCTAAAGTTTTTCGATCAGTTTTTTTTTAGCTGGTTTCATAGTGCTCTGCCTTCTTTTTTCCCTCCTCTTGGAACGCTTTAATTTGTAGTTTTCTTAGCCCTTTATAGTGTCGTTTCTGTTTATTGCTTTTTGTCTCCTCTTCGTGAGCGATTTTCTTTTGGTGCAGTTAATAGTAGATTGTTGTTTTTTGATTATTAGATCCGTGTAGATTTTCCGTTTATTGTTTTTCGCCCTGTGCTACGTTTCCTTTTCTAGTGATGGGTTGATGGGGCGTCATGAACCGTTTCGACACATTGCAAAACTGTATCGATACTGTGTCGATACTGTGTCACTAAATACTGACATCTGCTGGACATTAAAAATCCCTACAGGCAACCTATGGACCGACTCAACTGACACTGATTTTATGACCTAGTATTTACAATAATATAAACCAAGTCATTGTATTTCATTTAGGATTATTTCATATCTTCATTTAAATAAAAATATATTTTTATCTTTTTTAGATACAGTTAATAAATAATGTGAACATGTATCATGACATGGAAATCTAAGAGAACGTGTTGTGAATGAGGATGCTTGTGGACTGGGAATTTTTTTATTTTTTTATTTTATTTTTTTTACACATTTTTATTTTTAAAAAAAACAGTTTTTCCAATGTATTAAATTTTAGACAATTTCTCTTCTTAGTTATTATTTCTCCGGCTGTAGAAAAGACCCGCTCACAGGGCACAGAGGAGGCGTCAGTGCGACACAGTTCGCGTATCGGTCACGTGACCGAAACAGCTCATGATCGGTCACGTGACTTTCTAAATGCGGTACGCGCACCGACACAGGGTTTTGCTCTATGAGCTCAACGCATGCGTCGATGCATCGGTGTTGCCGGACCCATCACTACTTTTTACTCTAGTGTGTCAAGTCTAGAGTTTATAGCCATTTGTTTATTCACTCTATCTGAAGAGAGTTCTCAGAAACTGTTGAATTAAAAACTTTGCGTCAATCATTTCCCGTCTGCAAGTGAGTCCTCATTCTTGCCAAGGCCTAACAGCACTAAAACATTTACTGCTAAGATATTTTGATGGATTTTTGAGCGCTGTGTGTAATGTTCTATATTTTCAATGGAACATTCAACGTGTTTGTGTTTACTTGAGACTTATCTCTTATGTTTGACTGCCATCTACTTGTCACGCTTATCATTACACCATGTACCAAATACAATAGTGTAGCGTTCCGGAAGAGTTGGTACTGCAGGTAATCCTGGGTATTTTTTTTCTTGTTGTATTTATGTTGTGTTGCGGTGCAAATGTTTTCCCAAAATGTGTTTGTCGTTGTTTAGTGTGGTTTCACAATATGGCACATATTTCTGACAGTTTCGGCGTTGTTTATAGGGCCACCCTCAGTGTGACATGTATGGCTGTTTACTAAGAATGCCCTTCATTCACTTGTGTATGCAGTGTTCAAAACCAATATGATTATTAAAATTGGCTATAATTATACAGAGTGGCAGCTTTAAAGGCCGACTGAAATGTGATTTTCTTATTTAAATGGGAATAGCAGGTCCATTCTATGTGTCATACTTGATCATTTCGCTATATTGCCATATTTTTGCTGAAAGGATTGAGTAGAGAACATCGACGATAAAGTTCACAACTTTTGGTCGCTGATAAAAAGCCTTGCCTGTACCGGAAGTAGCAGACGATATGCGCGTGACGTCACAGGTTGTGGAGGTCCTCACATCCCAACATTGTTTACAATCATGGCCACCAGCAGCGAGAGCGATTCAGACCGAGAAAGCGACGATTTCCCCATTAATTTGAGCGAGGATGAAAGATTCTTGGATGAGGAAAGTGAGAGTGAAGGACTAGATGGCAGTGGGAGCGATTCAGATAGGGAAGATGCTGTGAGAGGCGGGTGGGACCTGATATTCAGCTGGGAATGACTAAAACAGTAAATAAACACAAGACATATATATACTCTATTAGCCACAACACAACCAGGCTTATATTTAATATGCCACAAATGAATCCCGCATAACAAACACCTCCCCCCTCCCATCCATATAACCCGCCAATACAACTCAAACACCTGCACAACACACTCAATCCCACAGCCCAAAGTATCGTTCACCTCCCCAAAGTTCATACAGCACATATATTTCCCCAAAGTTCCCAAGGTTACGTACGTGACATGCACATAGCGGCACGCACGTACGGGCAAGCGATTAAATGTTTAGAAGCCGCAGCTGCATGCATACTCACGGTACCGCGTCTGCGCATCCAACTCAAAGTCCTCCTGGTAAGAGTCTCTGTTGTCCCAGTTCTCCACAGGCCAATGGTAAAGCTTGACTGTCATCTTCCGGGAATGTAAACAATGAAACAACGGCTGTGTTATCCGGCACAACAGTCAAGGGGTGCATTCTACGGCGGGGGTGCGTTATCCGGCACAACACCTGCCGCAATACACCGCTTCCCACCTACAGCTTTCTTCTTTGCTGTCTCCATTGTTCATTGAACAAATTGCAAAAGATTCAGCAACACAGATGTCCAGAATACTGTGGAATTTTGCGATGAAAACAGACGACTTAATAGCTGGCCACCATGCTGTCCCAAAATGTCCTCTACAATCCGTGACGTCACGCGCAGGCGTCATCATACCTAGACGTTTTCAGCATGATATTTCGTGCGAAATTTAAAATTGCACTTTAGTAAGCTAACCCGGCCGTATTGGCATGTGTTGCAATGTTAAGATTTCATCATTGATATATAAACTATCAGACTGCGTGGTCGGTAGTAGTGGGCAGAGGTGGGTAGTAACGCGCTACATTTACTCCGTTACATCTCCTTGAGTAACTTTTGGGATAAATTGTACTTCTAAGAGTAGTTTTAATGCAACATACTTTTACTTTTACAGCACATATATTTCCCCAAAGTCCCCAAAGTTACGTACGTGACATGCACATAGCGGCACGCACGTACGGGCAAGCGATCAAATGTTTGGAAGCCGCAGCTGTATGCGTACTCACGGTACCGCGTCTGCGTATCCAACTCAAAGTCCTCCTGGTAAGAGTCTCTGTTGTCCCAGTTCTCCACAGGCCAATGGTAAAGCTTGACTGTCATCTTTCGGGAATGTAATCAACGAAACACCGGCTGTGTTATCCGGCACAACAGTCAGGGAATGCATTCTATGGCGGGGGTGCGTTCTTCTTTGCTGTCTCCATTGTTCATTGAACAAATTGCAAAAGATTCACCAACACAGATGTCCAGAATACTGTGGAATTTTGCGATGAAAACAGACGACTTAATAGCTGGCCACCATGCTGTCCCAAAATGTCCTCTACAATCCGTAACGTCACGCGCAGGTGTCATCATACCGAGACGTTTTCAGCAGGATATTTCGCGCGAAATTTAAAATTGCACTTTAGAAAGCTAACCCGTCCGTATTGGCATGTGTTGCAATGTTAAGATTTCATCATTGATATATAAACTATCAGACTGCGTGGTCGGTAGTAGTGGGTTTCAGTAGGCCTTTAATTGACATCTTTAACTCAAGCCCATATTCACCCCGTCCAACGTCACAAACGCATTGAGGTGGGTAAGTTCATCCTAGTTTATTCCTTACATTAGGCGCACCCTACATTAGGTTTAAAAAAAAAAAATGAAACAAGCTAAAATAATAGTATAATCTTGTATTTGCAGTGTATTCAATTGAATATAGGTTGAAAAGGATTTGCAAATCTGTTTTTATTTACCATTTACACAACGTGCCAACTTCACAGGTTCTGGGCTTTGTAGTTCTAACCTATATCTGTCAGTAGACTCGTTATAGAAGCGCTCAAAACTACAACATGGCTGAAGGGAGATGGTGTCAAAGGGGAGGCATGTATATAAGACTGCCCACAAATCGATGCATCCTGAAGAGACGGTCAGAAAGTGGTTTGAAGATGGTCTGTGTAACAATCAATGAAAAATATTGACCCAAAGAACTTACACTACATGTTCTGTAGAGTCTTTTAAATGTATGGAGAAAAATCATATGATCGCTTTAAGCTGCAGTGTGTTTGGTATAATAGGATCTGACAGGCATGCCAATAAGCTTTGAGCATCCTGTGATTAGCTTGATTTAATTGTAAACTCCATTCCTATCTTAGATTTCTGGATGGCGTCTCCCAGAAGAATTATTTATTCATGTTTGCAGCCTTATTGTCTTGTCTTGCCTTGTTGTTTTTCGGAGACATCACGCTGAGTTTTGTGAGAAAAAGCTTTTTCTCTTTTTTTGTTTTAACTTCCTCCTCCACTCTTCTTGTGGACTCGATCAGTGGCTCAATGCAAGATTGATGATTTTCTGCAGGAAGAAAAACATGATACTATTTCAGTGTTTAACGCGCAACGCTATGGGGAAGGAAACATAACATTGTTTCAATTAGTGTTTGACTTCGGCATTTAACCCGGAGAGAAAAAAAACCTACAACTGTTGACACAGCGGAAGGCTTTTCAATGTGTGCTGTTCTCTTTCAACAACAAATGCTGGTATGATATGATTGGTCAGACTACAATTTGAAAGGCTTTTTTTGCAACACTTTTAAAGGGGAACTGCTCTTTTTTGGGGAATGTTGCCTATCGTTCACAATTATTCTAAATTACATGACGACGAATTGATTTTATTTATTTTTTTCAATGCCTTCTAAATATTAAATAAACGTAAATAAAAGTCTGATGGGAGCTCCACTATTCCGCCCATAAAATCCAATAAATAACCATTGAAAAAGCGCCACCAATACTAAATGTACATGTTGTGACTTGAATATTAATCAAGTATTAGTGATAAGTTGGTCATGAGTTCAAACCCTGGCCGAGTCATACCAAAGACTATAAAAATGGGACCCGTTACCTCCCTGCTTGGCACTCAGCATCAAAGGTTGGAATTGGGGGTTAAATCACCAAAGATGATTCCCGGGCGCGGCCACCGCTGCTGCTCACTGCTCACCTCACCTCCCAGGTGGTGATCAAGGGTGATGGGTCAAATGCAGAGAATAATTTTGCCACACCGAGTGTGTGTGTGACAATCATGGGTACTTTAACTTTAACGTATTATTATAAGCACTAACGCAGACAAACTACCGTATTTTCCGCACTATAAGGTGCACCTAAAAACCTCACATTTTCTCAAAAGCTGACAGTGCGCCTTATAATCCGGTGCGCCTTATATATGGACCAATATTGAGCCACAACAGGTCTCGCAACTACAGGATGCATAAAGTAACCCCAGCCTCTACTGTAGCCTCTATTCTATGCACCTTATAATGCGGTGGGCCTTATAATGCAGTGCGCCTTATATATGAACGAAGTTTTAAAATAGGCCATTCATTGAAGGTGCACCTTATAATCCGGTGCGCCTTATAGTGCGGAAAATGCGGTATTTATAGCGGCGACGTAATCACTTCCATGTGTGCCTATGTTAACATTGTAGAGTGATCTACTGTTTCCTCGCTTCCCTACTCCCTGTAAATTTATTCTGGATCAGAGGTGTCAAACTAATTTTAGACCGGACGCCACATGGAGAAAAATCTACTCTCAAGTGGGCCGGACTGGTAAAATCACGGCACGATAACTTAAAAATAAAGACAACTTACACTTACATGTTGCAGTTAATAGTATTCTATCTTTATTTGTCGTTATTTATACTTTCTGAATAAATTATGTGATAATGTTCATCAGTCCACTCATTGGTGTTAATTTTCACTTTGTCAAGATAAAAAAATAATATCAAAATCAAATTACAGTATGTTATTTATGTAGTTTGCTCATTTTCCTCGACTGGTTCACTATCAGCATGTGTTTTTTTGTGTGTGTTTTTTTTACATATGTAGCATAATCTACAAAGATACAAAGAATTGCTATTGCGACATCTAGTGGACACATTTAGAACAGCTGTTTATTTCATTCAAAACTTTCGGCTCATTTTTACACTTAGCAAACTCATCCCGTGGGCCGGATAAAACCTGTTCGCGGGCCGGATCAGGGCCGTACGTTTGACACCCCTGTTCTAGATCTTAAATCATGCCTCTCACCTGAAAAGCAGATGGCCGAGAATATAATCCGACAAATTGGGACACTTTGGCAGCTATTTAAGACCTGGAACTGGTGAGGATGACAGGAAAAGCGCTTGTGGAAATGTGTTTACCATGGTCAAGCCTTAAACCAATTAACAGCAATAAACATGCTGAATCTACGTCTTGGTTAAGGAGCACAATATAAATGTTTTTAATAGTACATACACTAGGGCTGCAATTAACGATTATTCTGATAGTCAATTAGTCAACGATTATCTTAACGATTAGTTGAGTAATCAGATAACGCGTGGACATATTTAATGACTAATTTTCCATCGACTTCTAAATGCAGCTTCAATTATTTTAGGCATGTGCTTACTAACAATAGAGATGACTAACTCATTCATAAATATTTATTTATACTGTAACTGTGCTGCTCATTCAGCTGTTACAAAAATTTAAATGACTAATGTTGTCCATAAAAAAAAAAAAACGGAAGGCAAAGTGCTAAAAAAATCAACAACAGTGTATGTATTTAAGAAAAATAAAAAGTTAAAGTAGCAGAAATGAAAACAGATGAGGTGGCAACTTGTCCAGGGTGTACCCCGCCTTCCGCTTGAATGCAGCTGAGATAGGCTCCAGCACCCCCCGATACCCCAAAAGGGACAAGCGGTAGAAAATGGATGGATGGATGGACAACAAAATCCAACTTCCTCAAAAAGAAAAGCATTTTGTGATG
Organism: Nerophis lumbriciformis; assembly: GCF_033978685.3. Lineage (NCBI taxonomy): Eukaryota > Metazoa > Chordata > Actinopteri > Syngnathiformes > Syngnathidae > Nerophis > Nerophis lumbriciformis. The sequence continues at coordinate 29,243,377 of NC_084579.2, forward strand.
TTTAAAAAGGTGCACACTGGTCAATTGACTATTGATTAACTCTTGGCAGTTTTAGTACTCTAATAGAATAAATGTGTAAAATTCTATATTTGAATAATTCTTAAAATGTTGGTTATTTAATAGATTGTATGTTTAATCTTATGATACCTCCGCATTGGTGCCTGTCAGTCTGTGTGTGTGTTTGCCTGTGTTCTACATACCGTATTTTTCAGACTATAAGTCGCAGTTTTTTTCATAGTTTGGCCATGGGTGCGACTTATACTCAGGAGCGACTTATGTGTGAAATTATTAACACATTACCGTAAAATATCAAATAATATTATTTAGCTCATTCACGTAAGAGACTAGACGTATAAGATTTAATCGGATTTAGCTATTAGGAGTGACAGATTGTTTGGTAAACGTATAGCATGTTCTATATGTTATAGTTATTTGAATGACTCTTACCATAATATGTTACGTTAACATACCAGTTGGTTATTTATGCCTCATATAACGTACACTTATTCAGCCTGTTGTTCACTATTCTTTATTTATTTTAAATTACCTTTCAAATGTCTATTCTTGGTGTTGGCTTTTATCCAATATATTTCCCCCAAAAAAGCGACTTATACTCCAGTGCGACTTATATATGTTTTTTTCCTACTTTATTATGCATTTTCGGCAGGTGCGACTTTTTTAATCTAACATCAAAAGTTGTGTATCTATGCTATGTGCATCTTAAGACATCACTGTTGGTTATGTAAGGTCATGCCAGCTCTAAACTAAACAAAATGTATTCTAAACCATCATATTGCTATCTTTTTTTCCAAATAAGAATCGATTAAAGAACCGAATCGTTAAGCAGAATTGAAAGTGGAATCGGAAAATGTTTATCAATTCCCATCCCCAGCTGCTTCCCTAAGCTAATAATAATCACATTCTTTACGGAAAATACACTGTATTTCTTTGTCTCTAAGCTATCATTATCAAGTATTGATATCAAGTGTTAGGACGTGGCTAAACATGTTACACACCGAGAGCAAGCTGGAGCAGGCATGCTTAATAGTACAGTACCAAGAAATAAAAGCTTAGTAAAGTTGCAGCAGAAAGTAAGAAGTAGTTAACATGAAATTAAGAAGTCGATTAATAAGAGTCTCTAGAGAGGATTATATAGCAACGACAGATCGACCGATTATTGGCACCTTTATTTGGCATTTTGACGTATATACTGTAGGTTAGGGATGTCCCGATCCAGGTTTTTGCACTTCCGATCCGATACCGATATTGTTTTTGCATTTCCGATCCGATACCGATACTGACCGATACTGGCCTATCCGAGCATGTATTAAAGTTTAAAGTTATTTAGCCTACTTAGTTGTCAGAATCATGTTGAAAAGGGTTTTAATACTCTTGATAACAACTAGCCAGCTGAATTAGGGGAGTTTGAATAATACACAATGGTTGGTAACAAGAAACTGACCTGTTTATTCAAGGATAAACACAAAATAGACAAAATTATACATGACAAACAGAAATGGCATCATTGAACTAGGGCTGGGCGATATGGCCTTTTTTTAATATTGCGATATTTTAAGGCCATATTGCGATACACAATATATATCTCGATATTTTGCCTTAGCCTTGAATGAACACTTGATGCATATAATCACAGCAGTATGATGATTCTATGTGTTTTGATTGATTGATTGAGACTTTTATTAGTAGGTTGCACAGTGAAGTACATATTCCGTACAATTGACCACTAAATGGTAACACCCGAATAAGTTTTTCAACTTGTTTAAGTCGGGGTTCACTTAAATTGATTCATGATACAGATATATACTATCAGATATAGACTATCATCATAATACAGTCATCACACAAGATAATCACATTGAATTATTTACATTATTTATAATCCAGGGTGTGGATGTAAGTGTCAAAAAGACAGCCAAAAGAGTTTGATATGAGAATAAATCTAAAGTTAAAATATAGGGTAGAAATGAACCCATTTGCAGGAAATGTAGTCTTGATTTTCAAAATGTTCTTTCAAGGCTTGCATGTCTACATTAAAACATTCTTCTTCATACTGCATTAATATATGCTACTTTTAAACTTTCATGCAGAGAAGGAAATCACAACTAAAAAAATCACTAATTTTTTCATATTGATGGTGTGGGCGTGTGGCACCGAATGGAGATAAGCGTCTCGACAGACGTCACAATATTTGAACAATGATGACGAAAACTGTTTTCTCTGTGGTGTCCGTGTGTCGAAAATTGTTATGCGCTTATTTTTTTATTTGATTTTGTGCGTAGCATAGATTTGCCGTGCGCAGAGGACGCTTGAGCAGGCGCGCACCTTAGCGGCTGCGCTAGCATCACAGCTAACGTTACCCATGCCGCTACCTCGCTCTCTCCTGGGAGAGGACGTATACGTATGTGACGTATGACGTGACAGTATGTGACGTGTGTAAGAAGGTGCGCTCGCTGTCTGTGAGAGGGAGACACAGGAAAGAGTGAGAAGAGCCTGTCGTGTAATGCCAGCAGCTAAAAGCAACTGCATGAGAATTGTGGATGTGTTGAAGGTGTGCTGGAAAATGTGGAACAGTAATTACGGAGCAGCAGAAAAGTGGAATGTATTATTTAAATAGGTGCGTTGGAAAACACGGACCGGAGTTTTTTTTAAACTGGATCTGGATCGGCATTTTCCCATGCCTTGCCGATACGCAGTTTTTGGCAAATATCGGCAGCCGATCCGATCCAAATATCGGATCGGGACATCCCTACTGTAAGTATTGGCCTCTTTTTATCGATATTGGGGGGTTTTTGTGTGTGTTTTTTACAAACCCCGTTTCCGTATGAGTTGGGAAATTGTGTTAGATGTACCGTATTTTCCGCACCATAAGCCGCCCTGGGTTATAAGCCGCGCCTTCAATGAACGGCATATTTCAAAACTTTGTCCACCTATAAGCCGCCCCGTGTTATAAGCCGCATCTAACTGCGCTAAAGGGAATGTCAAAAAAACAGTCAGATAGGTCAGTCAAACTTTAATAATATATTAAAAACCAGCGTTCTAACAACTCTGTTCACTCCCAAAATGTACGGTAATGTGCAAATGTGCAATCAATAAGCATCAATAACTTAATGTTGCTCGAACGTTAATGTCACAACACACAAAATAAACATAACGCTCACTTTCTGAAGTTATTCTTCATTCATAAATCCCTCGAATTCTTCTCCTTCGGTGTCCGAATTAAAAAGTTGGGCGAATACGGGATCCGTATATCGTCGCAGTTCTGTGAATCCTGCCTTCCGGAAAGCTCGGACCACAGTTGTGACCGAAATATCCGCCCAGGCATTTACGATCCACTGGCAGATGTTGGCGTATGTCGTCCGGCGCTGTCTCCCTGTCTTAGTGAAGGTGTGTTCGCCTTCGGTCATCCATTGTTCCCACGCCGTTCGCAGTCGTGCTTTAAATGCCCTGTTGACATCAATATCGAGCGGTTGGAGTTCTTTGGTTAAATATTGCCTTAAGTTTAAATTCTGCGTTATACGCGTGTCGCTTAGTAGAAGCCATTTTGTGGTCTTTACAGATGTAAACACACAAATGAAATGAAACGCAATATCCGGGGGCTTCTTCTTCTATGGGGGCGGGTGGTTGCTTACAGTAGAAGAAGAAGCGCTTCCTCTTCTATGGGGGCGGGTGCTTACCTTGGCGGTTGCTTACCATAGAAGAAGAAGCGCTTCCTCTTCTACGGGGAAAAAAGATGGCGGCTGTTTACCGTAGTTGCGAGACCGAAACTTTATGAAAATAAATATTTATATTAATCCATATATAAGGCGCACCGGGTTATAAGCCGCACTGTCAGCTTTTGTGAAAATTTGTGGTTTTTAGGTGCGGCTTATAGTGCGGAAAATACGGTAAATATAAACGGAATACATCCATCCATCCATCCATTTTCTACCGCTTATTCCCTTTGGGGGCGCTGGAGCCTATTTCAGCTACAATCGGGCGGAAGGCGGGGTACACCCTGGACAAGTCTAAACGGAATACAATGATTTGCAAATCCTTTTCAACCCATATTCAATTGAATGCACTACAAAGACAAGATATTTGATGTTCAAACTCATAAACTTTATTTTTTTTTTGCAAATAATAATTAACTTAAAATTTCATGGCTGCAACACGTGCCAAAGTAGTTGGGAAAGGGCATGTTCACCACTGTGTTACATGGCCTTTCCTTTTAACAACACTCTGTAAACGTTTGGGAACTGAGGAGACACATTTTTTAAACTTTCCAGGTGGAATTCTTTCCCATTCTTGCTTGATGTACAGCTTAAGTTGTTCAACAGTCCTGGGGTCTCCATTGTGGTATTTTAGGCTTCATAATGCGCCACACATTTTTAATGAGAGACAGGTCTGGACTACAGGCAGGCCAGTCTAGTACCCGTACTCTTTTACTATGAAGCCACGTTGATGTAACACGTGGCTTGGCATTGTCTTGCTGAAATACGCAACATATGTTGCTCCAAAACCTGTATGTACCTTTCAGCATTAATGGCGCCTTCACAGATGTGTAAGTTACCCATGTCTTGGGCACTAATACACCCCCATACCATCACAGATGCTGGCATTTCAACTTTGCGCCTATAACAATCCGGATGGTTCTTTTCCTCTTTGGTCTGGAGGACACGACGTCCACAGTTTCCAAAAACAATTTGAAATGTAGACTTGTCACACCACAGAACACTTTTCCACTTTGTATCAGTCCATCTTAGATGAGCTCAGGCCCAGCGAAGCCGACGGCGTTTCTGGGTGTTGTTGATAAACAGTTTCCGCCTTGCATAAGAGTGTTTTAACTTGCACTTACAGATGTAGCGACCAACTGTAGTTACTGACAGTGGGTTTCTGAAGTGTTCCTGAGCCCATGTGGTGATATCCTTTACACACTGATGTCGCTTGTTGATGCAGTACAGCCTGAGGGATCGAAGATCACGGGCTTAGCTGCTTACGTGCAGTGATTTCTCCAGATTCTCTGAACCCTTTGATGATGTTACGGACCGTAGATGGTGAAATCCCTAAATTCCTTGCAATAGCTGGTTGAGAAAGGTTTTTCTTAAACTGTTCAACAATTTGCTCACGCATTTGTTGACAAAGTGGTGACCCTCGCCCCATCCTTGTTTGTGAATGACTGAGCATTTCATGGAATCTACTTTTATACCCAATCATGGCACCCACCTGTTCCCAATTTGCCTGTTCACCTGTGGGATGTTCCAAATAAGTGTTTGATGAGCATTCCTCAACTTTATCAGTCTTTTTTGCCACCTTTCACAATTTCTTTGTCACATGTTGCTGGCATCAAATTCTAAAGTTAATGATAATTTGCACAAAAAAAAAGTTTATCAGTTTGAACATAAAATATGTTGTCTTTGTAGCATATTCAACTGAATATGGGTTGAAAAGGATTTGCAAATCATTGTATTCCATTTATATTTACATCTAACACAATTTCCCAACTCATATGGAAACGGGGTTTGTACAACTACAACACAACTACACCAGCAGATACAATATATACGAATATGATACCAGTATTTAATATTTGAAACAAATATATATTTAGGAAAGTAGATAGTTGTAGCAACTGCTCAAGCAACGCGGCTACACCAGGGGTAGTATCAGTATCTGATCCATGCTAGAGTTACCAGATTCATATTTTCATTTTCTCAAAACATTTTTTGTTGTTGTTTTTTTTTTGTTAATGTTACAAATTCAGGGAATAATTCTCTGGACACAGAAGGACTTTGAGGGCAAAAAGGATTTCAATGTAATAATTTGCAAATCCTTTTCAACTCAATTGAATAAACTGCAAAGACAAGATATTTAAAGTTCGAACTGAGAAACGTATTTTTTTTTTTTTGCAAATAATCATTAACTTAGAATTTAATGGCAGCACCACATTGCAAAAAAGTTGGCACGGGGGCATTTTTACTACTGTGTTACATGGCCCATACTTGCCAACCCTCCCGATTTTTCCGGGAGACTCCCGAATTTCAGTGCCCCTCACGAAAATCTCCCGGGGCAAACATTCTCCCGAATTTCTCCCGATTTTCACCCGGACAACAATATTGAGGGCGTGCGATAATGTCACTGCCCTTAGCGTCCTCAACAATCTACAACCTGTAGTCGTGTCCGCTTTTTCTCGATACAATCAGCGTGCCAGCCCAGTCGCATGTTGTATGCGGCGTCTACAGACACACGTAAGTGACTGCAAGACATACTTGATCAACAGCCATACAGGTCACACTGAGGGTGGCCGTATAAACAACTTTAACACGGTTACAAATATGCGCCACACTCTGAACCCACACCAAACAAGAATGACAAACACATTTCGGGAGAACATCCGCACCGTAACACAACATAAACACAACAGAACAAATACCCAGAATCCTTTGCAGCCCTAACTCTTCCGGGCTACAATATACACCTCCGCTACCACCAAAGCCTGCCCCCCAACCCCGCCCACCTCAACCCCCCCATCTCCCGAATTTGGAGGTCTAAAGGTTGGCAAGTATGACATGGCCTTTCCTTTTAACAACACTCAGTAAACGTTTGGGAACTGAGGAGACCCATTTTTTGAAGCTTTTCAGGTGGAATTCTTTCCCATTCTTTCTTGATGTACAGCTTAAGTTGTTCAACAGTCCGGGGTGCCCGTTGTGGTATTTTAGGCTCTGCCACGCCAAATTTCTTCCCCCTACAAAAACCTACACCCCCCCCCTCCCCCCCATTTACTTCCGGGGTCATTTCCTCTTACGTAATTTCCTCTTACTTACGTCATTTCCTCTTACGCCATAGACAGCGATCGATAGAATCCAAATCTCCTGAAAATGGTGGTGTCGCTGAATGACATTTGTCTTTATCTTTCCCAGGGGACTTATGTCAAACACCAGCAGGCTTCGAAAAATTCCAGGCGGAGTGTTAGGGAAAATTTCAGGCGGAGTGTTAGGGCCGCTGCTGGGAACTTCTGTCTTCGTGGTAACGTGCAAAAAATATTAAGTTAATTTGTCCGATTAATACAGACGTTTTGTTAAAGCTATAAAATAAAAAATTAAATTAAATTTAAAAAAACAAGTATCCTTCCAGCGACGGGCAGTCAAAGCCGAAGTGTTATCGATCGCTGTCAATGACGTAAGAGGAAATGACGTAAGTAAGAGGAATTGACGTAAGAGGAAATGACCCCGGAAGTAAATGGGGGAGGGGGGTTTGTAGGGGAAAGAAATTTGGCGTGACAGCTCCATATTGTGCCACGCATTTTCAATGGGAGACAGGTCTGGACTACAGGCAGGCCAGTCTAGTACCCGCACTCTTTTACTATGAAGCCACGCTGTTGTAACACGTTGCTTGGCACTGTCCAAATAAGTGTTTGACGAGCATTCCTCAACTTTCTCAGTCTTTTTTGCCACTTGTGCCAAATTTTTTGAAAGATGTTGCAGGCATCAAATTCCAAATGAGCTAATTTTTGAAAAAAGAAAAAAATTCCAGTTCGAACATTAAGTATCTTGTCTTTGCAGTCTATTCAATTGAATATTGTTGTGTTTACTGAGGGAGGTGATGGCAAACAGACACCAGGGGGCAGTATGTACAATATTTATTATATATAATAAATATATATAATAATAATAACAACAAACAATCCAACTAAACTAAGGAAATGGAGTGTGAACTAGAATACAAGAGTGTGTAGTGTAAGACTATGTGTGTAATTTAACTGAAGTGAGTGTTACCAACGTGTTGAACGAGATACAAGGAAGTCCAGGGGGCAGGCAGATGATCCGGGGCGAGAGCGAGGCGTCAGAATCCAGGGGCGAGAGAAAGGTCGAGGAACGAAGGAGGCAGTCAGAGTCCAGAGGGAGATCCAGGGGAAAGTGAGACGCACAGCTCACTTTCCAGGCGACGGTAGGTGCTGCAGGGACACGGGAGAAGACAGGGGACAAATCAAGGCACGGAGAGGAAACATGAATCGAGCATAAAGCTTGTTGCTTACGGTACACCATGAGAAAACTAAGTTCCCGCGCCGATCCTTGGGTCCACTGGTCCTTTATTGAGCTTGCCCTCATCAGACCCAGGAGTGTAGATTGCCGGTGAGTGATTGCAGTTGGTGGCTGCTGCAGAGCGGGGACGCGCGCGGCGCGTCCCTGGATGTGCGCACCCGTGGGCGTGTCCCGAGGTGCGCACAGACGGATGAGCGGCGTTGGCAGGAGCCTGAGCCGTAACAGTACCCCCCTCCTTATGGACAGCTCCCAGATGTCCTACAGGTCGTACCACAAAAGGCACAGGAAAAAAAAATCAAGGGAGGGCGGAGGGGTGAATTGGTGGTGGGTCGACGACCCAAATGTCCCCGAATCCACCGAGGACGAGTCTGATGGCGGCGGCGAGAAGAACGCCGCTGAAGCCGGCGAGGCGGGCGACCAAGGGACGGCCACCATCTTGGCTGTCGAGAAGGCGGACGTGATTGGTGCCATGGTGCGTCTCGCCGGAAACGAGGATATGACGTCGGCGGCGGCGTGGAAGCGGCAGACGGCGGCGGCGGCGTGGAAGCGGCAGACGGCGGCGGCGGCGTGGAAGCGGCAGACGTCGGCGGCGGCGTGGAAGCGGCAGACGTCGGCGGCGAGGAAGCGGCAGACGTCGGTGGCGGCGAGGAAGCGGCAGACGTCGGCGGCGGCGTGGAAGCGGCAGACGTCGTCGGCGGCGTGGAAGGCGTGGAGGAAGACGTCATCGGCGAGGCAGGCATGGAGGAAGACGTCATCGGCGCCGTTGAAGCGGCAGACGTCATCGGCGCCGTTGAAGCGGCAGACGTCATCGGCGCCGTTGAAGCGGCAGACGTCATCGGCGCCGTTGAAGCGGCAGACGTCATCGGCGCCGTTGAAGCGGCAGACGTCATCGGCGCTGAGGAGTTGGCCGAGGTGCTGAAACCAGAGCTGCCAGCCAAGGGACAGAGGTCGGGGCCAACCTGGGAGCTGGCGGAGACGAGGGGGCCAGCCTGGGAGCTGGTGGAGACGTGGGGGCTAGCCTGGGGACTGGTGCTAGCTCGGAGACTAGCCGAGGGGTTGGTGCTAGCTCGGAGACTAGCCGAGGGGTTGGTGCTAGCTCGGAGACTAGCCGAGGGGTTGGTGCTAGCTCGGAGACTAGCCGAGGGGTTGGTGCTAGCTCGGATGCTAGCCGAGGGGCTGGTGCTAGCTCGGACGCTAGCCGAGGGGCTGGTGCTAGCTCGGACGCTAGCCGAGGGACTGGTGCTAGCTCGGACGCTAGCCGAGGGACTGGTGCTAGCTCAAACGCTAGCCGAGGGACTGGTGCTAGCTCGGACGCTAGCCGAGGGACTGGTGCTAACTCGGACGCTAGCCGAGGGACTGGTGCTAGCTCGGACGCTAGCCGAGGGACTGGTGCTAGCTCGGACGCTAGCCGAGGGACTGGTGCTAGCTCGGACGCTAGCCAGGGGACTGGTAGTTGCTTGGAGTCTAGCCAGGGGACTGGTGGTTGCTCGGAGGCTAGCCAGGGGACTGGTGGTTGCTCAGAGGCTAGCCAGGGGACTGGTGGTTGCGGCTGGGAAAAGCGGAAGACAGGTGGAATTAGTCTGGCAGAGGGTAGCCTGTCTTGGTGCAGCTGCGCCACCCCATCAGCACAGCCACCAGTACTACCCCCCCTCTCCGAAAGCGGATGCCAGACGCTTCTTTCTGGCTGAGGAACAGTCACTAAGGGTGGGAGGAGGGTGTCCAGGCGACGGGTAAATTCCTCCTTGCTCACATCACTGCTAAACATGCCTTTCCACGACAGTTTGGCAGGACAAGACAACTCCTCCGGTGTGGAGCGAAAAAAAGAAAAAGACATGGTGAATGGGGCAAGAGGCAGAGAAAAAAAAAAAAAATTCACAGGGGGCGGAACTAAAGTCACTGGGGGCGGGGCTAAGGAACTGTGCCGTCAGGTCCTTAAATAACTTTGGCGGGAACTTACTGTTGTGTTTGCTGAGGGAGGTGACGGCAAACAGACACCAGGGGGCAGTATGTACAATATTTATTATATATAATAAATATATATAATAATAATAACAACAAACAATCCAACTAAACTAAGGAAATGGAGTGTGAACTAGAATACAAGAGTGTGTAGTGTAAGACTATGTGTGTAATTTAACTGAAGTGAGTGTTACCAACGTGTTGAACGAGATACGAGGAAGTCCAGGGGGCAGGCAGATGATCCGGGGCGAGAGCGAGGCGTCAGAATCCAGGGGCGAGAGAAAGGTCGAGGAACGAAGGAGGCAGTCAGAGTCCAGAGGGAGATCCAGGGGAAAGTGAGACGCACAGCTCACTTTCCAGGCGACGGAAGGTACTGCGGGGACACGGGAGAAGACAGGGGACAAATCAAGGCACGGAGAGGAAACATGAATCGAGCATAAAGCTTGTTGCTTACGGTACACCATGAGAAAACTAAGTTCCCGCGCCGATCCTTGGGTCCACTGGTCCTTTATTGAGCTTGCCCTCATCAGACCCAGGAGTGTAGATTGCCGGTGAGTGATTGCAGCTGGTGGCTGCTGCAGGGCGGGGACGCGCCCTGGATGTGCGCACCTGTGGGCGTGTCCCGAGGTGCGCACAGACGGATGAGCGGCGTTGGCAGGAGTCTGAGCCGTAACAAATATAGGTTGAAAAGGATTTGCAAATCATTGTATTCTGTTTTTATTTACAATTTACACAACGTGCCAACTTCACTGGTTTTGGGTTTTGTAATAAAATGGAATAATATTGTTAAACCGTCAATAAATAAATAGAACAATTTACAGTTAATACACGTGATCGGTATCTGTATAGGTATCGGCCGATCTCACTTGTCGGCAGCACAAATCATTGATCAGAACATCCCTAAATATGATAATGATATTAAAGTACGTTGCGTTAAAACTACTCAAACAAGTACAATTTAAAAAAAGTTACATAAGTAAATGTGACTGAGTAAATGTAGGGCATTTACTATATGACACAGCCTACACAGTAGACGTGGCATCTGTAAAGCTAAGGCTACATTGGTTTTGAAAGGGAATTAATGTGCAGGAGTGTGCAGCATTCCACAGTAAAAAGGTCATCAAGAGTTTCCATTAAAGTATTTTTGGAGGAAGTCCTCTGTGGTATGCCCGTACTACGGCACACTACCGTCTTAAGTTCTGCTTATTCCGTGTACATAAAACCACCAGTGGGCGCCCAGAGTGGAGGTGGGAGTTGTTTCCGAGCCCTATGGGGATAAACGTGAGCAGTCACGACCGCCGTTGTCGCCTTCCCCTCCCCGCGCCGCCCCCACTCATATTCTTATCCACGGGAGTCCTCTTTATTTCCAGCATCTTCCGCCGTTGCCGCTGCTGTGATGAGAAACACCCGCTAACTAGGCCACCGCATAATAAGCGAGAATAGCAGAGGGAACAAATAAGGGAAAGAAATGCGAGTCCATCACAGCAAGAGGCGGCGCGCCAATATCTAACCAGCTGACAATATGTCAAACATTGTCTTTAGATGGCTGTAACACTGATATATAACCGCTTGCACTCGGGGTGCATTGGTCATGTGACTGACCAATGTGTGGCGACTGCCATCATTTCTGGCGCTGCAACCTTTCTGAGACACTCAGCACTTTAGCCCCTAAATTATCGTCAACAGCCTCATTACTGGAAGTCTCCCCTGCCTCCATTTCCTTTCCCGGTGCGGAGGAGGCGAGAATTCCGAAATATTGGATATTACTGGGACTCTCTGGAGAGTATTATGTGCTGCTATGATTCATCGTCCGGCATGTATGGTCACATACTACGTGTCCATTAGGGGACTCAAATCGTACCTATACAGTCAATGCCTTCATACATAATATGCTGTATAATGAGTCCAGTTTTCCACTGTAAGGCAGCTCATTCCTATGACATATCCGTGTTTGCATGCACGTGCAGGTGTGTGTGTCTGTTTATGTACATGTGTGTGTGTATAATAGTGTTGTCCCAATACCAATATGTTGGTACCGGTACTAAAATTATTTCGATACTTTTCGGTACTTTTCGATACTTTTCTAAATTAAGGGGACCTAGGGCTGGGCGATATGGCCTTTTATTAATATCTCGATATATATCGCAATATTTTGCCTCAGCCTTGAATGAACACTTGATGCATATAATCACACCAGTATGATGATTCTATGTGTCTACATTAAAACATTCTTCTTCATACTGCATTAATATATGCTCATTTTAAAGGCCTACTGAAATGTGATTTTGTTATTTAAACGGGGATAGCAGGTCCATTCTATGTGTCATACTTGATCATTTCGCGATATTGCCATATTTTTGCTGAAAGGATTTAGTAGAGAACATCAACGATAAAGTTCGCAACTTTTGGTCGCTGATAAAAAAGCCTTGCCTGTACCGGAAGTAGCAGACGAGTAGCGTGACGTCACAGGTTGTGGAGCTCCTCACATCTGCACATTGTTTACAATCATGGCCACCAGCAGCGAGAGCAATTCGGACCGAGAAAGCGACGATTTCCCCATTAATTTGAGCAAGGATGAAAGATTTGTGGATGAGGAAAGTGAGAGTGAAGGACTAGAGGGCAGTGGGAGCGATTCAGATAGGGAAGATGCTGTGAGAGGCGGGTGGGACCTGATATTCAGCTGGGAATGGCTAAAACAGTAAATAAACACAAGACATATATATACTCTATTAGCCACAACACAACCAGGCTTATATTTAATATGCCACAAATTAATCCCGCATAACAAACACCTCCCCCCTCCCGTCCATATAACCCGCCGATACAACTCAAACACCTGCACAACACACTCAATCCCACAGCCCAAAGTACCGTTCACCTCCCCAAAGTTCATACAGCACATACATTTCTCCAATTTTCCCAAAGTTACGTACGTGACATGCACATAGCGGCACGCACGCACGGGCAAGCGATCAAATGTTTGGAAGTCGCAGCTGCATGCGTACTCACGGTACCGCGTCTGCGCATCCAACTCAAAGTCCTCCTGGTAAGAGTCTCTGTTGTCCCAGTTCTCCACAGGCCAATGGTAAAGCTTGACTGTCATCTTTCGGGAATGTAAACAATGAAACACCGGCTGTGTTTGTGTTGCTGCAGTCCGGCACAACAGTCAGGGGGTACATTCTACGGCGGGGGTGCGTTATCCGGCACAACACCTGCCGCAATACACCGCTTCCCACTTACAGCTTTCTTCTTTGCTGTCTCCATTGTTCATTGAACAAATTGCAAAAGATTCAGCAACACAGATGTCCAGAATACTGTGGAATTTTGCAATGAAACAGACGACTTAATAGCTGGCCACCATGCTGTCTCAAAATGTCCTCTACAATCCGCGACGTCACGCGCTGACGTCATCATACCGAGACGTTTTCAGCAGGATATGTAGCGCGAAATTTAAAATTGCACTTTAGTAAGCTAACCCGGCCGTATTGGCATGTGTTGCAATGTTAATATTTCATCATTGATATATAAGCTATCAGACTGCGTGGTCAGTAGTAGTGGGTTTCAGTAGGCCTTTAAACTTTCATGCAGAGAGGGAAATCACAACTAATTCAATTTATCAAAACTGTATTTATTAAACAGTTATTAAGCAGTGGCACAAACATTCATGTCATTTCCAAAACAGAAAGTGCAAGATTGTCAGAGACATTTTAAAACAAGCTATTAGTGCTCTTTTGTGCATGATGTCACTAAGATGACATCTCAAAACAACACTAAATTAAAGTGCACTTTTTGTACAGAACGCCACTACAATAATTAAAAACAAATAAAGTGCACTTTTGTGCATGATGTCACACAAAATATTTAAAAAACTGTCAAATAAAAATGAGGAAATCAAGTAGTGTATGTCCTTCGTTCTGTGGTAGGTTCCTGCGGACGTTATCTCCTTCTGTTGTTGATTTTATTTTCATACGTGTTGATCTGGAAATTGTTGCTTCGGCATTTTGTGGGTGTGGCACCAAACAAAGATGTTGACATGCGGAGTTTCAAGCACGCTTTATTCTCTAGCGGGTGACTTTTCAAATGATGCTACAAATTAGCAGTGCTGCTACTTTTTGTAGCAACGCTTTTGCCGCATAATTGTTCAACATATTCCCACTTGAAGCCAAACCACCGCCAGACGATGGACCCCGTGCTGTTTTTCTTGGGAATTAATTCTTCCTTCATTTGTTACCAGATTCACACCTTCTCTCTCTCGTATTACCACTGGCAACGCACCGTTAGCATCACAGCTAATGTTACCCATGTACTTACCTCTCTAATCATGGAGGGCGTGTGACGTTGCACGCGTGACGTGTGTAAGAAGGTGCGCTTGTTTTAAGTCTCTGTAAGAAGGAGAGACAAGAAAGAGTGGGAAACGCATGCAGTGTAATGCCCGCAGCTAAAAGCAACGGTGTGAAAACGTATACTCGAATATCACGATATAGTCATTTTCTATATCGCACAGAGACAAACCCGCGACATATTGAGTATATCGATATATTGCCCAGCCCTATATAATAGTGTTGTCCCGATACCAATATGTTGGTACCGGTACTAAAATTATTTCGATACTTTTCGGTACTTTTTGGTACTTTTCTAAATTAAGGGGACCACAAAGAATTGCATTATTGGCTTTATTTTAACAAAATATCTTAGGGTACATTAAACATATGTTTCTCATTGCAAGTTTGTCCTTGAATAAAATAGTCATACTTGCCAACCTTGAGACCTCCGATTTCGGGAGGTGGGGGCGTGGTCGGAGTGGGCCGGGGCGTGGTTGGGGGCGTGGTTAAGAGGGGAGGAGTATATTGACAGCTAGAATTCACCAAGTCAAGTATTTCATATATATATATATATATATATATATATATACATCCTGAAAATATGCAAACAAAACTGTGTTTCGATAATTGATACTTCAAACTTGCATAAATAAATCTTAAGGAATATAACATAACTTGGCTTCTGAGAGCTTCAAAATGTAATGAATAAAATGCGAAAGTTGATGATAAACAAGCAATTATTTTAATAATTAAATATGGTAATTTTAAATGAATTATTATGATAATTTAAAATTAATTATTTCAAATATGTTTATTTTAATGTATAATTCTATGGCTGGATGCAATAAGGAGTCAGAAAAAATACAAATAAAAATACAATAAATTTTGATGTTTTTAGCAAAATATAGTAAAAATTTATTTAGTTGTTGTTGTTTTTTTATTAATAAATATATTTATTTTTAGGTAAGGTAAACATAATAATACAATTTATCTCTAGTCTGGATGATTTAGTTCTTGTCACCCTGTTGTCCTACCATCGTGAAAAAAGGCTGTCCTCACTCAGGTCCGCATGGAGCTGGAGGGGGCGTGGCCTCCAGCTCCGGCTGAAAATCGGGAGATTTTCGCGAGAATATTTGTCCCGGGAGGTTTTCGGGAGAGGCGCTGAATTTCGGGAGTCTCCCTGAAAATTCGGGAGGGTTGGCAAGTATGAAAATAGTGAACATACAAGACAACTTGTCTTTTAGTAGTAAGTAAACAAACAAAGACTCCTAATTAGTCTATGCAGTAACATATTATGTCATTTATCATTTTATTAATTTGTCAAAATTATAAAGGACAAGTGGTAGAAAATGAATTATTCATCTACTTGTTCATTTACTGTTAATATCTGCTTACTTTATCTTTTAACATGTTCTACCTACACTTCTGTTAAAATGTAATAATAATTAATTCTTCTGTTGTTTGGATGCTTTACATTAGTTTTGGATGATACCACAAATTTGGGTATTAATCTGATACCAAGTAGTTACAGGATCATACTTGGATCATATTCAAAGTCCTCATGTGTCCAGGGACATATTACCTGAGTTTATAAACATAATTGTTAGGTACGACTAGGGGGAAGGAGCTTTTGATGTATACGTGGAGTGTGTATGCTACTATGTGTGTGCGTGCGGGATTATGTGTAGAAACTAACCAGATAGCATTGACCAGAGGTTGTTGGAAGTGTGTGTTGGTTGTGGAGGCAAACAAGTCCAAAGGGGCTGGGCAAAAGAGGTCCGTGATCCAAGCGAGGTCCATGGGGCTGGAGAGAGACGTCCTGAGGTCCGGGTCCAAAAGCGGGGTAGTCGATTGCTCGAGGAAGGCAGTCAGGGTCCAGGGGGAGATCCAGAGAAGGTAACGGAGACAACTGCTGGAACAGGGAAACGACAAGGACAAGTTAGAACAAGGAGAGCAGACACAGGAGAGGGGCCAAAGACGCGAAGCTTACTGTAAACAAAGGCTATGTTCCGGCGCAGGGTAGTCTGCAGAGGGAGCCTTTATGCTGCTGTTTCTCATCAAGTCCAGGTGCGCTGATTGCAGATTGCGGTCTGCGCGGCACGTGTGGGGGCGTGTCCTGCGGTGCTCACCGCGGAGCCTGTAGGTGCTCCCGCCGTGGAGGGAGCACAATAATATACATTTAAAAAATAATAATAATATACATTTAAAATAAAGAAAAGAAGATGTTGTAATGCCAAAAAATATTGACGTAATCATAGCAGTATGGACTAGATACGCTCTTGTACTTGGTATCATTACAGTGGATGTTATGTGTAGATCCACCAATGGCATTTGTTTACATTGTGACGCCGGTGAGCTACGGTGTGTAGTGAAGCATGTTTAGCTATTCCTCGTCCTGCAGGGATGATACTTGTAAGAAACTTACTTTATTTGTCGCCATGGAGGCGAGGATTAGTGATTTAGAAGTAGCAACAACACTGCCGACAGCGGCTGCACTTTAGCCGCTAGCTCGCAACCTCCAAACCCAGACTCATCCATCAGATTGCCAGATGGAAAAGCCTGATTCATCAGTCCAGAGAAGGTGTCTCCACTGCTCTAGAGTCCAGTGGCGACGTGCTTTACACCAGTGGTCCCCAACCACCGGGCCGCACAAGAAAAACGTTTTTTTTTTTAAATGTTTTTTTTATTTTTTATTAAATCAACATAAAAAACACAATATATACATTATATATCAATATAGATCAATACAGTCCGTAAGCACACATGATTGTATTTCTTTATGAAAAAAATAATAATAAAAAAAATAGATGCAGCTGCTCGGCCATGGAAACCCATTCCATGAAGCTCTCTGCCTACTGTACGTGGGCTAATTGGAAGGTCATATGAAGTTTGGAGCTCTGTAGCAACTGACTGTGCAGAAAATCTTTGCACTATGCGCTTCAGCATCCGCTGACCCCTCTTTGTCAGTTTACGTGGCTTACCACTTGGTGTCTGAGTTGCTGTTGTTCCCAAACTCTTCACTTTTCTTATAATAAAGCCGACAGTTGACTTTGGAATATTTAGAAGCGAGGAAATTTCACGACTGGAAATCACTGAGAGCGGCCCATTCTTTCACAAATGTTTGCAGAAACAGTCTCCATGCCTAATTGCTTGATTTTATACACCTGTGGCCAGGCCAAGTGATTAGGACACCTGATTCTTATCATTTGGATGGGTGGCTAAATACTTTTGGCCATGTAGTGTACCTCAATTGACTAATGCATCTGTTATTCTCTTCTCTTAAATCTAGCGTAGAGCACGACTTTCGTCTTCAGGAAGGACAGGTGGTCCGCACGTGGAAAGTCGGCGACCCCCCTGAGGGCTCCCCCCAGACCCCCGCAGCCACCACCCCTCCATGCACCACGCCCAACCAACAGGAGTCCCCCCAGGCCGTCCATCCCGCTGCTACCACCAAAAAGAACAGGAAAAAATGCTTCTGGTTCCTCTGATTTGCGGGGAAGACAAGGGGGACATTTGGTACTGCAATATACCCACTGTAAAAATAGAAAAAAGAAGCAAGTGTGTGACGTGGAGGATATGAATGCAAATATATAAAACTGTGAGAGGTTGAAGGCTTTTTGTTGGAGACGATGACAGTGGTTTGATGTTGGAACTTTCGAAAAGCCTCTTGAACTTTCTGCGCGGTAAGGTGAATGACTCAGTTAGAAAGCAATGATGAGATGTAAAGAGAATATACACAGATAATATATAAACATAAACATATACAGTATACACACACACACATATATGCATATACATACATACAGTATATACACATATATACATGTATACACACACACACATTTGTATATGTGTGTATACATACACATATGTATGTATATATACATATACATATGTGTATATATACCTATATAATATACATACGTGTATATATACATATATGTATATATAATATTTACTATATATAAACATATACATACATACACCGTACACACATATATACACATATACATATATATATTTGATATATGCATATATATATTTTGTACTTACATATATGCATATATATATGTACTCATGTACATACAGTATATACACATATATACATGTATACACACACACACACATTTGTATATGTGTGTATATATATACATATATATATATATATATATATATATATATATATATATATAATATATACTATATATATACATATACATACATACACCGTACACACATATACATATATAAATACATATATATATTTTATATATACATATATATATTTTGTACTTACATACAGTATATGCATATATATATCTACATATATACATATGTACATATACACACGTATATATATACAGTATATATATATATACATATATTTACATACACACTAACATATATATATATATATATATACATATGTATATATATATATATATATATATATATATATATAAATATGAAACATTTTAAAATGTCAACGGTTGAAGTTAAAACCAAGAGAATTCATAAGAGGAAGGATTCGGAGTCATCTTCACTAATGGACTAATGAGGGTCAGAACACCAGCTTTTATATTCAGAGACATTATCAAAGAGCTGTATTGAAAATTCTTTTACTATTGTAATTGTGGGACAAACCACTAATACGCGTTTCCAAATGAGCAAACACTCCCCTCCCCTCACTCATATATGAGCATAGGACATTTGCAGAAGAAAGTGTGTGTGTGTGTGTGTGTGTGTACACGCACACACACTCACACATATATGTATATATATACATATATATATATATATTTATATATATATATATATATATATACACACACATATATACACGTGTATATATATGTATACATACATATATATGTATTTATACACATATTTGAATACATATATATGTATTTATACACATATATATATACATATATATGTATTTATATATACATATATATATATATACATATATATGTATTTATATATACATACACACACACACACAAACTGAGAGACTGGTGTGCATATCAGAGATATTCTGTCATGATGTTTTATTTCAGATATGGATTACTGCTCTATAAATATAAAGTATTTTACCACAGTTGCTTGGAGTGTGACGTCATTCTGGCTTGTATTCTTTTGTGTGACCGTCTAGTAAAAATGTAGGTTTGTTTCTTGTGTAGATGAAGCAGGAACAACAAGATGTGAAACTATATTACCTCTTTATTACACAATTGTCATCCCGCCGCTAAGCTCAGACCTACTTACGGTAGGTAGCCTTCGGAGTCATGTAGTACATCAACATTTAGCAACACACTGGCGTCCTGAATTCCAAGTTGACGTGTGTTTATATATTCATTCAACATATACAGTCGTGGTCAAAAGTTTACATACACTTGTAAAGAACATAATGTCATGGCTGTCTTGAGTTTCCAATACTTTCTACAACTCTTATTTTTGTTGTGATAGAGTGATTGGAGCACATACTTGTTGGTCACAAAAAACATTCATGAAGTTTGGTTCTTTTATGAATTTATTATGGGTCTACTGAAAATGTGACCAAATGTGCTGGGTCAAAAGTATACATACAGCAATGTTAATATTTGCTTACATGTCCCTTGGCAAGTTTCACTGCAATAAGGCGCTTTTGGTAGGCATCCACAAGCTTCTGGTTGAATTTTTGACCATTCCTCTTGACCAAATTGGTGCCGTTCAGCTAAATTTCTTGGTTTTCTGACATGGACTTGTTTCTTCAGCATTGTCCACATGTTTAAGTCAGGACTTTTGGGAAGGCGATTCTAAAACCTTAATTCTAGCCTGATTTAGCCATTCCTTTACCACTTTTCACGTGTGTTTGGGGTCATTGTCCTGTTGGAACACCCAACTGCGCCCAGGCTGATGATTTTAGTTTGTCCTGAAGAATTTGGAGGTAATCCTCCTTTTTCATGGTCCCATTTACTCTCTGTGAAGCACCAGTTCCATTGGCAGCTAAACAGACCCAGAGCATAATACTACCACCACCATGCTGGACGGTAGGTATGGTGTTCCTGGGATTGGAGGACTCACCTTTTCTCCTCCAAACATATTGCTGGGTATTGTGGCCAAACAGCTCAATTTTTGTTTCATCTGACCACAGAACTTTTCTTATCTTTGTCCATGTGATGTCAGATTAGCGCTATAGATCGCTCTCAGCAGTTCCCAAATCCTCTTAACATATGGGGGGTAGCCCAGCGGTATAGCTCGGTTGGTAGAGTGACCGTGCCGGCAACTTGAGGGTTCCAGGTCCGATACCCGCTTCCGCCATCCTAGTCACTGCCGTTGTGTCCTTGGGCAAGACGCTTTACCCACCTGCTCCCAGTGCCACCCACACTGGTTTAAATGTAACTTAGATATTGGGTTTCACTATGTAAAGCGCTTCGAGTCACTAGAGAAAAAGCGCTATATAAATATAATTCACTTCACTTCACACTAACTAGGTAAGCAAACTCGACAATTGCCTCAGGCTGTGGTTATCAAATGTTTTCACCATGTATCAGCTTAGAAAAAACGTGGCTTTCCAAGTACCACCATAATGACCAATATTAAATGCAGCATTGTAGTAGGCCTAACTACTCATTAAAAACAAGGCAGAGGTTTTATTTTGTTTAAGTATACATATTATTTTTGGTAACTGTACCATTTCAAGATGATTTATTGTCAATCCTTAACATGCACAAGACACATAAGAACTGAAAAGTATATTTTCGGCACAGTCCCACTAAGAGCAGACATACGTTGCAGGGAGACAAAACAAGACCGCCGACGGCGCAGCCATTTTTACGGCGCTCCTTAAAAAAAGGTGAGAAAAATGTGATATTGGGAAAGGGGGGAGAGTAAAAAAATATCAGTCAAAGGCTGGATCCGCAAGAGGGGGTCCAGACTGAGTCCAAGGGAAAAAACCTAATTTGCAATGCAAACATAAACACGTTACATTTAGTCACAACAAACTCGCAACAGAGGGAGGGGGAGTTGGAGCAAACAAGCGGTGGTGAAGGCGGTGGTTGGGAAGGGGCAGGTGCGTGCGTGTATGCCCAATCAACTTGGGTGTGATGTTGAAGTGTTTTTGCGGACTGGGGCCGATCTCAAAGTTCGACACCAGGTGCTTGTTGAGAAAAAGGGAGGTCAAAAGCGTCCATCGTTGAGGTGTCCTCGGGGGTGTTTTTCAGAGCAGCCTGTTCCTGATAACATTCGAGGGAGTCAAATCGTAGATTAGGATGTTGTTTTTCTTCGAGCAGACAGAAAACAATGACTTGCCTGCCCTAATGTCCATGCTGGTTTTCTCTCAAATTCAATTCAATTCTCCTTCTCAGCAAACATCTCCAAGATGTGATCCATCTTGCGATTCAGATCAGAAATCACCGGTCTGTGTTCCCACAGCCCTGCCCAATCCTTCCATTGTGACGAAAAGTTTTTGTGCTCCTCTTCCGAATTTGACGATACACCAGAGCAATGCCCAGCCCAATCAGCAGGTGCCCCGCGATCACAGTTCCAAATAGGTAGATGTCTTCCACGTCCTCGATGGAAAGGACTGAGAGGCACATGATTCTCCATTTATCCCAGGAGTCTCTCACGTACCCCGCAGCAATGGTTCCATCAGGGCAGCCAAGCTCCCCCGAACCTCTTTTCCTGGTCGAAAAGACTTTGTCAATTGCGTCGAGAGTCCAGCTGATCATATCCATGTTTGATGTTTAGATTTGAGGACAGTGCAAAGAAAGAGGCTTCAAAAAAGTTCAGACAGACAAAACGAAGAGAGCAAGCTGGGAAGGAGGGAGCGGAGAAAAATGCGACCGCCCTCACCAATTACACACAATTTGAACAGTAACATTAAATTGTAATATTTAATTAGGTGTTCCTTTGGCGTACTGCTAGATGGATCCCGCGTACCACTAGTAATTTGTGTAACAACAGTTTGAGAACCACCGGCCAGGGGCCTAGTGGTTAGAGTGTCCGCCCTGAGATCGGTAGGCTGTGAGTTCAAACCCCGGCCGAGTCATACCAAAGACTATAAAAAAAATGGGACCCATTACCTCCCTGCTTGGCACTCAGCATCAAGGGTTGGAATTGGGGGTTAAATCACCAAAATGATTCCCGGGCGCGGCCACCGCTGCTGCCCACTGCTCCCCTCACCTCCCAAGGGGTGATCAAGGGTGATGGGTCAAATGCAGAGAATAATCTCGCCACACCTAGTGTGTGTGTGACAATCATTGGTACTTTAACTTTAACTTTAACTTTAAAAGGGGCCCTCTGACAAAGACTAGTTACAGATTCAAATTTAACAGAAACAACAATTTTGTGATTCTATGGCCGAAAAATACGAGAGTTAGAACAATGTCAAAGACACAGTTGTAATCCCACTCGAGGGTCAATTGGCCCTTTTCCACCAAAAGTTCAGAAACTTTAGGTTCCTGAAACTATAGTTTTTTGTTTAGAAGTGTGTAGTTTGTGTAGCTTCCACCGCATTTCACAGTTCAGGGTAGTTTCTACAAATCAGGCTGATGACGTATGGAGGAGTGGTTTACTATATTTCTACACCGATACCTTGGAAATAAACTGACAATATTAGGTCAGGGTTCTTTTAATAAAAAGTAAGCAAATTAAACACAAACAATCACATACAAAACGATATGTTTTAAAAAATAAAGTGTACTGAATTGTTCATAAAAAGTCAGGCTTTTGTCCGCAATGTCCAATAATAATATGTCCAAATAATAAATGTCAGTGTTCAAACACTTTGGCTTTAGTGTTAGCTTGTTAGCATTAGCATTCTGTTCACTCGGGTTGAGACTAAAAAGTACACAAATGAAGTGTCACTGACTAATTTTACAACATGTAATAAAGTAAATAGCTAATTGTGTGAATGCTTCAAGGCATTCACACATGCGCTTTTCTACAGCAAAATTCAACTTCTTCTTCTTCTCCAGATTTTGGCGCACTCTACCTTCCACATTTTTCACCCGATTCAAACCGTTCCAACTTCAAACTGTTCAGCCTATTCGGGAATCGTGTGCTTCCCCTTGACAAATTCCAAAAAATTCCCAGATTTCCCAGAATTCCAGGTTTTCCGGGACATTTTTCCCATTCAAAATTAATTGGCCATTTTTCAAACTTGCACCATTTCCAAATGTTTCAACCAATTCAAACCATTCCACCTTCAACACATGACACCATTCTATAATTTTTCCAAGTTAAAAAAGATTCCAGGATTTTCCAGAATTCCTGGTTTTCCAAAGCCCTATTTCCATCCTTTTTTCTGGCGACTACTCCTCCCACATTTTTCAACTTACTTCAACCATTCCACCGTCAAAACATTCGTCTTAATTAGGAAAAAAAACTAAGTTATTTTTTTGAACTGGAAAAATTCCCAGTTTTCCCGAAATTCCAGGAATTCCGTAATACCATTTCTCAATTCAACATGTTACTACTTCAACATTTCTCGACCAATTTGAAAACATTTCAACACCAACCATTTCAACTCATTCAGTCCGTTCACATTTGTTTTTCCATTTAGAAATAAAATTCCCGCTTTTCCCGAAATTCCCAAAATTTTGGGAAAGTCCCATTTAAATCAATAGGACATTCTTCAAAGCTCCACAAATTCCACATTTTTCATCTGATTCAAACTGTTCCAACTTCAAAATATTCAGCCTGTTCAGAAATTGTGTGCTCTACTTCAACAATTCTAAAAAAAAATTCCAGGATTTCAGTTCAACTTCAGCATTGGAGCTTTCACACGCAATTCCTTCAGGAATGAATGACAAGATGGCGGCGCCCTGATGGCAGCGGCTTGCAGACGCTCTTGGAAGTGTAGAGCGATTTGGCAAAAATACCCGTCAATTCTGTCTATTTCATGGCTGGCTCACAGCGTGGACACTTCGTGATCAGATACGACCGACAGACGATTCTGGATGTGGATAGATCGGGCCGTTATAGGCTGAAAGATGCGGGTACTTTCGACCTCCTCGCTAGCATGGGGATTCTTCGCCGACTACATCCAGCGGCCTCGAAAGCAGCGGAGTTAAGTGCCAGCGTGGACCGTCAACGGAAGACACGTAAGCGGTGTGAGCGGAAGCAGAAGCGGGGATGCCGAGCGGGGCTAACAACAAAGCGAAAGGCTAATCCTCAAAGAAGCGCTAGTCCGGGTGAGAAGTTAGTTAAAATAGAACTAGCCAGCGCCAGGCTGGATAATACCTGCACACATAGCAACTATTTTACAACAATACACAACTCAAAAAATGTTTTTTCTGTGTCAGAAGTAGACATGCACTCTACTGAGGTGGCAAGTTATGATGCGTTCGGTTTATCACAACATCAAGCAAACAATCGGAAAATTCCCGTCATATCAATTCCTAGATATGGTCGAAATTATTTAAAGTGCACTACACATAATAAACACAACATTATTAATATTGCTACTACGGATCATTTCAACAAAAACTCCTCAAAACAGCCCACTACCTATAATATGGGCTTCTTAAACATAAGATCATTATCTTCCAAAACGTTATTAGTTAATGAGGTCATTAGAGACAATAATCTTGACGTTATTGGTCTCGCCGAGACCTGGCTCAAACCAGACGATTTCTTTGCGCTGGGTGAGGCGTCTCCTCCTGGCTATGCGGGAGCGCATATTGCCCGTCCCATTAAAAGGGGTGGGGGAGTTGCACTCATACACAATAAAAACTTTAATCTTACCCCGAACCTAAATAATAAATATAACTCGTTTGAGATGCTTACTATGAGGTTTGTCACACCGCTGCCTCTCCACCTGGCTGTTATCTACCGCCCCCCAGGACCCAATTCGGACTTCATCAGTGAATTTTCAGAGTTCGTTGCTGATTTAGTGACGCACGCCGACAATATAATCATAATGGGGGACTTTAATATCCATATGAATACCCCATCGGACCCTCAGTGCATGGCGCTCCAGACTATAATTGATAGCTGTGGTCTTACACAAATAATAAATGAACCTACGCATCGCAACGGAAATACGATAGATCTAGTGCTGGTCAGGGGTGTCACCACCTCCAAAGTTACGATACTCCCGTATACTAAAGTAATGTCCGATCATTACCTTATAAAATTTGAAGTTCTGACTCATTGTCAACAAACTAATAATAATAACTACTATAGCAGCCGCAACATTAATGCTGCCACAACGATGACTCTTGCTGGCCTACTGCCTTCGGTAATGGCACCATTCCCAAATTATGTCGGCTCTATTGATAACCTCACTAACAACTTTAACGACGCCCTGCGCGACACCATTGATAGTATAGCACCGCTAAAGCTTAAAAGAGCCCCTAAAAGGCGCACCCCATGGTTTACAGAAGAAACTAGAGCCCATAAATTATCATGTAGAAAGCTGGAACGCAAATGGCGCGCTACTAAACTTGAGGTTTTCCATCAAGCATGGAGTGATAGTTTAATAACCTATAAACACATGCTTACCCTAGCTAAAGCTAAATATTACTCAAATCTCATCCACCTCAACAAAAATGATCCGAAATTTTTGTTTAGTACAGTAGCATCGCTAACCCAACAAGAGACTCCTCCCAGTAGCTCCACCCACTCAGCAGATGATTTTATGAATTTCTTTAATAAGAAAATTGAACTCATTAGAAAGGAGATTAAAGACAATGCATCGCAGCTACAACTGGGTTCTATTAACACAGATACGACCGTATCTACGAAGGATACCGCCCTCCAAAATAGTTTCTCTCTCTTTGATGAAATAACACTAGAGGAATTGTTAAGATGTGTCAATGGGACAAAACAAACAACATGTCTACTTGACCCATTTCCTGGGAAACTTATTAAGGAGCTTTTTGTATTATTAGGTCCATCAGTGCTAAATATTATAAACTTATCACTTTCCTCTGGCACTGTTCCACTAGCATTCAAAAAAGCGGTTATTCATCCTTTGCTCAAAAGACCTAACCTCGATCCTGACCTCATGGTAAACTACCGGCCGGTGTCCCACCTTCCGTTTATCTCGGAAATCCTCGAAAAAATTGTCGCACAGCAGCTAAATGAACACTTAATGTCTAACAATCTCTGTGAACCTTTTCAATCCGGTTTCAGGGCAAATCACTCTACGGAGACAGCCCTCGCAAAAATGACTAATGATCTACTGCTAACGATGGATTCTGATGCGTCATCTATGTTGCTGCTTCTTGATCTTAGCGCTGCTTTCGATACCGTCGATCATAACATTTTATTAGAGCGTATCAAAACACGTATTGGTATGTCAGACTTAGCCTTGTCGTGGTTTAACTCTTATCTTACTGACAGGATGCAGTGCGTCTCCCATAACAATGTGACCTCGGACTATGTTAAGGTAACGTGCGGAGTCCCCCAAGGTTCGATTCTTGGCCCTGCACTCTTTAGTATTTACATGTTGCCGCTAGGCGACATCATACGCAAATACGGTGTTAGCTTTCATTGCTATGCTGATGACACCCAACTCTACATGCCCCTAAAGCTGACCAACACGCCGGATTGTAGTCAGCTGGAGGCGTGTCTTAATGAAATTAAACAATGGATGTCCGCTAACTTCTTGCAACTCAACGCCAAGAAAATGGAAATGCTGATTATCGGTCCTGCTAAACACCGACATTTATTTAATAATACCACCTTAACATTTGACAACCAAACAATTACACAAAGCGAATCAGTAAAGAATCTGGGTATTATCTTCCACCCAACTCTCTCCTTTGAGTCACACATTAAGAGTGTTACTAAAACGGCCTTCTTTCATCTCCGTAATATCGCTAAAATTCGTTCTATTTTATCCACTAGCGACGCTGAGATCATTATTCATGCGTTCGTTACGTCTCGTCTCGATTACTGTAACATATTATTTTCGGGTCTCCCTATGTCTAGCATTAAAAGATTACAGTTGGTACAAAATGCGGCTGCTAGACTTTTGACAAGAACAAGAAAGTTTGATCATATTACGCCTATACTGGCTCACCTGCACTGGCTTCCTGTGCACTTAAGATGCGACTTTAAGGTTTTACTACTTACGTATAAAATACTACACGGTCTAGCTCCAGCCTATCTTGCCGATTGTATTGTACCATATGTCCCGGCAAGAAATCTGCGTTCAAAGAACTCCAGCTTATTAGTGATTCCCAGAGCCCAAAAAAAGTCTGCGGGCTATAGAGCGTTTTCTATTCGGGCTCCAGCACTATGGAATGCCCTCCCGGTAACAGTTAGAGATGCTACCTCAGTAGAAACATTTAAGTCCCATCTCAAAACTCATTTGTATACTCTAGCCTTTGAATAGCCCCCCTTTTTTTAAACCAGTTGATCTGCCGTTTCTTTTCTTTTCTCCTCTGCTCCCCCCTATCCCTTGTGGAAGGGGAGACACACAGATCCGGTGGCCATGGATGGGGTGCTGGCTGTCCGGGGTCGGGACCCGGGGTGGACCGCTCGCCTGTATATCGGTTGGGAACATCTCTGCGCTGCTGACCCGTCTCCGCTCGGGATGGTTTCCTGCTGACCCCACTGTGGACTGGACTCTTACTGTTATGCTGGATCCACTATGGACTGGACTCTCACAATATTATGTTAGACCCACTCGACATCCATTGCATTCGGTCTCCCTAGAGGGGGGGGGGGGGTTACCCACATATGCGGTCCTCTCCAAGGTTTCTCATAGTCATTCACATCGACGTCCCACTGGGGTGAGTTTTTCCTTGCCCTTATGTGGGCTATACCGAGGATGTCGTTGTGACTTGTGCAGCCCTTTGAGACACTTGTGATTTAGGGCTATATAAATAAACATTGATTGATTGATTGATTGAATTGCCTCATCTTATATTTGATGTTATTTACCTTCGTTCCACTCGTGTGATGCCTCTTTTTTTCACATTTATCCAACAAAGTCCGAGTAGGAAGCAGCTGAGGTCATTGCTTCGAGTCTGGCTTCATACTCTTCCGTAAATATGTTTAAAAGAGTCAGTTCACTTCAAGTAGCTAAGCATATCGAAATAAAGTTTGTAAAAAAACAAAAACAATTAAAGCTGCAAGCAGCGATGGACGGGACCGACTTTGACGGCACATAAAATCCAAACCGAAACAGTAATTAAAACTCTTTGGTCAACTTTTAATCAGAAGGGTTCAATCTCTCTCCTGTGCTAGTTTGAAGCCGAAACGACAAACGCGCTCAGAGGAGCTAATGTTTGAAAAAAGGTGACCGGTTTTTACAAAACTTTTGTTTTGAAGGGGGAATTGCAAACTTCCTGTTGATTTTTGCTGGGGGTTGTCTTTATATGAAATGTAGGTCTAAATGAGACCTACACTACAGGTTTCTGTTTCATGTCTCTAAGACATTCCTACTGGAAGTTACAGGCAGTTTTGTCTGAGTTTCTTCCTAGGAGCAGTTGTGTCTGTGATTTGTCCCTATGGGGCACTATAGCGCAATTTTGAGTTTTGGGGTTGGGTTTTTTTATTAGATCGCAATTTCTGCCAGTCCTTATGTGTGTGTCCAGTTTGAAGCATGCTAAGGGTTCAAATTACAGCTCAAAGAGGCAAAAGTGACTGTTTTTACTAAAATGTGGTTTTGAAAGGGGAATTGCCAACTTCCTGTTGATTTTTGCTGAAGGATGTTAATGTATGAAATCTAGGTCTAAGTCAGACCTACATAGAAGTTTTTGTTTCATGTCTCTACGTCATTCCCACCGGAAGTTACAAGCAGTTTTGTCTGTGTTTTTTCCTAGGGGGCGCTAGAGCGCAATTTTGAGTTTTAGGGTTTGGTTTTTTATTAGATGGCCATTTTTGCCAGTCCTGATGTGTGTGTCAAATATGGTGAGTTTTGAAGCATGTTAAGGGGTCAAATTACAGCTCAAAGAGGCGGCGGAATAATAATAATAATAAAACGCACAAAATACAATATGGTCCTCTGTCCCAAAGGGACATTGCGGTCCCTAATAAACTGCATAGAGTTTAAAGACTACGGCTAAGTAAAAAAATTTAATAAACAAGTCATTCCTTGCATACTCTCAGAATGACGGTTATGTGTTGAAAAAATACGTTTTAGGAACGCCCCCAACTGTTCGACCAGTCAGAGTTCGACAGTATCGCCCGCCCCCCCCATAAGGTTCCTTCAAAAAGTCCCAACGAGCTGGCAGGAACTCCAAAAAAGTTCCTGAAGAAATAAATCAACCTGGGTAGTTGTTGGTGGAAACACAGGGGGAACTTTACCCGGGAAAGTTCCTGTAAACGTTTCTGCAGCGGAAAAGGGCCTAAAGACGTTGTTATAGGAATCCTTCAGGAGGGGGCCCCTCCCAGCAGCCAAAAACTAGACGTGATGTAATGTTATCTTCTCTGAACCGTCGAACTACGGTTCCAATATGAAGCAAAGTTTCCCCTCAAGAAGCCAGAAGCTAATAAAAAAAAACAAGACACCGGTAAGGCTTTGCTATTTCGGGGCCCTTATGGTCGTTTGCCATTATGACGCTGAAACGTCTGCATGAACTGCAACCTACCTTGATGCTTATGTAATTTCCATTATGCCACCAAAGGAGATGTGCTTCATGCTTTCAATTTGCTTTGTTAGCACCATAGTCAGCATATAAAATAATAAGAATAAGCTACGATTTACAAATACATCTGGGGTCCCTTTGCCTAGGGCCCCCAGATGCATTGAAACCGGCATGTGTCAGGGTGAATGTGATGGAACACAAATTAATGTTTAAGATGGACGAACACTTTTCAAGCGTAAAACATACACAGAGAATGTCTGCAGGCTATGCGTGACAGAGCAGACGATAAGCCTTTGGTTGTGTTTCTTTCTGTAATTATAATTAAGTATTTAAAGCTGATTCATACGTTTTTGCCCATCATCGATGATCAGACAACTCTACGGCGATTTTTTTTTTTTAAAGCGAAATAAACAGATGGTGATATGTAGTAGTGTATACTGACTGGTCACTAGGTGTCAGTAATGTCACATGAATGTGCTCCAGCACGTAGACGTGGATAATATATATATTATTCTGATTAATATCAGATGATACGACTGCAAAGTCTTTAGTCAAATCAGACGACACTGAATCTCATGGTCAAATATTTGACTATTTGAAGAGAGCCCTGTAATTATGACTATCAATATTCATGATTAAATGAAACAGTGCAGTCATTTTCCAAACCCCGTTTCCATATGAGTTGGGAAATTGTGTTAGATGTAAATATAAACGGAATACAATGATTTGCAAATCATTTTCAACCCATATTCAGTTGAATATGCTACAAAGACAACATATTTGATGTTCAAACTGATAAACTTTTTTTTTTGTGCAAATTATCATTAA
This sequence comes from Nerophis lumbriciformis, assembly GCF_033978685.3. Classification (NCBI taxonomy): domain Eukaryota; kingdom Metazoa; phylum Chordata; class Actinopteri; order Syngnathiformes; family Syngnathidae; genus Nerophis; species Nerophis lumbriciformis. The sequence goes on from NC_084579.2 coordinate 29,274,055, forward strand.
CTTTAGAATTTGATGCCAGCAACACGTGACAAAGAAGTTGGGAAAGGTGGCAATAAATACTGATAAAGTTGAGGAATGCTCATCAAACACTTATTTGGAACATCCCACAGGTGAACAGGCTAATTGGGAACAGGTGGGTGCCATTGTTGGGTATAAAAGTAGATTCCATGAAATGCTCAGTCATTCACAAACAAGGATGGGGCGAGGGTCACCACTTTGTCAACAAATGCATGAGCAAATTGTTGAACAGTTTAAGAAACACCTTTCTCAACCAGCTATTGCAAGGAATTTAGGGATTTCACCATCTACGGTCCGTAATATCATCAAAGGGTTCAGAGAATCTGGAGAAATCACTGCACGTAAGCAGCTAAGCCCGTGACCTTCGATCCCTCAGGCTGTACTGCATCAACAAGCGACATCAGTGTGTAAAGGATATCACCACATGGGCTCAGGAAGACTTCAGAATCCCACTGTCAGTAACTACAGTTGGTCGCTACATCTGTAAGTGCAAGTTAAAACTCTCCTATGCAAGGCGAAAACTGTTTATCAACAACACCCAGAAACGCCGTCGGCTTCGCTGGGCCTGAGCTCATCTAAGATGGACTGATACAAAGTGGAAAAGTGTTCTGTGGTCTGACGAGTCCCCATTTCAAATTGTTTTTGGAAACTGTGGACGTCGTGTCCTCCGGACCAAAGAGGAAAAGAACCATCCGGATTGTTATAGGCGCAAAGTTGAAAAGCCAGCATGTGTGATGATGTGGGGGTGTATTAGTGCCCAAGGCATGGGTAACTTACACATCTGTGAAGGCGCCATTAATGCTGAAAGGTACATACAGGTTTTGGAGCAACATATGTTGCCATTCAAGCAACGTTACCATGGACGCCCCTGCTTATTTCAGCAAGACAATGCCAAGCCACGTGTTACATCAATGTGGCTTCATAGTAAAAGAGTGCGGGTACTAGACTGGCCTGCCTGTAGTCCAGACCTGTCTCTCATTGAAAATGTGTGGCGTATTATGAAGCCTAAAATAGCACAACGGAGACCCCTGGACTGTTGAACAACTTAAGCTGTACATCAAGCAAGAATGGGAAAGAATTCCACCTGAGAAACTTAAAAAATGTGTCTCCTCAGTTCCCAAACGTTTACTGAGTGTAAAAGGAAAGGCCATGTAACACAGTGGTGAACATGCCCTTTCCCAACTACTTTGGCACGTGTTGCAGCCATGAAATTCTAAGTTAATTATTATTTGCAAAAAAAAAAAAAAAAAGTTTATGAGTTTGAACATCAAATATCTTGTCTTTGTAGTGCATTCAATTGAATATGGGTTGAAAAGGATTTGCAAATCATTGTATTCCGTTTATATTTACATCTAACACAATTTCCCAACTCATATGGAAACGGGGTTTGTATACAGACACACATACAGTATATATACACATATATTTATGCACACACACGCATATGGTTAAACAAACCCCGCCCACTCTCGCGCCTTGTCTGCCTATGATTACCGGAATAATACGCCTGTCACTCAAAAGTGCAGGTCCAGTTTTGATGTTAAATATTTCAGATAGTCGTTTGGAGACGTATTTTGCCCAGGTCTGATTTACTCTGAAGCACACACCAAGAAATGTGAGTTCTATTATCAGGGTCCGACCGCTGCAGTAGCGGCAGTGCTGAAAAACGGTCCGGGAAAGAAGAACAAAAAACAATACTAGGTACAGCAGTGACGTGCAGTGAGGTTGATGGCTGGTGAGGCACTGACTTCATCACAGTCAGATTTACAAACATATGAACCCTAAAGAGTATCTTATTCACCATTTGATTGGCAGCAGTTAACGGGTTATGTTTAAAAGCTCATACCAGCATTCTTCCCTGCTTGGCACTCAGCATCAAGGCTTGGAATTGGGGGTTAAATCACCAAAAATTATTCCCGGGCGCGGCGTCGCTGCTGCCCACTGCTCCCCTCACCTCCCAGGGGGTGAACAAGGGATGGGTCAAATGCAGAGGACAAATTTCACCACACCTAGTGTGTGTGTGACAATCATTGGTACTTTAACTTAACTTTAACTTTACACATACAAACTGTAGCACACAAAAAAGCACATTTAATTAAAAAAAACGTTATTATGGTCTTACCTTTACTTATAAGTGCGGGAACAGTGGTGTTCGTGTTGGAGGAGTTGTGAATGAATGAAATATGAAATCCGTGCTGCAGTCTGCAGGTGTACCTAATGTTGTGTCCCTGCAGTCGTTCACGGCTCCTCCGGCGCGAGCATTGTTGTTTTTGCACTTTTTGGCTTCTTGTTAAGTGACTTTTTTTGGGTGGATTCGGTCTTGCACGTGGAGGGTTTGGGTGTGGGCTTTGGTTGGTGTGGCGCTCCCGTCGGGGGGTGTATCTTGCGGCGGGGGTGCATTAACTGGCACCAGGAGGCGGGGTTACTGCGAGCCTCACACAGTGCGTCTTCGCAGCAGTTTTATGATCGCTCAGCACAAGAAATATGTTACACACATACAGTTGTTGACAAACTACACTGTACATTATATACCTCAGCTAACTCAACTATGGAAATGTATAATATAATTCATATAGCAATACGGTCTCACTGCACAGCAGGCCAGCAGTTAGCCGAGTCTGCAATCCATGTTGAGGCACAACTGAGTGACGTGCCTCAACTGGCTGCTGATCACCGCACCGTCTCTTCTCAGTATTTAAACGACAAATGTGAAAATTCAGCGATTTTGAATAAAAATAATCTAAAACTGGTGAAGTTAAATGGAAAATAACTTTATAGTATAATCACTGAATACATATAATAATATAATTATTTTTTTTTCTTTTTACATTTTTTTTCTTTCCATGATGGCAGGTGAGGCCCTGAGGTACAGTATGTCTCTGGTGAGTGACAGGTGAAAAACCTCTGGTTTGGGTGGAAGCTGTTTGGCACCAGTGGCTGGCTTGAATGTATGCATCTCTGGAAACCAAACATCAGACCAGGTTAGGTAGTTGCATATCAATACGATACATCTCCATCAATGTGGCTCATGAAAAGAGATAACAGTCCTTTCTGTGACATGAGACAAAGGAAGGGAGAAGATTAATCTTTGCCTGAAGAAGCGTCATCACACAAGGCACACTGGATCCAAACAGATAAACGAGAGAAATCTATAAATGCTGGATCTCGGCCCGTTAATGGCAGCATGCAAAGCCCACTTTCCCGCGGACACTGCAGGGTAACTTTCAGGAAATTAAGCCTCAGCTGTTTGATGGCTGTGAGAAGCCCCAAATATTACTACTTAGTGATTCATGACACACATAAGCTGCTCCGTGGTGGTGTGAGCTCTTGGCCTCGTTTTATTTCATTTTTTTCCCCGCAAACTTTGTGAAGCTCTTACCAGTTCACGACTTCCTTGAGTACTTTAGTATCGCTTACAAACTACTGCCTTGTTGCATGAGTTTTTAGAAAGATTATGCCGGAAACCTAATGCACTTCAATTAGTACTAAACATGCATTTATAGGCTTTATTTAGAAGAGCTGTTTTATTACTACTTGCTCAAGCTTTAGGGGTACTTAATGTACCGGATTTGTTGCAACCCTTAGGGAAGTTGTACTGTTTTAGTTGCCACTGCTTTGTTTGTTAGTTAAGGATTCACAATACATATTATTTTCAACGTATTTACTGTAGATCTGTTATGGAGGATCTGTCATGATCTGTCACTTCAGATCATGTCCGTTTGTTATTCATGTTGCCAGTGCTCCTAAGCCTCCTTTAGTTACGTTTTTTGTTGCTAGGAGCATTGAGTGTTCTGCACCTGATTTCATTTCATGATTAGTGGTTACATCTAATGCCAGCATAATTATGTCCCGTTTTAAGCCCATGTCACCGTGCACTCGACGCGATTGCACTGATAGTCTGACACGTTAAGTTTTTGGTGTGATATGCTTCATTTTAAGTTAGGAACCTTTTTAGTTATGTTATGTTATCCTATGCTAAGCTTGCCTTGATCTTCTTGAGTTTCCATCGCATTTGTGTATTTCGCCTTGCCTCAGATTAAAGGCCTACTGAAACCCACTACTACCGACTACGCAGTCTGATAGTTTATATATCAATGATGAAATCTTAACATTGCAACACATGCCAATACGGCCGGGTTAGCTTACTAAAGTGCAATCTTAAATTCCGCGCCAAAATATCCTGCTGAAAACGTTTCGGTATGATGACGCCCGCACGTGACGTTATGGATTGTAAAGGACATTTTGGGACAGCCTGGTGGCCAGCTATTAAGTTGTCTGTTTTCATCGCAAAATTCCACAGTATTCTGGACATCTGTGTTGGTGAATCTTTTGCAATTTGTTCAATGAACAATGGAGACAGCAAAGAAGAAAGCTGTAGGTGGGAAGCGGTGTATTGCGGCCGGCTGCAGCAACACAAACACAGCCTGTGTTTCATTGTTTACATTCCCAAAAGATGACAGTCAAGCTTTGTGGAGAACTGGGACAACAAAGACTCTTACCAGGAGGACTTTGAGTTGGATGCGCAGACGCGGTACCGTGAGTACACAGCTGCGGCTTCCAAACATTTGATCGCTTGCCCGTACGTGCGTGCCGCTATGTGCATGTCACGTACGTAACTTTGGGGACTTTGGGGAAATATATGTGCTGTATGAACTTTGGGGAGGTGAACAGTACTTTGGGCTGTGGGATTGAGTGTGTTGTGCAGGTGTTTGAGTTGTATTGGCGGGTTATATGGACGGGAGGGGGGAGGTGTTTGTTAAGCGGGATTAATTTGTGGCATATTAAATATAAACCTGGTTGTGTTGTGGCTAATAGAGTATATATATATGTCTTGTGTTTATTTACTGTTTTAGTCATTCCCAGCTGAATATCAGGTCCCACCCGCCTCTCACAGCATCTTCCCTATCTGAATCGCTCCCACTGCCCTCTAGTCCTTCACTCTCACTTTCCTCATCCACAAATCTTTCATCTTCGCTCAAATTAATGGGGAAATCGTCGCTTTCTCCGTCCGAATCGCTCTCGCTGCTGGTGGCCATGATTGTAAACAATGTGAAGATGTGAGGAGCTCCACAACCTGTGACGTCACGCTACTCGTCTGCTACTTCCGGTACAGGCAAGGCTTTTTAATCAGCGACCAAAAGTTGCGAACTTTATCGTCGATGTTCTCTACTACCGTATTTTCCGCACTATAAGGCGCACCTAAAAACCACAATTTTTCTCAAAAGCTGACAGTGCGCCTTATAACCCGGTGCGCTTTATTACGATTCATTTTCATAAAGTTTCGATCTCGCAACTTCGGTAAACAGCCGCCATCTTTTTTCCCGGTAGAACAGGAAGCGCTTCTTCTTCTACGCAAGCAACCGCCAAGGAAAGCACCCGCCCCCATAGAACAGGAAGCGCTTCTTCTTCTACTGTAAGCAACCACCCGCCCCCGGAAGAAGAAGAAAAAACGCGCGGATATCACCGTACGTTTCATTTCCTGTTTACATCTGTAAAGACCACAAAATGGCTCCTACAAAGCGACAAGGATCCGGTTCATAAAAAGACGCAATCTCTCCATCCGCACACGGATTACTACCGTATTTCACAGCAACTGATATTCCTGTGAACCGCACTGTGGAACGGGAGCACGTACGGTGAATATTCGCACCACAGGGAATGAGAAGTCATCCTTCACTGTGGTTCTAGCTTGCCATGCTAACTTCCACCCATGGTGATATTCAAAAGGAAGACCTTGCCAAAAGAGACCTTTCCAGCCGGCGTCATCATAAAAGCTAACTCGAAGGGATGGATGGATGAAGAAAAGATGAGCGAGTGGTTAAGGGAAGTTTACGCGAAGAGGCCGGGTGGCTTTTTTCACACAGCTCCGAAGGCGAACACACCTTCACTAAGACAGGCAGACAGCGCCGGACGACATACGCCAACATTTGCCAGTGGATCGTAAATGCCTGGGCAGATATTTCGGTCACAACTGTGGTCCGAGCTTTCCGGAAGGCAGGATTCACAGAACTGCTGCACAACAACAGCGACACTGAATCCGATGACTTCGACGAGACGGAGCCGGCCATTTTTGGATCCCACGCTTGCGCAACTTTTCAATTCGGACACCGAAGACGAAGAATTCGAAGGATTTACGAATGAAGAATAACTTCAGAAGGTGAGCGCTATGTTTATTTTGTGTGTTGTGACATTAACGTTCGAGCAACATTATGTTGCTTTTGCTCTACACCATTTTGAATTTTACTATGTTTGTGATTGCACATTTGCGTACATTTTGGGACAGAGTTGTTAGAACGCTGGTTTTCAATATATTATTAAAGTTTGACTGAACTATCTGACTGTTTTTTTGACATTTACTTTAGCGCAGCGTTTTTTTGACATTCACTTTAGCGCAGCGTAGGCGCGGCTTATAGTCCGGGGCGGCTTATTGGTGGACAAAATTATGAAATATGTAATTCATAGAAGGTGCGGCTAATAATCCGGTGTGCCTTATAGTGCGGAAAATACGGTAAATCCTTTCAGCAAAAATATGGCAATATCGCGAAATGATCAAGTATGACACATAGAATGGACCTGCTATCCCCATTTAAATAAGAAAATCGCATTTCAGTAGGCCTTTAATATCAGATGATACGACTGTGAAGTCTTTAGTCAAATCAGACGACACTGAATCTCATGGTCGAATCTTTGACTATTTGAAAACAGCCCTGTAATTATGACTATTATTATTTATAATTAATTAAAACAGTGCAATCCAATCCAAATTGGATTAGTTTTCACACTCCATACTATTATATATATTAATTAGGGATGTCCGATAATGGCTTTTTGCCGATATCCGATATTGTCCAACTCTTTAATTACCGATACCGATATCAACCAATACCGATATTAACCGATATATACAGTCGTGGAATTAACACATTATTAGGCCTAATTTGGACAACCAGGTATGGTGAAGATAAGGCACTTTTTTTTAAAATTAATAAAATAAGATAAATAAGTTAAAAACATTTTCTTGAATAAAAAAGAAAGTACAACAATATAAAAACAGTTACATAGAAACTAGTAATTAATGAAAATGAGTAAAATTAACTGTTAAAGGTTAGTACTATTAGTGGACCAGCAGCACGCACAATCATGTGTGCTTACGGACTGTATCCCTTGCAGACTGTATTGATATATATTGATATATAATGTAGGAACCAGAATATTAATAACAGAAAGAAACAACCCTTTTGTGTGAATGAGTGTGGATGAGTGTAAATGGGGGAGGAAGGTTTTTTGGGTTGGTGCACTAATTGTAAGTGTATCTTGTGTTTTTTATGTTGATTTAACTAAAGAAAAAAAAATAATAATAATAATAAAATTAAATTAAAAAAACGATACCGATAATAAAAAAAAAACCATACAGATAATTTCCGATATTACATTTTAACGCATTTATCGGCCGATAATATACCTGCCGATATTATCGGACATCTCTAATATTAATAAATAGAGCTAACTACATCCTGCATTCTGTGCCACACCTTCTCATTCAATGTGTTTTCTTTATTTTCATTTTATTTTTTTATTTTTCATTGTCACTGAAGACATCAAAACTATGAATGAACACGTGGAGTTATGTACTTAACAAAAAAGGTTAAATAACTGAAAACATGTTTTATATTCTAGTTTCTTCAAAATAGCCACCCTTTGCTCTGATTATTGCTTTGCACACTCTTGGCATTCTCTCGATGAGCTTCAAGCACTACTGTGAAGTGAAAACTATTTCAGGTCACAATGAAGCAGCAGTAGGGTGAGTAAAAGAAGACTACTCAGTCAACCCTAAAAAATGTTTTAAATAAATTGCAAAAATCGGACTTCTAACAATGACTGGACAACAAAGTGCTCGAGACATTGTTTTCTGGAGAACCCTTTAAGCGACGGACACATTGATCCAGACAAGCAGCAACAATGATAGAACTTCATCATGAAACTTGGTCAAACATTTGTAAGTAGATATTGTCTTTACAGCTATTTAGTTTTTGTAATGAAATTGCTGAGTTTGTGATGTCTTTTGTCTTTCAGGTCGTGTTAATTTTGTCTGGTAGTAAGACTGCTTCTACACTAAGCTGGCTAAGGTTATACAGGATATATCCCCCCTAACCTTATCCCTGTCCACACACACACACAATGCTATAGTTTAAGACTCCCTCCCCCCTCCGTCCGCCGGCGCAACGCGACCTAGTACGCATGCGCAGAAAATGCGCACGTCTGACCTAATTTGTAAACAATTTGCTGTGCACTTCTCTTCAGTAGTGAATCACACCTGAGCCATCATAAATTAATGAAATATTTTATGGACATGTGAAAGTAAACAATGTGATAAAGAAGATTGTACAACAATCAATCTATGGATCTAGATATCTGGTCAGGACACTCCTCACTCTTTTGCCTTCACCTTCATTGTCCATTCGGTTTTGGTGACTTTATATACTCTGGACCTAGACGACAACTGATCCAGTCTGCTTTGCCAGTCCAAATTCATTCAATGTTGTCCATAGTCTTTCCTCGTCAGCCAGGTAATACAAAGCAGACGCTACCTTTTGTTTATCACATCCAAGGGAGCCCGCATTCCCGTTGTCTCTCCATCGACAAATGGACAAAGTTTTTCGCTAAGTAAAATCACAGCTGACCTGGACATTCGAAAGTTCTCTTGCCGTACCGCTGGCACAACACACTCGTTGACAAACATATCCCACCAGGCTGCCGTTCTTCCAGACCTTATCCAAAACCGTCACTCAACATTGCTATGTTGCCGTCTTAGATGTGTTGTATCCGGAATAGCTGCAATCGCCCGTTTCCTTCACTTAAGGTATTCATGTGTGATTTCCACAAGCGTCTGTACAGACGGAAGGGGAAACACGGGCATGTCTGGATGACTCGCCTCCATCTTTCCAGTGGTTAGCTCCGCATTACGAAACCGGTTGTTATGAAACTGGCTGTGACGTGTTCTTTCTGACGTCACACAGAACTAAGAACCGGAGATTCAAGAATCAAAAAACACAGGACGAGATGTTGAACAGTCCCTTGTGTTTTCGGCCTTCAAACACTATACACCCTCCACAAAGGATGATCAGTCCTCAGCTTGTGTCCCATGCTCAACTGTTCCCGAAATTCACCCTGTTACACTGCTGTTTTCGGGGCCCAACCGGGGTCCTTCCGCTTGAGCCAAATCCACTGGCTGCTTCTTTCAGCTGCCTCTGAGACTGCTCTGATGGTCCTCCGCAGAGCCTGACCGTGGCTGCCGAGTTCCCCAAGAAATAGACAACGCACTTACCCGTGTAAAAAAATTATCCAAGAAGAGGAACCTTAAACGATGGGTTTGTGTGGTTGACACTGGGCTTAGGCTAAATAATTATTCGTTTAAGGAGTTATCCGGCTGAATGTGGACAGGGCCAGAGAGTAACTCTGCCGATCAAACTCGTTTAATACATGTAGCGCTAAATGTGACCAGTAGAGGTCGACAACGCTACACCTTAGGTTTAACTGTGATAAGTCATATACAGTGTTTGCAATGTTTAGTGTGTGCAATGTTGTGTAATTTCTACATGTTGTGTGAATATATTAACACTAAACCTATTTTATTTATGTAAAATACACAATGGACGTTATACTTTCGTTATGTTTATTTTGTGTTTATATGTTCAGTCTTACAAACCTAAATGAAGGGAGAAACGTAAAGAAATAAAACTGAGGAAGGAAAAGAATGTAAAAGAAGGAACAAAACTTCAAGAGCTTCTGTTGGAAACAAATAGCGAAGGCAGAATAATTATTGACAGTGCAGTGTGGAGGCCAACGTGTGTACTTTGCAATGAAGTTATTTGAACCAAGCAAAATTATCTGCCAATAGAACAAGAAAATTCGGCTTGTCAAGACTTTCCAAAACAAGTAAAATTAGCTAACCTCAATGAACCCAAAAATACCTTAAATAAGTATATTCTCACTAATAATAAGTGCACTTTTCTTGGTAGAAAAAAAAATTAGACCTTTATGCTCAATATGTTGAAAAATATTCTTAAATAAGTAAATGCTAGTGCCTGATTACTTTAAAAAAGTAGTTTTATACTTGATGACATAGCTTTGCAACAGTTGATATTCTAGTTTCAAGCATTTTTTACTCAATATAGGTCATCAAATCTCAGCAACAAGCTGTAATATCTTACTGAAATCATTTAGGACCAAAACACTTACAACAAGAAAAACAATCTAACATAAAATCTGCTTAGTGAGAAGAATTATCTTATCAGACAGAAAATAAGCAAATATCACCCTTATTTGAGATATTTTATCTTACTTAGATTTCAGTTTTTGCAGTGTTGGGCTCTTGAAACGGTGGCCCTCTTCATGATGTAGTTGAATAACCCTGGTTCTGTCCATCTGTCACATTGTTTTCCACAAATCTGAAATAATTCTAATAAATCCCAATTACAGGCCAAATCATTCCCCAAAATCTGTAATGGAACAGCCTTGTCAACCTTTGTGTGACTCAAGATAACTATGTTAATGTTCGCTGGACAGGTGGGTACTTGAGTGTCATCCTAGTCTACAAAACCCAAAACCAGTGAAGTTGGCACGTTGTGTAAATGGTAAATAAAAACAGAATACAATGATTTGCTAAGCCTTTTCAACTTATATTCGATTGAATAGACTGCAAATACAATATATTTAATGTTCGAACTGAGAAACTTAATTTATTTTGCAAATAATCATAAACTTTGCATTTAATGGCAGCAACACGTTGCAAAAAGTTGGCACAAGTGCATTTTTACCACTGTGTTACATGGCCTTTCCTTTTAACAACACTCAGTAAACGATTGGTAACTGAGGAGACCAATTTTGAAGCTTTTCAGGTGGAATTCTTTCCCATTTTTGCTTGATGTACAGCTTAAGTTGTTCAACAGTCCGGGGGTCTCCGTTGTCGTATTTTACGCTTCATAATGCGCAACACATTTTCAATGGGAGACAGGTCTGGACTACAGGCAGGCCAGTCTAGTACCCGCACTCTTTTACTACGAAGCCACGCTGTTGTAAAGTTAAAGTTAAAGTTAAAGTACCAATGATTGTCACACACACACTAGGTGTGGCGAAATTATTCTCTGCATTTGACCCATCACCCTTGATCACCCCCTGGGAGGTGAGGGGAGCAGTGGGCAGCAGCGGTGGCTGCGCCCGGGAATCATTTTGGTGATTTAACCCCCAATTCCAACCCTTGATGCTGAGTGCCAAGCAGGGAGGTAATGGGTCCCATTTTTTTATAGTCTTTGGTATGACTCGGCCGGGATTTGAACTCCCAACCTACCGATCTCAGGACGGACACTCTAACCACTAGGCCACTGAGTAGGTGCAGTAACATGTGCAGAATGTGGCTTGGCATTGTCTTGCTGAAATAAGCAGGGGCGTTGATTAAAAAATAAGTTGCTTGGATGGCAACATTTGTTGCTCCAAAACCTGTATGTATCTTTCAGCATTAATGGTGCCTTCACAGATGTGTAAGTTACCCATGTCTTGGGCACTAATACACCCCCATACCAACACAGATGCTGGCTTTTGAACTATGTGCTCATAACAATCTGGATGGTTCTTTTCTTCTTTGGTCCGGAGGACACAACGTCCACAGTTTCCAAAAAAAATTGGAGAGTGGACTCGTCAGACCACAGAACACTTTTCCACTTTGTATCAGTCCGTCTAAGATGAGCTCGGGCCCAGCGAAGACGGCGGCATTTCTGGGTGTTGTTGATAAATGGCTTTGGCTTTGCATAGTAGAGTTTTAACTTGCACTTACAGATGTAGCGACAAACTGTAGTTACTGACAGTGGTTTTCCGAAGTGTTCCTGAGCCCATGTGGTGATATCCTTAACAAACTGATGTTGCTTTTTGATGCAGTACCGCCTGAGGGATGGAAGGTCAAGGCCTTGCCATTTACGTGCAGTGATTTCACCTGATTCTTTGAATTTTTTGATGATACTACGGACCGTAGATTGTGAAATCCCGAAATTCCTTGCAATAGCTCGTTGAGAAATGTTGTTCTTACACTGTTCGATAATTTGCTCATGCATTTGTTGACAAAGTGGTGACCCTCGCCCCATCCTTGTTTGTGAATGACTGAGCATTTCATGGAAGCTGCTGTTATACCCAATCATGGCACCCACCTGTTCCCAATTTGCCTGTTCACCTGTGGGATGTTCCAAATAAGTGTTTGATGAGCATTCCTCAAATTTCTCAGTCTTTTTTTGCCACTTGTGCCAGCTATAAGCTAATGCTAGCAAGTAAGACCAGATGTTTTGGGCGGATCTTACAAGGTTCACTATGACATTCGCTACGTCAACCAATGGCGGATATGCTTGTAAATCCGTTTTTTGCTCGGAAAATAAAGCATAACAAATAGCCGAGAGTCAGCTCGTTACCTTAAAACACTCTTAAATTGAAGTACAACTGTATGTTGCTAACTAAGTGATAAACCATAGCAAATATAATCACAATTCCTGGCAAAGGTAAAAATACCTATGATAACAAACCTGCCAAACTAACTTCAGTTTTGTTTAGAGGCAAAAATAAATATATATTTACCGTATTTTCCGCACTATAAGGCGCACCTAAAAACCCCCAATTTTCTCAAAAGCTGACAGTGCGCCTTATAATCCGGTGCGCCTTATATATGGACCAATATTGAGCCACAACAGGTCTCGCAACCCCAGCCTCTACTGTAGCGTCTATTCTATGCGCCTTATAATGCGGTGCGCCTTATATATGGACCAATATTGAGCCACAACAGGTCTCGCAACCCCAGCCTCTACTGTAGTGTCTATTCTATGCGCCTTATAATGTGGTGCGCCTTATAAATGAACAACGTTTTAAAATAGGCCATTCATTGAAGGTGCACCTTATAATCCGGTGCGCCTTATTGTGCGGAAAATACGGTAGTTCCACAGTGAGAGAATGAACTAAGTGCGGAGTCAGCAGAAAACCACAAAATATGCTGCAGAAATTACTCTACTTCTGTTCAAACTATGTGGAATGTTACAATGGCCAAACATATTAAAAAATATATTAAATATACCGCAAATTGCGGACTATAAGCGACTACTTTTTTCCTACACTTTGTGTTGCATTCGGGTCACGTCGACCGTGGCAAATGTGGCAACTATGCCAAGTGCATGGGCCTAAAGAGAGACATAATTAGGGCGGTAGCAGGTGGAACCACTAATAATGAAACGGAACCAGGTGCGAAATGCTCAATGCTCCGAGCAACAGAAAAATGTAACTAAGACACTGGCAACGTATATAAAAAAAGCTAAACAGTCATGATTTGTTGTGAAAGATCATAACACTTTGAACCATGCAGCTTATGAAACAAAGCGGCTAATTTATAGATTTTTCTTCGCTGGCGGGTATGATAAAAATAATTTTGGAGAAAAAAAAACAAAAACAAAAAACAAGCACAAACACAGAGAGGGTGTTTATTGTTTGTGCTATGGCGCCATCTTTGGACGAGTTCTGTTGTGATCCGCTGCCCGGATCATATTTTTGTTTTTGTTTTCAAGTCACTTGTGTTTTCAGCACCTCTTGAGTTTGTTTCTGTTGCCATGACGGCAGATTATAGTCACCTGCCTCTGGTTAGTGTCCCGGACGCGCACCTGTTGCCCGGGCACTAATCAGAGGGCTATTTAGTTTACGCGCTGGCCTCATTCGGTCTGTTGGTTTTGTTTGCTACTACGCAACAAGTTACGCTCCTAGTTTCGCTCATAGTTTACATTTTTGATATTAGCATCTTTGCTACCCTCTTGTTTTCCGTGCCGTGGTGCACCGTGCAGCATTTTTGTTCTGCAATCAGAATAAATCATTTATTCTCACCTGCAAGCCGCTTCCTGACATCCCTCTGCATCTTGAAAAGACGACCTCCGGCATCACAATGCCTCGAAGGCGTAATAGAAAAAATATGATCCGGGCAGCAAATCACAACAAGTTCGCTCACTGCAGGTGCTGTTTTTTCCAACCAAAGTGTTGTTCAGTCTTCTAGCCGTCCATAGCGTTTCTACTCGTATGCGTTCTTCATTCATCACTCCAAGCAACGTTTGTCATCTTTACACTACAACTAAAACTGTTTATACTTACTAAACGGTCCCATGTGTGATGTCTGTAGAAGTGTTTCAATGCATATTTGTACATGCTATCATAATGTAATGACACTAGCGTCGTTAGCGATAGCTAATATGCTAATATGCTAGCACTTTTACGAGTGTCTGTGTTAGTATTATTAACTTACAACGGCATTCTTTTTTATATTGTTTCAGTTACACAAATATCTCAGTAAACTCACCAAAACGTCACCGTGGAGTTATTGAGTCTGTTTCGCTAATTGGAGAGCTAGCTTCCGCAGCTAGCGGGTCCATAACGTTGACTTCTGTTTTGTTTGAGCAGCCGTTTTACAGGTAATAAAGCCTTTGGGACTGTGTGACAAGGGGTGGCACTTTCGTGACTTCTGCGGTGCTTTTTTTGGGGAACTTCTGGATCTGCGTCCCGGGAGCCTTTTGGCAATGGAGACCAGCTGCTGGGTCTCTGCCACACCAGAGTCGGTTTGGAGAGACTGGAGGAGATGCGGATGAAGCGACAGGGCTGCGGAGCTGGCGCTGAGCGCCGGGACGGACAAGCTTCACAGTGTCTTGGCTGAATGAGCAGGTATCGGACACCTCGGTCTCCTTGGACGTATCCTAGCTCATCCATGCGGACTGGACACTGACCTTGAGTTGGTGGGCGGCCGAGGGTGGAGTTGGCTTTCTTGGTTGCTTTGTTGGGTCTGCTTCTGTCTCTGGCCATGCTTCCCTCCCCACCCCAGCAGACGATGGCGTGGAACACCGCAGAGGCCACCACAGTGTGTATGTTTTTGTATTTTTTTGTTGTTGTTTTACTTTTGTGGCTGTGTGTAGAAGTGGCTGGTTGCATCAGCTCTGCTCTTTTCATGTCTTTAATGTCCTTTGTGTTCTTTAATGTTTCTCTCTCACACAAATGTTTATGTGTGCTATGGCTATGAGTTTTTTTCCCCCTTGGCCTCAGTCTGGACTCCTTCTCCCGGGGCCCAGGCTTAGACTGAATTTTTATTTTCTCTGATTCTGATTTACTGTGTAAATAATTTATTTTGCAACGTATAGTATATATCTGCAGCTCATTGTAACATAACTTCTTGCAACTCAACGCCAAGAAAACGGAAATGCTGATTATCGGTCCTGCTAGACACCGACATTTATTTAATAATACCACCTAAACATTTGACAACCAAACAATTACGCAAGGCGATTCGGTAAAGAATCAATCAATCAATGTTTATTTATATAGCCCTAAATCACAAGTGTCTCAAAGGGCTGCACAAGCCACAACGACATCCTCGGTACAAAGCCCACATAAGGGCAAGGAAAAACTCACCCCAGTGGGACGTTGATGTGAATGACTATGAGAAACCACATTTTGTACCAACTGTAATCTTTTAATGCTAGACATAGGGAGACCCGGAAATAATACGTTACAGTAGTCGAGACGAGACGTAACGAATGCATGAATAATGTTCTCAGCGTCGCTAGTGGATAAAATAGAACAAATTTTAGCGATATTACGGAGATGAAAGAAGGCCGTTTTAGTAACACTCTTAATGTGTGATTCAAACGAGAGAGTTTGAGGGGCACAGGTCCGGTGGCCATGGATGAAGTGCTGGCTGTCCAGAGTCGATACCCGGGGTGGACCGCTCGCCTGTGCATCGGTTGGGAACATCTCTGCGCTGCTGACCCGTCTCCGCTCGGGATGGTTTCCTGCTGACCCACTATGGACTGGACTCTCACTATTATGTTGGATCCACTATGGACTGGACTCTCACAATATTATGTCAGACCCACTCGACATCCATTGCATTCAGTCTCCCCTAGAAGTTACCCACATATGCGGTCCTCTCCAAGGTTTCTCATAGTCATTCACATCGACGTCCCACTGGGGTGAGTTTTTCCTTGCCCTTATGTGGGCTCTGTACCGAGGATGTCGTTGTGGCTTGTGCAGCCCTTTGAGACACTTGTGATTTAGGGCTACATAAATAAACATTGATTGATTGATTGATTGTCCGGTGCGGATGGAAAAATGTTTTTCCTAATATTTAGTGGTTGCGGTTTGTATCCCATTGTACTGTATAGTCCGGAAAATACGGGTGTGGAGGCAAGTGAAGTCAGCGCTGCCTGTAGGAGGATAAGTCACCGTCGCTGTCCATGGTACTGACGACGAGCGCCAGCGGGCAGGGGCGGGGCATGTGCTGATGGCGAGACACAGCAAGCGGGTGATTAGATTTCACAGGTGGTACGTGTTAATCTAATCATCTGTTGTCTTTAACAGTAAGCGGTCGAGAACGGAGCGAGAGAGAGAGGATTGGGAGTGACGGGAACGTCACGACATGCGGAAAGACATTTTGGAAACTCTTGCAAAAAGCATTAAAACTTTGTTAAACCTGCACGCTTGGCTCTTGTGCCGTGTCTACAGTGGAGCGGGATTTAAAACCTCAAACCTAAAACCCCTGCCTTGTTTTTAATGATTACTTAGGTCTACTATTTTACTACTATTTTTAATGTTGGTTATTATGGTAGCACTTGAAGAGGATTTTTTTTTCTAAGGTGGTACGGAGTGAAAAATGTTTCAAGGGGAACATTATCACAATTTCAGAATGGGCGTGGCGCAGTGGAAGAGTGGCCGTGCGCGACCCGAGGGTCCCTGGTTCAATCCCCACCTAGTACCAACCTCGTCATGTCCGTTGTGTCCTGAGCAAGACACTTCACCCTTGCTCCTGATGGGTGCTGGTTAGCGCCTTGCATGGCAGCTCCCTCCATCAGTGTGTGATTGTGTGTGTGAATGGGTAAATGTGGAAGTAGTGTCAAAGCGCTTTGTGTACCTCGAAGGTAGAAAAGCGCTATACAAGTACAACCCATTTATCATTATTTAAAACCATTAAAAATCAGTTCCCAGTGGCTTATTATATTTTTCAAAGTTTTTTTCAAAATTTTACCCATCACGCAATATCCCTAAAAAAAGCTTCAAAGTGCCTGATTTTAACCATCGTTATATACACCCGTCCATTTTCCTGTGACGTCACATAGTGAAGCCAACACAAACAAACATGGCGGAAAGAACAGCAAGCTATAGCGACATTAGCTCGGATTCAAACTCGGATTTCAGCGGCTTAAGCGATTCAACAGATTACGAATGTATTGAAACGGATGGTTGTAGTGTGGAGGCAGGTAGCGAAAACGAAATTGAAGAAGAAACTGAAGCTATTGAGCCATATCGGTTTGAACCGTATGCAAGCGAAACCGACGAAAACGACACGACAGCCAGCGACACGGGAGAAAGCGAGGACGAATTTGGCGATCGCCTTCTAACCAACGATTGGTATGTGTTTGTTTGGCATTAAAGGAAACTAACAACTATGAACTAGGTTTACAGCATATGAAATACATTTGGCAACAACATGCACTTTGAGAGTGCAGACAGCCCAATTTTCATCAATTAATATATTCTGTAGACATACCCTCATCTGCGCTCTTTTCCTGAAAGCTGATCTGTCCAGTTTTGGAGTTGATGTCAGCAGGCCAGGGAAGCTAGGGTTGATATTCTTCTCTTGATCATCTTCGGTGACATAAGGGACGGTGTGAGCCAAGACATCCAGGGGGTTTAGCTCGCTCGTCTGCAGGAACAAACTGCCGCCATTGCTTGCCGTGCTACCGAGGTCCTTTGTCCCTGAATTGCTCACACACTCCGGCAGATTCAATGGGGGTCTGGCGGCAGATTTCTTTGACTTTATGGTTGGAAATGCATCTGCTTTGAGTGTCGCAGGATATCCACACATTCTTGCCATCTCTGTCGTAGCATAGCTTTCGTCGGTAAAGTGTGCGGAACAAATTTCTTGCCACTTTCGCATCTTTGGGCCACTGGTGCAACTTGAATCCGTCCCTGTTCGTGTTGTTAAACCCTCCGACAACACACCGACGAGGCATGATGTCTCCAAGGTACGGAAAACAGTCGAAAGTGAATATTAGAAAGGCGTTTAATTCGCCAAAATTCACCCATTTAGAGTTCGGAAATCGGTTAAAAAATATATGGTCTTTTTTCTGCAACATCAAGGTATATATTGACGCCTACATAGGTCTGGTGATAATGTTCCCCTTTAAGAATCAATGCTTTAGAATACACTGGCGCACTGAAACACCGACATGAGTTGCAAAGCTTTTGCTGCGCACGTACAACCGCTTCGACTTAAGCCTTGGCATTTGTGCGCAAACTCTGTCGCGCAATCGCGCTGATAGCATGTTGTTCTCGGGGCGACACAATGCCACACAGCCGAGTGCGGACTTGTCAGTCATTAATCTGCTACAACGCAGGCTGTAATCCTTCTGACAAGAGTGGAGTGGGCTTACAGCGAGCAGAGAGGATCTGAGCCCAGCCTGGAGTGGCGAACAAAAGAAGTCTGCTTTAAAATCCATAAAGGGAAGATGTGCCCATAGAGAGAGAGCGTGTGCTTGTGTGTTGTGTGTTTGTGTGTGTGTGTGTGTAGGGAAGGGGCACTGGAGGTAACTATTTTGTCAGCAACGAGGCTGATTTAAGAACACGGGCTTCACACTCAGAACAAAGTGGCTACACATCAGATAAAATTGGGCTTGGGGACCGCGGGGAGAGGCGAAAGACAGGCTTCGAAAAAATATGTCTTAAGGGTCAACGTTATAAGGACGAGTGTGAAAAAAATAAGCACGTCCCTGGGCATCAACAAGCGTGCATAATGACCGTGCACAAACTACAAGTGGCCTGCACGCGGAAGCTAACCCATGCTTGTGGCATTTTGATGTGACAAAAAACATGTTGGGCATTAGCTGCTGAGTTTAGGGTTTATAGTTGAAGTTTATTTCGAACATGCATACAGTTGCAACATGAGACATCACAATTCACCAGTCAGGGACAGCAAGGCCTTCTCTGCTGGAATAACATAACCTGAAATCATGATCATAATTAAAGATACAATTATTTTTTAATTTACTTTCCCTAAATATCTAAAATAATTCATATTCTCTTCATGTCATATTATGCTCCTTCCAGTGCTGTTGTTTTTAATTTGAGTTTGTATCCAATCAGAATTCAGCTAGCTTATGTTGCCATGCTGTACAAAATCTGCCAGGGGCCTTCAGAATCAACAATGCGGGCGTTTGTGCACTGTAAGCGAACGGGCACATACAGTTGATAGACAGTTGCGATAGCCAATCAGATCACGAGTTGTTGTCAGTAAGGCCTTCTAGATGGCCTCACAATGAACGTGACATTTACGCGTCCTGTGATTGGATACTCACCGGGACCGTTAGCAGATGAATTTGAGAGCACATACAGTTGATAGACAGTTGCGATAGCCAATCAGATCACAAGTTGTTGACAGTAGCCTATCTAAGTAGCCTGATGTTAACGAGACTGTGATTGGATATTCACTTGTCGTTCCAAAGTGAGTATTCATTCACAAGGTTCAATTTAGCAGGAAGCGGGAAGGGTTGCGCCGTAGCCAGACCGGGATAGAAGAGAAGGAGAAAAAAACGTTGATTAGGTGGCAGATATATATTTGCAAGGCCATTTTCAAGAAGGATATTTAAAGAGAAACTACGTCTGGTGAGACGATGTCGGTCAACCCCGGAAGCTAGCTCAGCTGTTCTGACGATCAAATGGGGAAACGCTCGCCATTTTCACTCAAATAAGCCGACGACGAGGGGTACCACTGGCTTATACGGCATCGAATAGGTTCTATAAATTGTGAGTTTAAATATTTTATTTTTTTTACTTTTAATATGTTTTAATTATGACCGTACCACATGAGATATGTTTTAATTGCTGATGCGTTTTAATTTATTTTTAAATGTGCCAGAAAATAACCTGTTTTGTACACTGTTGATGTGGTTCAATAATCAGTAGTGCGTAAATGTGTTCTTGTATAGTATTTTTCCAGCAATGGTCATGTAATGACATCAGTTATGGTATTTTGAGAGGTAATTATTGAAGTCGGACATCACTGAATGCCTAGGTGGGAAACACACGGGCCGCCACTGCAATTCACAATCCGTCCATGGGTTAGACAACCTACCAGAAAAACTACAATACTCGCTCTTACGACCTGATGCCAAGGCAGATCTGGCTAGATTCATGCCCTGGCAGAACAATCCCTTGCCTGCCTCACCCCAAAAAAGACTTACCCCAAAACAACAATATTTTATATTATATTATTTTTATTATTTTATTATATATTGTAACAAGAACAGAGGGGGGAAAAAACAAGATAAATACATTAAATACAGTCTATAAATACCAATGTACATTGTACAAATCTTTCATCGCAGGATTTTAAAACCATACTTGAAAAATCCCTGAAGAAAGCTATCAAAAAAAAATGTAATTGTACTTACAAGTTTTGTTTTGTATCATCCTTATAACATCTGAACAGTTGCAGTTATGATGACACACTAATTTTGTATCATAGCTTAGCTTACTACTACATACTTTTCCAAATAGCTTGCCTATCATAGTCATTTTGATTATCATGGCTTTATTTATACTGTGTTTTGATATTGTATATTTATACTGGCCTTTTATATTAGGTGTGATTTCTGTTATTTTAACTGTGTTGTGAAGCATTTTGTGGCTTTTTGTCTGTGAAATCTGCTGTACAAATAAATGTTACAGTTTGTGAAACCCCCCAAATTTCTGTGAGATTCAATTCAAGATTTTAATTACCTAAAGCCATAATCATCAAAATTATATCAAAAGAAGGTTTGAAATATCTTGAGTTGCATGTTTTGAGCCTATGTCATATAATAGTTTCACATTGCAAATAGAATTGCTGGAATAAACAAACCTTTGCACGACAGTCTCATTTTTTGAGCTTCATCTGTACTGGTAATACAAAAAAAGCACTGTGACGATTGAGACGTGTTTATTTCTACACGATCAGCCAAGTTTCAGAGTGGCTCAAGAGGGCAGTGCTCAGCCCGAGCAATAGGGACACAAAGCAACTTTTAAAGCCGAATGAAACCAAAACTAATTATGAGGGTGGAGTCCTATCATAAATATTGCAATTCAAACTGCCTGCGTTGCATGAATCACTAATGATGCTAATAAACAAGACCCTAAGTCACACATGAGAGGATCATCTCGCCTTGTAACTCCGAACGGCACTTTTGTACCACCTTTCCATGCACTAAATTAGTCTGATTTCTCAAATAGTTTGTTTTTATGTATTTTCACACTTATGTGTGAAGTGCATACTCTCTAATGCAACTATTGGTCATACGCCATGTGCCCTCCGTACACTGGGATGCGCTTAATTCATTTTAGCACGGATAACTGAATCACATTTACGGTTGACCTATGACGTCACACGAGCCATCCGCGGATCTTTACAACTTGTTTTAAGTGATTGGCAAATATTACAAATAATATCTCTAATGGCTATGCTGATGTTAAATAGCAGACCTGAAATGCGATTTTCTCATTTAAACGGGGATAGCAGGTCCATTCTATGTGTCATACTTGATCATTTCGCGATATTGCCATATTTTTGCTGAAAGGATTTAGTAGAGAACATCGACGATAAAGTTTGCAACTTTTGGTCGCTGATAAAAAAGCCTTGCCTGTACCGGAAGTAGCAGACGAGTAGCGTGACGTCACAGGTTGTGGAGCTCCTCACATCTGCACATTGTTTACAATCATGGCCACCAGCAGCGAGAGCGATTCGGACCGAGAAAGCGACGATTTCCCCATTAATTTGAGCGAGGATGAAAGATTTGTGGATGAGAAAAGTGAGAGTGAAGGACTAGAGGGCAGTGGGAGCGATTCAGATAGGGAAGATGCTGTGAGAGGCGGGTGGGACCTGATATTCAGCTGGGAATGACTAAAACAGTAAATAAACACAAGACATATATATACTCTATTAGCCACAACACAACCAGGTTTATATTTAATATGCCACAAATTAATCCCACTTAACAAACACCTCCCCCCTCCCGTCCATATAACCCGCCAATACAACTCAAACACCTGCACAACACACTCAATCCCCTAACCCAAAGTACTGTTCACCTCCCCAAAGTTCATACAGCACATATATTTCCCCAAAGTCCCCAAAGTTACGTACGTGACATGCACATAGCGGCACGCACGTACGGGCAAGCGATCAAATGTTTGGAAGCCGCAGCTGCATGCGTACTCACGGTACCGCGTCTGCGCATCCAACTCAAAGTCCTCCTGGTAAGAGTCTCTGTTGTCCCAGTTCTCCACAGGTCAATGGTAAAGCTTTACTGTCATCTTCCGGGAATGTAAACAATGAAACACCGGCTGTGTTATCCGGCACAACAGTCAGGGGGTGCATTCTACGGCGGGGGTGCGTTATCCGGCACAACACCTGCCGCAATACACCGCTTCCCACCTACAGCTTTCTTCTTTGCTGTCTCCATTGTTCATTGAACACATTTCAAAAGATTCACCAACACAGATGTCCAGAATACTGTGGAATTTTGCGATGAAAACAGACGACTTAATAGCTGGCCACCATGCTGTCCCAAAATGTCCTCTACAATCCGTGACGTCACGCGCAGGCGTCATCATACCGAGACGTTTTCAGCAGGATATTTTGCGCAAAATTTGAAATTGCACTTTAGTAAGCTAACCCGGCCGTATTGGCATGTGTTGCAATGTTAAGATTTCATCATTGATGTATAAACTATCAGACTGCGTGGTCGGTAGTAGTGGGTTTCAGTAGGCCTTTAAGAAAGTATCTTGGATTGCGCTACGGACATGGCGCTACTCGCAAGAATGTATCGAGTCGGATGCAAAGAAAGGTAGTGGAAGAGATTTTTCGAAGGAATTTTCGGACTAAAATCATAAAAACTAAACTTTTAAATGCCTCAAAGTTCATTCAAAAGGCTCTGCGAATTGTTGGAAGGAGTTTTGAATCCAAAGGAAAAGACCATTCAGGCCCGGACTGATATCCAGAGGAAGGTTGCTATTGTTTTGGACTATCTTGTCACTTGTTTGGAATGTTAATCAGTTGGCTTGCATAAATTCCGTGTGAAGAGGTTTGTGTACACTTTATTATTCGCCTTTAATATACCTGATTCATTATCTTTCATCTCATTCGTATTTTGTCCGGGACTCCGGGAGTCCTTATAGCTCCCTTCTTAAATAAATCTCTCTTTCTTGTTTTCTACCATCGATGCACTTCCAAATAATTGTGAAGCAAATAAACAGTCTTCTCTTCATGACAATTGTTGCCTATGTTTTTAGTGAATGTTATCTGCTTCCAGGTTGTATCCTGGACACTGGCACATGGGCTATACGAAGGGTCCTCTCCGGCCGCACAGACCCACTCGAGAGATCTAGATTCCAATCGCATAATCCAGATATGTTAGTCCGACTTTGCAAAAACTGAACACGCTCGGATTAAGGTGTTTCCATGGGCTGTACGAGGCTTATTTGCATAGACACGTACTGACTGAATGAAGGACAAATTCACTGTCACAAACATAAGGACTTTCATTATTGGAGGATTAATGAAATATGGAATGAAGTGTCAATGTAAAGTCAAAATGATGAGAGCCACAAAACATTAGAGAGACTTTTCCAGACATTGTTTGTGATATCAACTTTCCTTGAAGGTGGAGAGACAAGGAAATACATTTGTGCATCTGCTTCATGGTAACTTTTGGAGTGGCAAAGATCTAAAGGAGCTGTGGGAAGATTTGGGATGAAGGCCCAGACTGAATCCGGAGCGGAAGTCGGAGGTGGTTTGGGAAGATTCTGTAAAAATGTTCTAAATGCTCACAAATGGAGCTTGGGAGAATTATTGCTGTATTCTTCACAGTTTTGACCCACAATTACTCAACAACCCAAACAAACCCTGGATCAACCAATTAATCACATCAAGACGCAACTAAAAATACATGCCAGATATCGGAGTTCATACCACGCAAAGAGAAATTCCCCATCGGTCAAAGATACTGGACCAGCCAGGACACCTCTAGCATTGTGTAATGCAGTTTGCAAGCTGTGTGCATTACTTACTAGTAAGGATCAGTGAATTTTATTATAAAACATGACATTAAAATGACATCTATTTGTTTAGCACATAGCGTACATTAGTGTAGATATTCTTCAGCTATTGATGAAACATTAATGTTATTACATTTTGAGTCCAATAGGTCCAACATTAGTGCATTCAATGTGTGATGCTGGAATTTGAACAGTTGAGCACGCCCAGTGGTGTATCTGTGGTTTGAATGTTAATGAGCTGTCCAGAGTGTTTGGCTAAGAAGCGCTAGTGTGCACTTTATCCATTTTTCACATATACATTGTAATTATGCACTTGTCCAATGTTATATACGCCATATTTCACAAACAAAATAACACTAACCTAGGAGGCCCAAGACATTAAAACAACGTTGAGAACTTGTTGAATTTGGTCCTGACCAACGTTCCCTCTAAGGTGCGCGCCTGTGCAATTGCGCACTGCTCAAGCGTTCTCTGTGCACGGCAAATATATGCCACGCTCAAAATCAAATAAAAAAATAAGCGCATAACAATTTTCGACACACGGACACGACAGAGAAAACAGTTTTTGTCATCATTGTTCAAATATTGTAGCGTCTGTCGAGACGCTTTCAGGACATGAATACCATCGATCACTTTACTGAGCAAAACTCTTTATTGTCGGCCATAAATACATCACCAAAACAATAGTAAAAAAAAATGATATCTAGCAAAACTGGTCATTTTCTGCAGTACAAACCAGACCAAAAGCAACGTTGTTATATCAACAGCAGCCACTCGCTCTTTCTCACTTGCGCCAACACATGCACATATGGCACTTAGCCAGTGATGCGTTTACAGCCACACAAAAAGTCAGACAACTCCAACACCACACATAAAGTGTAATTCCAGGTCGTTACACTATGATTTACCAATCAAATGTGTGCGTATTCTAGTGTCATTTATTAGGAATCTTAATTTATAAATATTAATCATGAAATGCCGTTAGTATATTAAATAAATACTAATAAAAATGTATTTTTTACAAACAGGAAGTTGCAGGACTGTACACATGATCCCCTGCTTACATCTCATTGTGCAACATGTGAATGTTTTAATGGGAACTAAATGCAATGTCTGAAAAGGGTACAAATTATTTCCAAAGCAGGACCTCCACCCAGACAAACAATACAAGTACAAAGTTCATGAAAAACAATATTTTTTGTTATTGTCATTGTAAGTGGGCCTAAACACTTAGATTAGAAAATAACCTCATGGAAATGACTGCTGTCATTTGATTATAATAATAAGAGAATGCTGTCTGTCTATCTGTGTTGGCCCTGCGATGAGGTGGGGACTTGTCCAGGGTGTACACCGCCTTCCGCCCGAAAGTAGCTGAGATAGGCTCCAGCGACCCCGGAAGGGACAAGCGGTAGAAAATGGATGGATGGATGGAGATTGAACTTGTTATTTAGTCAGGTTTGGGACAGGTGTGCTGCTGGTGTAGCCACTGTGTGCACGTCTGATGTTGCTCACACGGGCTCCACTGAATGCTAAGGGAGTTTTTGCGTTTGCTCACACACATGAAAAATTAGAGGGAACATTGGTCCTGACATTGAGCAACTCATACATAACGTCGAAACAACATGCTGTTTGACAACGTTGAATCAATGTTGGGTTCTGACGTTGATTGGACCATTACATTTTGGTCATTTCCCAACCAATACAACGTTGTAACAGCATACTTTTTGACGACGTTTATTCAAACTTTTGCCACCGTAGCACCCACTCCCTCCCCTCTGTTGCAAGTCTCAAGTTGTATGTTGTATTATGTATATGTGCTTTGCTATGGAGTTTTTCTCCCACTCCAGACTGGGCCCCCTTAGGAGACCAGTCTAGATTGTACTTTTTTACTCATCCTCCCCCAGCGTTTACCTTTTTCCCAACTTTTACGGGGCGCCTTGTGGCGACCCATCAGCATTCCTGTTCTTTAACCCAGTAAACTGTTTGTTTGTCTAATCATGAACGGGTTTGTGCTGAAAACAAAGTTCCGTTGTACTTGTGCAATGACAATAAAGACTTACCTACCTATTGACGGAGGCAGATAATTAGATATATCCATATTTGTGTTACTTCTTTTTAAACTATAGTCATATTACAAAACAGCTAGTGTTCTTTATTTGCTATCTTTTGGTTGTCTGCAAGTACTGTGTGCCAACTTTTGAGAATGTGAAGGGGGAGATCTTCTCTGCTTCTCGTCTAAAACCGACTTTAGATAATAAACAAAAGGGACCTGGAGTGAGCTGGGAGAAAGGGGGAGTAGTAATAAGTTATTTCTCTTATCTTTCCTTTTGCCCAGCTGTGGAGTAAGAGGGACAAGTAGGGTGGGGGCAAGAGAGACGATATAGAAAAGAAGTTTTCCGGATGGGAGTTTAGACCAATTTAGTTGTGCGAGTGAGCGCTTCTGTACGGGATTTGGTCTCAAGTTTATTTCCAAAGGCTTTGGAAATAAAATTACAAAATACCTATTCTGTTCCTGGTGGTTCTTCTACTCAGCTTTGTGTGTCATAAAAAGAACTTGGGAGTGACCAGCAACTTGAATTCCCTAGGAGGAACAACTGGTCAAAACGCAACACTACCTACCTTTTTGCAAAACAGCCTTTATAGCAGTGCTCCTTCCTTCCTCAACTGCCTTTCCAGCCTCCTGCAAAACTCGTTCACTTCACTGAAAACAGCCAAAATGATAACTACGAGAATAGAAGAGCGATCAATGTTCCTACTTTTCTCTTCTTACCTTTGATGGACAACAGGCCCTGACAGGAATACCTGCTTCGTCTCCTACCACGAAATGCCATTCACCGCAGAAACGCCATATAAAAAAACCTAAAGAGATTTTGAAGCAATTAGATTTATTTAACTCAATACAAAAACAATTAACACACCATTTATTTTGGCTTTGACGACTCCGAAGCACGCACATGGTTATGCTCACCTCTTGAAAGAAAACTTCACAGATGAGTTTTACATCATCTGTGTGTTCCATTGTTGATGGAGTTGTGGCGGGGAGTGATTTCCGATGGGTGAAGAGGGTCTTATGTTTTTCCTCCCTGTCTAAGTAAACAGGGACCAGCTTTATCGCTGCCCACTTGGACGGCTTGCCACAGAGTATACTCTAAGAAAAAGGGTCGGGAAATAAAGGATTTAGTGTGTTGTGTGGCAAGAGCTCCCTGAAATACTGACTATACATGGCAGTTGAATTAAATACGTGCATATTGTAACACTAGAAAAAAGGTAGTTACCGTATTTTCCGGACTATAAGGCGCACTTAAAATATTTTTTCCCCCCTCAAAACTCAACAGTGCACCTTATAACGCCTAATGTAAAGAATAAGTTTGGTTGAGCTTACCCACCTCGAAGCTATTATTATAACTATTATTTAGTACATGGTGTAATGATAAGTGTGACCAGTAGATGGCAGTCAAACGTAAGCAATAAGTGTAGGCTGCACTACGATGGCAATATGACTCAAGTAAACAACACCAACATTTTATATGTTCCATTGAAAATATAGAACATTACACACGGCGCTCAAAAATCTATCAAAATGTTTTAGTACGACTTTGGTAAGCTATGAAGCCGCACCCCTTGATGTGCTTCAACATACGAGTTTTATTATGGTGTGTGTATTTTAATTACAGCAAGGTGGTCTTGCCGCTGGGCCTTAGGCCTGTCGCACCTCCACCGGTGCCTGTGGTGGACTGTGCATGGCAGGGACGTCCTCTT
This sequence comes from Nerophis lumbriciformis, assembly GCF_033978685.3. Classification (NCBI taxonomy): domain Eukaryota; kingdom Metazoa; phylum Chordata; class Actinopteri; order Syngnathiformes; family Syngnathidae; genus Nerophis; species Nerophis lumbriciformis. Next base: position 29,301,973 of record NC_084579.2, read on the forward strand.
CCCTGAGGCAGGCCTAAACCTGACCGCATACCAGAAAAGGTTTTGCTGCGGGGTCTTCAGCTGGGGACCACCTCTCATTGATGTTTCGCCCCTTAGCCCAGAACATCTCCCGGTGGCGGGGCAGTGAACAGGGACGTCTCCCTGACACCCCCTGCAGCAAAACCTACTTGGATACTGCTCCCCAAGCCTTGTCGCGTCGTTTGAGCCAGAGCCAGTGGCTAGCTTTTTCTGCTACTTCTGAGAGCTCCTTGGTGGATCTGCTCAGGGTGGCTCCACGTAGTCCCAGGTCCTTGAGCAGACGTGATGTTGATCTGCCCACAAAGCCTCTGGCTCCCACCTCCACCGGATACAGTCTCACCCTCCATCCACTTTCTCTGCAGTCCGCGACCAGGTCTGCATACTTTGCCTTCTTTCTCTCGTAGGCAGCTTCCAGTCCCTCCTCCCATGGCACTGTCAGCTCAATCAGTACTACTGACTTCAGAGCTGCAGACCACAGCACAACATCTGGTCTTAAGGTGGTGCTGCATATCTCCTGTGGGAACTGGAGCTGCCTGCCCAGGTCCACTTCCATCTTCCACGCCGCCCCTGGTGTTAATAGCTTGGCGGGTGTTCTCTTGCTGGAATGTGTCGCAGGTTCCCCCTGCCTTAGGAAGTGGATCCTGCATTGGCTTTCTGCTGGACTCTGTTTGTTTGCCTCCTGCCGACTTTTCTCCAGCACCTCTGCCAGCTTGCTGAGCACTTGGTCGTGCCGCCATCTGAGCCGACCCTGTGTCAGCGCCATTTTGCAACCTGACAGAACGTGCTGGAGTGAGGCATTGATGGTCCCGCAGAGGTCGCAGGATTGCTCTGTGCCAAGCCATTGGTGGAGGTTTTTTGGGCTCGGGAGGGTGTCATATGTTGCCCTGATGAGGAAACTGAGCCGAGCCTGTGGCAGTTTCCAGAAATCTGCCCAGCTGATTGCTCGGTTCGAGACACCCTCCCAAGTTGTCCACCTCCCCTGCTGCCCCTGTGCCACAGACCTTACTCTGAGCTCCTCCTGTTTAATCCTGGTGACCTCAGCAACAACAAGGTCCTTCCTCTCTTTCCTGTCTGCCTTGGACCATAGGATGGGTGGATCACTCCATCCAAGGCCTGCCCGGCCTGTCTGGACCCTGCCCACGACTTCTTGATGTTGCAGTCTCCCCATCGCCTTCTGGACTTCCTCCTTTGCCCTTTGCCCAGTCTCGACTCTGGCCTTTGCATCCGCCACCGCCCTGTCGGAGGAGTCCCTTAGCTCCATCACCAGTCTTGCCTTCTCCTGCCTGTAGCCCAGGGTGATAGATTTCAGGGGTAGCTGGAGTGAGTTCCATCCATACAGGCCAGCAGCTGAGAAGCACCGTGGCAGGCCAAGCCATTTTCGGATGAAAGAGTTGGCTTTTGCTTCCATCCGGCTTACGGCTGATGACGTGACTTCACACAGCTTCAGAGGCCACATCATCCTTGGGTACAGGGTGAAGTGGTAACACCACACCTTGTACTTCCCAGTGACTCAGTGGCCTAGTGGTTAGAGTGTCCGCCCTGAGATCGGTAGGTTGTGGGTTCAAACCCCGGCCGAGTCATACCAAAGACTATAAAAATGGGACCCATTACCTCCCTGCTTGTCACTCGGCATCAAGGGTTGGAATTGGGGGTTAAATCACCAAAAAATGATTCCCGGGCGCGGCCACCGCTGCTGCCCACTGCTCCCCTCACCTCCCAGGGGGTGATCAAGGGTGATGGGTCAAATGCAGAGAATAATTTCGCCACACCTAGTGTGTGTGTGTGACAATCATTGGTACTTTAACTTTAACTTTAACTTTTTTGCATCGATCTTGGACAGGCCCTCCGAAAGCTGCTGGAGGATGATTTTTCCCATGTCCTTGTCTGAGAGATCAGGTGTATATAGTCTTCCCAGGCTTCGGATGGGCTGATCCACGATGCGTGGGATGTCTTCTCCGCTGATGGTGAAGGTGACTCTGTCGTTCCTCTTCCCCTTTCGCATTGAGAGGCTCCTTGACTTCTGAGGCTTGAACTTCATCCTGGCCCAGGTGATCAGCTCATCCAGCCTCTTAAGTAGCCTGGATGTGCATGGGGCGGTTCGTAGCAGGCAGGTGATGTCGTCCATATAGCTCCTTAGGGGCGGGAGCCTCTGGCCTGCGGGCAGCCGGACACCACCCACCACCTGCCTTGCCCCGATCAGGATGACCTCGAAAGCTGCCACGAAGAGGATGGGGGAAATTGAGCATCCCATTGCAATCCCTACCTCCAGTTGTTGCCAGCCAGTGGTCACCTTCTTCAGTGCAAAGCACATGTGCATGTCCTGGAAGTAGATCTTGATCATGGTCCTGATGTTATCTGGGATGTAGAAGAATTCCATGGCATAGTCTACGAGCAGGTGTGGCACTGACCCATAGGCATTGGCTAGATCTAACCATATGACGTGCAGATCTTTCTTCTCCCTCTTAGTGGTCTGGATCTGTTCCCAAATCATAGAAGCATGCTCTACGCAACCAGGAAAACCTGGAACCCCGGCTTTCTGGCAGCTGGTGTCAATGTAGCTGTTCTCCGTGAGGTAGGTAGTCATTCTTCTCGCCATCACAGAAAAGAAGACTTTTCCCTCCACATTTAGTAGGGCTATGCTCCTGAACTGCTCGATGGTCTTAGCGTTCTGTTGTTTGGGAATAGAAACTGCCACTGCCCTCTGCCACTCGGATGGTATGGTTTGCTTAGTCCAGGCAATTCTCATCAGGGTCCATAACAGCTTCAACACTCCTGGGCAGTTCTTATACAGCCTGTATGGTATTCCATTCGGGCCTGGTGTTGAAGCAGATCTTGCCCGCTGGATCACCTGCCTGACCTCGCTGAGCTTGGGTGGTGATGTATCAAACAGGGCTGATGGTTCTGAGGGTCTGGGCACATACCCTGGGGAGCCTAGCGGGTTGTTCCTTGCTGGGTCACTGTACTGAGTGCGGATGTGCTCCTCCAGTTCTTCTTTGGAGATATCCAGGGTTCCACTTGTCTTCTCTTCAAGGAGCCCGCGTGCATGCCGGAATGGATTCCTGAAGAAACTTGACCTTTCTTTCTCTTTCCTTTTTCTCCGTCTTCTGATACGTTCTGCCCTCCGGAGGTTAGCGAGGCGTCTTCTGATCTCATCCCAGAGAGCTTTCAGGCCCTCCTTCTCAGACTCCTCTGCCTTCCTCCAACGCTTGCGGAGCTGCCTTCTGTTTGCCACCAAGTCATCAATCTCTTTCTCCCTCCTGCTCTTTGGTCTTATTGTGGCCTCTCTGATGGTCACCTCGCCATACCTGTTGCTGCATTCTTCATAGAGGATTTCCGCGAACAGGTTTAACTTGGCTACCACTGACCCGCGCAGCGCATTTTGCAGCAGCCCGCTGAGATGTTCGTCCAACTTTCTCCACTCCTCGGTCTCGTTGGCCTTTGGCCACTTGATCTTGTTCCTTCGGAGTGGGTTCTTCAGGTTCCTGGCTCTTTGACTTGACTCTATTGTTGGGTCGCTTGGGGGTGCTACTGGGTTCACTTCCTGGGGCTCGTCGACATCCCTTTCTTCTTCCTCCCTGCTTTCCTCCCGCTCTACCTCTGCAACATTGGGCCCGTTGGCACTGTGGTTGTCTACCCGGCCTTGGATCCCATTTGTCTGACCTGCCCTTACCGGGGCAGTGCAAGGTTGCATCAGACTCCCACCACCACACTTCATCTTTCCCATGTGGATGTGAAGTCCCCTTAAAGTTGTTGTTTTCTCCCAGCCGCACCCACACTTCCTTGGGATCTTCTCTTTTGCCGATATCCTTGCGTTCGTTACCGTGTGATCCGTCCTTGTTGGCCCTTCTTCCATCCCGCCTCTCGGAGGGCCTTCGGGTTGTTTTCTCTGTTTTGTCTTCGTAGTAGGCTTTGGGTGTCTTCCTCTTGGAAAACTAGAGGGTAGGGTTACTAGCCCGCCTCTCCCGGTGCAGTCTATCCTGCTGCCACCAGTCTCTCCTGGATGTCCTCCAGTCTTCCCTGGACTCCAACTGCTCTATTCACAGTAGCCACTGTCTCCAGAAATGCATTTTAATTACAGCAAGGTGGTCTTGCCGCTGGGCCTTAGGCCTGTCGCACCTCCACCGGTGCCTGTGGTGGACTGTGCATGGCAGGGACGTCCTCTTCCCTGAGGCAGGCCTAAACCTGACCGCATACCAGAAAAGGTTTTGCTGCAGGGTCTTCAGCTGGGGACCACCTCTCATTGATGTGAAGGTAAGACATATTATCTGGCGTTTTGTTTCGCAATATTATGCAAAAGCATCATGTCTTACCTTCTGGTCCCTGCTGATCTGTATTTGGGATCTGCATGAATCCTGAAAAATTGCGCGAGTCCGCCTTTGTAGTCCGTGGCGACACCGTAGTCGATAAGCTTCTTCTTTTTCTTTATCTTCTTGTTATGGGACATTCATCCTCCGCTGTTGCCATTTCTAATATAAAGTAGTGTAAAGTTCTTACTTATATCTGTCAGTAAACTCGCCATGAAAGCGCTAAAACATACCGGTGTAGTGAGTTTATATTATTCACCCAAGAAACTTTAGTTATTAGAGAGTTCCGGTCGGACGTTTTTTTTACGGGGCACATTTCCGGTGATGTTGTTTTGTTGCGTTTGGACCAGTTGTTCCTCCTAGGGAATGCAAGTTTCTGGTCGCTCTCAAGCTCTTTACGACACTTAAAGCTGAGTAGAAGAACCACCAGAGACAAAATAGGTATTTTGTAATATATTTGCAAAGCTTTGTAAATATAATGAGACCAGTCCAGCATAGAACATTCAATCGCGCAGCTAAGATGGTCTGCCCTAAAATATGGAAACCTTCTATTCTATAAAGTCTCTCTCCCTCCCACCCTCGCTGTTTTGTCTTTATAGCCCAAACACATGCCCATTGTCCTCCGCAGCTGGACTCAAGAAGAGATAAAAGAAGGAGTATCTCTCCTCCTTACATTCCATAGTCAAGGTTAGCACACAATATTTGCAGACAACCAAAAGACCACAATTGGAAGAAAAACACTAGCTGTTTTGTAATATGATTATGAAAATAAAGAAGTAACACTTAAATACGGATATATGTAAATATCTGCCTCCGCCAGTTTCCAGATGAGGAGATGGTGCTCCGTTATTGATTTAAGTAAATGTCATTAAAACAGTTAGCTCCATCTTTTGACACTTCTTCCACTCCCGTCCTTGCACGCTACACCGCTACAACAAAAATGACGAGGAGAAGACGCTGCCAAAGGTGAGCCACGTAAATAAGACCGCCCACAAAACGGCTTGAAGATGATCTGTAAAACATAATCTATGCAACATGTTGACCAAAGAACCACCATTACATGTTATGTAGACCACAAGTGTTTTCAATTTAGAATAAAAGAATAATAATATGACTCCTTTAATGCGCCCTATATATGAAAAAAGATCAAAAATAGACCATTCATCTGCAGTGCGCCTTATAATCCGGTGCGCCATATGGTCCGGAAAATACGGTATTTTGGTGGTGTGTGATACTATTTCTGAGAATAATCCCAACAATGGTTTGTTGTGGCAGAGTGCCTTTTATTCACTGAGCAGTAGTGATGAGAAAATGTAAACAATTTAAAAAACTACCATGAAATGCTGTTCAGCTGCTTGTGAATGCACATTGAAGTCCAACTGTGCCTTTTTTTTTTAGCCTCAGCGCGATCACCGACTGCTTGAAGGTGGGGTGCATTTCAGTCAGATCACTTGTTGATCACATATAGTGTTTATTGTCCATCTGAAAACATGTGCCGGTGGTGAGAATAATTTTCATCTCATAATATTACCCCCCGCGACCCCAAAAGAAAATGGAAGTATGGATGGATATTTTTTTCTCAAAATGAATAGTATGTTGCCACATAGACACCGAGGGTACCACATTTATTATTCAACATTTTCGATTAAACTTACCTCCTGGAAGGCAAACCCCTGCTTTGCCACAATGGAATGAGCATACTAAAACATAAGAGATAGAAACCAAGGCAAGTGTATTGATCAATTCACATTGTTGACTGATGCCAAGAAAGATAGAAACTTATACCTTACCATGAGCAGAAAAATCAGTCATTCCCACATGCCTGGCATGGCAAGTCCTAAAATAAACCAAAAATAAAAGTAGACATTACTGTACAGGCAATAGTCAACTATTTTTCCACACAAATCATGTATTTATACTTACTGGAATATCATGCCTAGCGGTCCTCTCTGTCCAGAGACCAGGAACAATTTGCTGAGCAATTTGTCTAGAGAGCGAAAAAAGAAATTCGAACGCAGTTACATAAATTCAGTGTCAAAAAAAAGCTTTTCTAATAAAAACACAAATTAACATCCATATAAAATCCAGACCACATTGAGTGCCCGGAACATAAAATAGACGGATATTGTTTCCTCAAGACTATGTGTGTGTGTGTGTGTGTGTGTGTGTGTGTGCGTGTGTGTGTGTGCGTGTGTGTGTGTGTGTGTGTGTGTGTGTGTGTGTGTGTGTGTGTGTGTGTTCTGGCAATGCGTACTTATTGGGGACGTCTTTCTGTTTACAAAGTCACTTTAGGGGACGTTTGACGTTATGGGGACCAAAATAAAGGTCCTCTGAAGGGAAACCTGTTTACAAAATCACTGTAGGGGATTTGTTTTGGGGACTTTTGCAAACTTTTCCAACTTTTCGTCCACACTCACAGTGCGACTTTGCTGGGTGCGTTTTGGACATGTCGGGGGGACCCCCGGACTCGGGTGGAACGCGGCGGCACTTGTGGGACTCGAACATGGGTGTCATTTTTTATCATTTTCGGGACTTTTGCCCAAATTCCCAACTTTTCTTCCCCACTCACAGTGCGACTTTGCTGGGTGCGTTTTGGACATGTCGGGGGCACCCCGGACTCGGGTGGAACGCAGCGGGACCTGTGGGATTCGAACCTGGGTGTCATTGTTGATCATTTTCGGGAATTTTGCAAACTTTTCCAACTTTTCTTCCACACTCACAGTGCGACTTTGCTGGGTGCGTTTTGGACATGTCGGGGGCACCCCCGGACTCAGGTGGAACGCGGCGGGACTTGTGGGACTCGAACATGGGTGTCATTTTTGATAATTTTCGGGACTTTTGCCCAAATTTCCAACTTTTCTTCCCCACTCACAGTGCGACTATGCTGGGTGCGTTTTGGGCATGTTGGGCACCCCAGGACTCGCGTGGCCGGCTGCGGGACTTGTGGTACTCAAACCTGGTGGGTTTTTTTTACATGTTGGCCGCGTTAGGGACATTTGCCCTGCTAGCCTACCAGTATAGGTGTGCGTGCGTGCGTGTGTGTGTGTGTGTGTGTGTGTGTGTGTGTGTGTGTGTGTGTGTGTGTGTGTGTGTGTGTGTGTGTGTGTGTGTGTGTGCGTGTGTGTGCGTGCGTGCGTGCGTGCGGACACAGCAAAGTGCCGATGGGGAGAGATGATTTAAAGAAAAACGACAAGGGGGAAAGAGAGAAAAGGGCCCAAAGAAAACAAGAGAAGCGGCTAAAAGTTTTGAAATCATTTCAAACTGAAACATACAGACATTGTGGTAAAATATATGCACTGTCAAACAGCTGACATTTCACAATAGCACTACAGAAATGGTGCAGCACATTTAGAGAAAGCATCCTGAATATTTACCGAAAACTGGGGAAAGTCTATTATGGTACCTAACGCCATCTTGTATGTTTGCCTTGCATAACTTATGTTTTATTCAAACACATGTTGGTGACATCTTACAGTAGCATCTACAAGTAGTATGTTAAGTTTTTTGTCCAAAAATCACACACCACTTTTCTAATCAATACATTTTCAAGCCTGCTCAGTGGCCTTGTGGTTAGAGTGTCCGCCCTGAGATCGGTAGGTCGTGAGTTCAAACCCCGGCCGAGTCATACCAAAGACTATAAAAATGGGACCTATGCATCAAGGGGTGGAATTGGGGGTTAAATCACCAAAATGATTCCCAGTGCTGCTCACTGCTCCCCTCACCTCCCATGGGGCGGAACAAGGGGATATGTCAAATGCAGTAAATGCGGTAATTTCAGCACACCTAGTAAATGGTTAAATGGGTTATACTTGTATAGCGCTTTTCTACCTTCAAGGTACTCAAAGCGCTTTGACACTACTTCCACATTTACCCATTCACACACACATTCACACACTGATGGAGGGAGCTGCCATGCAAGGCGCTAACCACGACCCATCAGGAGCAAGGGTGAAGTGTCTTTCTCAAGGACACAACGGACGTGACGCCTGACACCTCCCTGATACCGAAATACATGTCAAACTACTTCCTTTACGTAAATGACCACCATAACTACAACACCAGGGGGAGCTCCACAAACCACGTTAAACCCAGATTCCGATCTAACAAAGGTCTTAACTCATTCTCCTACTATGCCACATCAATATGGAATGCACTCCCAACAGGTGTAAAAGAAAGGGCATCTCTATCCTCCTTCAAAACCGCACTAAAAGAACACCTCCAGGCAACTACAACCCTAGACTAACTCCCTCCCCTTACCACATACCACCTCCCCGGATTGTAAATAATCAAATGTAAATAATCAAATGTATATACTTGTTCTTATGCTTTCTGAACTCACTATGTTCACTGCTCGCTGTACATATCCTACGAAGTCAGACCTACACTGTTACAATGTCCATTTCTCTGATGATACTTGACTTTCAGTGAATTCTAGCTATATATATATATACATATATATATTTATTTTATTATATATATATATATATATATATATATATATATATATATATATATATATATATATATATGTCTTAATAAGGTTATCCAAAAAATAGTGCTCGATACCGTAGTAGAGCGCAATATATGTATGTGTGGGAAAAAAATCACAAGACTATTTCATCTCTACAGGCCTGTTTCATGAGGGGGGGTACCCTCAATCATCAGGAGATTTTAATGGGAGCATTCGCATACCATGGTTTATATAGGGCACAGAGTGGGTGGGTACAGGCTGGCCTAGGGGCGTGGTGATTGGCTCATGTGTTACCTAGGAGGTGTTTCCGTCTATGGCGGCATGTTGTTACAATTTCGCTGCGCTTGTTGAGGGATGACAGGTCTGGACGGTAAATAATAAACAGTTTCTCTTTCAAGCATAGGTTGCATCTTTTATTACCACTATTGTAAGGTGTGCTGGATGCAAGAATTTGCCATGTTATTGAATATTCAACATTATTGTCTTTGAGGTCCCAAATGTGTTTGCTGAGTTCTGTGGTATTTTGCAGGTTTTTGTTCCTGAAAGAAGCCTTGTGATTGTTCCATCTGGTTTTGAATTCTCCCTCGGTTAATCCTACATATGTGTCGGATGTGTTAATGTCCTTGCGTATTACCTTAGATTGGTAGACAACTGATGTTTGTAAGCACCCCCCGTTGAGGGGGCAATCAGGTTTCTTTCGACAGTTACATCCTTGGTTGGTTTTGGAGTCGCTCTGTCTGGGGGTCGACGGCTCATTTGCAATTGTTTTGTTGTGGTTTGAGATGATTTGTCGTATATTGTTCATGCAGCTGTAGCTCAATTTAATGTTGTTCTTGTTGAATACTTTTCTTAGGGTGTTGTCTTTGGGAAAGTGTTTGTCAATCAGATTGAGGAATTTGTGTCCAATGTTCGTTGAGACGTTTTTGCTGTATGGGGGGTTGTACCAGAAAACGAAACGACATCATCTGGTACAACCCCCCATACAGCAAAAACACTATTTTTCTAACCATGCTGAACACCCTCTCTGATGATGCATTCTGCTTCGTCTCCTTGTCGTGTGCGCAGTTGTGCACTGCACTCTCTAAAAGCCGTAGATGTTATTGTCACATATGCATGTACAGTAGATGGCAGTATTGTCCTGTTTAAGAGTGTCACAACATTGCTGTTTACGACAGACAAACTGCTTTACGGTAGACGAAAACGTGACTGCTGTTGTTGTGTGTTGTTACCGCGCTGGGAGGACGTTAATGAAACTGCCTAACAATAAACCCACATAAGAAACCAAGAACTCGCCCTCGATCATTCTACAGTTATAACGTGATTGGGCAGGCACGCTGTTTATATTGTGGGAAAGCGGACATGAAAGCAGGCTGTCGACACGTCACTCAGGTCCGCATGGAGCTGGAGGGGACGTGGCCTCCAGCTCCGCCTGAATTCCGGGAGATTTTCGGGAGAAAATTTGTCCCGGGAGGTTTTCGGGAGAGGCGCTGAATTTTGGGAGTCTCCCAGAAAATCCGGGAGTGTTGGCAAGTATGGGAAAAGGACATTAGACAAATCATGGTTTGTTTTACAAATTTTTTTTCCCTAAAAGACGCATTGAAGCTATGAATTTGTTTATTCCATAATTCGAACAAATTACCCGATTCCTAAAATAATCAACAGCTGTTGCCCTGCTGCTAAAATTGCACTCACATTTTACCAGCAACACCTTGCGAGGTTATCCTATTTGCTGTAGGAAAATAAAATGCTAAAGTAACGTTTGATGTTCATAAACAAGTCCTCGGGACATATTAATGTTTACACAAAAAGTCAATTGTTCAGCTTTAAAGCTAATATCTGTTGCTTTTGCAATGATTAAAGAAGAAAAATGCATTACACCATACATGCTATCTCAGTGTTAGCTCATGTTGAGAGGAACGCCTCCGACTGTTATTTCCAGGGGATAATGTCACCGTTTGAAAGCGAATTCTCTTCTTGAACATCAAAACGTGCCAGCGTCTCTCTGAAGACGCGTTAGAAAACATCAAAGTTCTGCTTTGCACAAGAGCCCCCTTCTCTTTTTGTGTGGTTCTGCTCGTTTATTTTGCAGCCTCTCCCACACTGGATGAGAGAGCGGGTGGAAGTTGCATCACAAAAGTGCTCATTGTCATTTGCTGCTCAAGGTCTTGTCGGCCGGTGATTGTAATCACGTGCATTCATGTTCAGGGTCTGTGCGAGACGCCTGAAGCAAAAAACAACAAGAGCTGGTAGGTCATGGCTAAGGTGTTCCTCTGATGACCTCCTCTGATGCTTTATCCTCATTAAAAATGAATCCCTTTTTTTCCCCCTTAAGGCGTTTTGTTCCCCGCTCAGATTCACGTTTCACAAGGAAGCCTTTGAAGAGGATATGACTCTTATGGTGGCCTGTCTTCTCAGACCGTGTCCACACCAACACAAATATTTTCAAAAAAAGACATTTCCCCACTCAGGTGTTAAATAAATGTAAAAAAAAAATCTGTCTTTCACCAGCCTTAAAAAGCAGCCACAGCGAACATGGTCGTGCATTATGAAGCCTTTGTCTATCAATACAGGAAAATATACTGTATATCCCTAGTAAATAAAATGTATATATACAAAACCCAAAAGCAGTGAAGTTGGCACGTTGTTTAAATCGTAAATAAAAACAGAATACAATGATTTGCAAATCCTTTCCAACCTATATTCAATTGCATAGACTGCAAAGACAAGATACTTAATGTTCAAACTGAGAAACTTAATTTTTTTGCAAATAATCATTAAATTAGAATTTGATGGCAGCAACACATTGCAACAAAGTTGGCACAGGGGCATTTTTACCACTGTGTTACTTGGCTTTTCCTTTTAACAACACTCTGGAACTGAGTAGACCAATTTTTGAAGTTTTTCAGGTGGAATTATTTTCCATTCTTGCTTGATGTACAGCTTAAGTTGTTCAACAGTCCGGGGCTCTCCGTTGTGCTATTTTAGGCTTCATAATGCACCACACATTTTCAATGGGAGACAGGTCTGGACTACAGGCAGGCCAGTCTAGTACCTGCACTCTTTTACTATGAAGCCACGCTGTTGTAACACGGCAGACACTTTTCCACTTTGCATTAGTCCATCTTAAATGAGCAAAGCTGGCGGCGTTTCTGGGTGTTGTTGATAAATGGCTTTGGCTTTACATAGTATAGTTTTAACTTGCACCTACAGATGTAGCGACGAACTGTAGTTACTGACAGTGGTTTTCTAAAGGGTTCCTGAGCCCATGTGGTGATATCCTTTACACACTGGTGTCGCCTTTTGATGCAGTACCGCCTGAGGGATCGAAGGTCCGTAATATCGTCGCTTACGTGCAGTGATTTCTCGAGATTCTTTGAACCTTTTGATGATATTATGAAATTCCTAAGTTCCTTGCAATAGCTCATTGAGAAATGTTCTTAAACTGTTTGACAATTTGCTCACGCATTTGTTCACAAAGTGGTGACCCCCGCCCCAACCTTGTTTGTGAATGACTGAGCATTTCATGGAAGCTGCTTTTATACCCAATCATGGCACCCACCTGTTCCCAATTAGCCTGTTCACCCCTGGGATGTTCCAAATAAGTGTTTGATGAGCATTCCTCAACTTTCTCAGTCTTTTTGCCACTTGTGCCAGCTTTTTTTAAACATGTTGCAGGCATCAAATTCAGAATGAGCTAATATTTGCAAAACATAACAAAGTTTTCCAGTTCGAACGTTAAGTATCTTGTCTTTGCAGTCTATTCAATTGAATATAGGTTGAAAAGGATTTGCAAATCATTGTATTCTGTTTTTATTTACGATATACACAATGTGCCAACTTCACTGGTTATGGGTTTTGTACATACATTTGTGAACTGCACATTAATCTGATTCCATGTTTATAATTTGATTGAAAAATGTAACTTTAATTACATTGAAGACAAAAAAATGCATTTGTTGCCAGTCAGCAATTCATGAAATTAGTTATATATATATATATATATATATATATGGTATGCTCTTTATTGTCATTACACAAGTACATTGAAATTTATTTCACCACAAACCTGTTCAAGATTAGACAAACATTTTGCAGGAAACAGAACAGGAACGGTAATGGGGTCGCCACTTATGGCGCCCAATAAAAGGTGGGAAAAGGTAGACGCTGTGAGAGGATGATTAAAAAAAAGTCGCTTTCAGACTGGGCTCTTATTAAGGGGGGCCCACCCTGGAGTGAGAAAAAAATACTCTGTAGCAAAGCACTAGGGATGTCATGGCATGAACATTTCTTATCACCGTTATTGTGACCAAAATTATCACGGTTATCATTATTGTTGCGGTATTTTTAAATACGCTCAACATTTTCAAAAAGTACTTATACTGAAATATTTTAACGCGTTTATTAAAAAAAAAACCCACAAACAACACATTCAAAATGATTTCCTTTGTAGAAGAAACATTACTGTAGATAAAAACACTGTTTCATGCACCGCAAGTAGAAATTGAATGTGAATATGAAAACAACAAAAGCATTACAAACAAAGTAATATGGCAGAAAACAAAATAATAAAATAAAACAAATGTGAAAATTGTGCAAGATAGCACTTTATGGACATTAGACATACAAAAATAAAAACAAATGTAAGAATGTTGCAAGATGGCACCTGATGGCCATAAGACATTTTTTGTCCATGTAGATACAAATAGTGTTCATGAATGATATCTCGTCTTATGCATAGGGCTGCACGATTATGGCCAAAATAGTAATTAAGATTGATTTGATCAATATTGAAATCACGACTATTAATTATGTTAGGTAAAACAGAGTTGGGGTGAGGTGTGACTGCAATATTTAAAGACAAATATTTGTTTTTTGTTCATTAATAGTATCAATGTGTCGTCTTTTTCTCACTACATGATGCAGGAGAGATTATGGAGAGGGAAAGGGAGCATCCGCCTTCGATGAGTGCCAGTATACAGTACATACTATATATATATATATATGCAAAACCCAAAACCAGTGAAGTTGGCACGTTGTGTAAATTGTAAACAAAAACAGAATACAATGATTTGCTAATCCTTTTCAACTTATATTCAATTGAATAGACTGCAAAGACAAGATATTTAATGTTCGAACTTAGAAACACTTTTTTTTTTTGCAAATAATTATTAACTTAGAATTTAATGGCAGCAACACTTTGCGAAAAAGTTGGCACAGGAGCATGATAACGTTGCTTGGATGGCAACATATGTTGCTCCAAAACCTGTATGTACCTTTCAGCATCAATGGTGCCTTCACAGATGTGTAAGTTACCCATGCCTTGGGCATTAATACATCCCCATACCATCACAGATGCTGGCCTTTGAACTTTGCGCCTATAACCGTCCGGATGGTTCTTTTCCTCTTTGGTCCAGAGGACACAACGTCCACAGTTTCCAAAAACAATTTGAAATGTAGACTCGTCAGACCACAGAACACTTTTCCACTTTGCATCAGTCCATCTTAGATGAGCTCGGGCCCAGCGAAGCTGGCGGCGTTTCTGGGTGTTGTTGAGGAATGGCTTTGGCTTTGCATAGTAGAGTTTTAACTTGCACTTACAGATGTAGCAACAAACTGTAGTTTTTCAGTGGTTTTCTGAAGTGTTCCTGAGCCCATATGGTGATATCCTTTACACACTGATGTCGGTTGTTGATGCAGTACCGCCTGAGGGATCGAAGGTCACGATCTTGCCACTTACGTGCAGTTATTTCTCCAGATTCTCTGAACCTTTTGATGATATTACGGACCGTAGATGGTGAAATCCCTAAATTCCTTGCAATAGCTCATTGAGAAATGTTGTTCTTAAACTGTTCGACAATTTGCTCATGCATTTGTTCACAAAGTGGTGACCCTCGCCCCATCCTTGTTTTTGAATGACTGAGCATTTCATGGAAGCTGGTTTTATACCCAATCATGGCACCCACCTGTTCCCAATGAGTCTGTTCACCTATGGGATGTTCCAAATAAATGTTTGATGAGCATTCCTCAACGTTCTCAGTCTTTTTTGCCACCTGTGCCAGCTTTTTTGAAACATGCGTCAAATTCCAAATGAGCTAATATTTGCAAAAAAATCAAGTTTACCAGTTCGAAGGTTAAGTATCTTGTCTTTGCAGTCTATTCAATTGAGTATAGGTTGAAAAGGATTTGCAAGTCATTGTATTCTGTTTTATTTACGATTTACACAACGTGCCAACTTCACTGGTGTTGGGTTTTGTATATTTATTAAAAAAGTTTGATAATTAAAACATTTCTCGACCCTCCTGCAGTACTTCTGCGAACCCCCTGGGGGTCATGGACCACCTTTTGAAGACCTCTGATCCAGACCACAAGGAAGTGTGTTGAATGTAGATAATAATTGTCATAGGTCCCCTTCAGGTGGATAGGCATAAGTCCCTATTTGCCAGTAATGTTATCGTAAAAAAATATTACTGAACCGACCAGAAGTAAAGTATTTCTGGCTATTACGTTATCTCTCCTGCTGCCTGGTCACATATAGAACTGAAGATGCAGTTGATGGAAAGAGGCTTAGGTGTTCACACAGTTTTGGAAAAAAAAGGTTGGTGATTAGAGCCCATCCGGATGCTTTAAGGGGGGTTAGTCATGCTATGAGCTGTACGTTGAAAAAACATGAGAGGATGACGGATGTTGACAACAGTGACAGTGACATGAGGCTCGCTCGTCTCTAGATACAAAGCAACTCGGGTTTTTTTGACAGAATACTAAGTCCCTCCTTCATTATCTCTAAATACTTTTTAAATCCCTAAACACTTCCATACATTCAAAGCATGCCTTATTTTCTCATTTCTAAATACAAAATGCATTCCTTATTTTCATTTCAAGACCAGATGACCATGTCTGGATTTAAATAGTTTATTAATCCATTTAACTGATTAAGAATCCTTTAAATCAGGGGTCCCTAAACTACGGCCGCATACAACATCCAAAATTCGGTCCCAAGTTGAACATTTATTTAATTTTTATTTAAAAATGTTTTATTTTTTTTTTAATCTGTCCTTTATAATCCATTTTCTACCGCTTGTTACTCTCGGTGTCTCCGAGCACATTGTCTAAATTATCTTTTCCCATCTGTAACGTGACATCATTGCTCTCTGAATATATCCATCCATCCATCCATCCATTCATATATATATATATATATATATATATATATATATATATAACACGGTCTAGCTCCATCCTATCTTGCTGATTGTATTGTACCATATGTCCCGGCAAGAAATCTGCGTTCAAAGAACTCCGGCTTATTAGTGATTCCCAGAGCCCAAAAAAAGTCTGCGGGCTATAGAGCGTTTTCTATTGGGGCTCCAGTACTATGGAATGCCCTTCCCTGTAACAGTTAGAGATGCTACCTCAGTAGAAGCATTTAAGTCCCATCTTAAAACTCATTTGTATACTCTAGCCTTTGAATAGCCCCCTTTTTTTTAGACCAGTTGATCTGCCGTTTCTTTTCTTTTCTCCTCTGCTCCCCCCTATCCCTGTGGAGGGGGAGACACACAGGTCCGGTGGCCATGGATGGGGTGCTGGCTGTCCGGGTTCGGGACCCGGGGTGGACCGCTCGCCTGTGCATCGGTTGGGAACATCTCTGCGCTGCTGACCCGTCTCCGCTCGGGATGGTTTCCTGCTGACCCCACTGTGGACTGGACTCTTACTGTTATGCTGGATCCACTATGGACTGTACTCTCACAATATTATGTTAGACCCACTCGACATCCATTGCAATCGGTCTCCCCTAGAGGGAGGGTTACCCACATATGCGGTCCTCTCCAAGGTTTCTCATAGTCATTCACATCGACGTCCCACTGGGGTGAGTTTTTCCTTGCCCTTATGTGGGCTCTGTACCGAGGATGTCGTTGTGGCTTGTGGAGCCCTTTGAGACACTTGTGATTTAGGGCTATATAAATAAACATTGATTGATTGATATATATATGTACCAGCTCGGCCCCCGGCCAAATTTTTTTAACCCAATGCGGCCCCCCAAGTCAAAAAGTTGACCCCTGCTTTAAATTACGTGAAATCGATTGTTGATTAAGTTAAATTTGAAGCAATCGCAGTGCAGTACAGTAGAGCCACGCTATTGGTGGGGTTTACGTTTTGAGACCCCCCAGTGAATGGTGGGATTAGATGCTCTAAACCAGGGTAAAAGGCTGGATAATTAAAAGTTAAAATCGGCAGGGACCATTTTGATATTTTTTTTACTTTTTGGGGTATAGGTGACAAAGCATATGGTTATTACATTCAGCTTTTCCTTATTTCATTATTCGTACATTTTTATTATAGTTTTTTTTTTTTTTTTTTTTCCACCTACAAAACTCGAGCTGCGGGCCACAATTTGGACACCCCTGCTCTACCCCAATCCAAAATAAATAACATATTAATAATTATTAGGAACTCCGACCGGAGTTCCTTAAGGCTCTGGATGTTGTGGGGCTGTCTTGGTTGACAACACTCTGCAACATCGCGTGGACATCGGGGGCGGTACCTCTGGATTGGCAGACCGGGGTGGTAGTCCTCTCTTTAAGAAGGGGAATCGGAGGGTGTGTTCCAACTATCGTTGGATCACACTCCTCAGCCTCAGGTGTACTGGAGAGGAGGCTACGCCGAATAGTCGAACCTCGGATTCAGGAGGAACAGTGTGGTTTTCGTCCTGGTCGTGGAACTGTGGACCAGCTCTATACTCTCGGCAGGGTCCTTGAGGGTGCATGGGAGTTTGCCCAACCAGTCTACATGTGCTTGGTGGACATTGAGAAGGCATTCGACGTGTACCCCGGGAAGTCCTGTGGGGAGTACTCAGAGAGTTTGGGGTAACGGACTGTCTTTTTGTGGCGGTTCACTCCCTGTATAATCAGTGTCAGAGCTTGGTCCGCATTGCCGGCAGTAAGTCGGACCCGTTTCCAGTGAGGGTTGGACTCCGCCAAGGCTGCCCTTTGTCACCGATTCTGTTCATAACCTTTATGGACAGAATTTCTAGGCGCAGTCAGGGCGTTGAGGGTATCTGGTTCGGTGGCTGCAGGATTAGGTCTCTGCTGATGGCCTGATGGCTTCCTCTGGCCAAGATCTTCAGCTCCCACTGGATCGGCTCGCAGCCGAGTGTGAAGCGACTGGGATGGGAATCAGCACCTCCAAGCCCGTGTCCATGGTTCTCTCCCGGAAAAGGGTGGAGTGCCATCTCCGGGTTGAGGAGGAGATCTTGCCCCAAGTGGAGGAGTTCAAGTACCTCGGAGCCTTGTTCATGAGTGGGGGAAGAGTGGATCGTGAGATCGACAGGCGGATCGGTGCGGCGTCTTCAGTAATGTGGACGCTGTATCGATCCGTTGTGGTGAAGAAGGAGCTGAGCCGGAAGGCAAAGCTCTCGATTTACCGATCGAACTACGTTCCCATCCTCACCTATGGTCATGAGCTTTGGGTCATGACCGAAAGGACAAGATCACGGGTACAAGAAGCCGAAATGAGTTTCCTCCGCCGGGTGGCGGGGCTCTCCCTTAGAGATAGGGTGAGAAGCTCTGTCATCCGGGGGGAGCTCAAAGTAAAGCCGCTGCTCCTCCACAACGAGAGGAGCCAGATGAGGTGGTTCGGGCATCTGGTCAGGATGCCACCCGAACGCCTCCCTAGGAAGGTATTTCGGGCACGTCCGACCAGTAGGAGGCCACGGGGAAGACCCAGGACACGCTGGGAAGACTATCTCTCCCGGCTGGCCTGGGAACGCCTCGGGATCCCCCAGGAGGATCTGGACAAAGTGGCTGGGGAGAGGGAAGTCTGGGCTTCCCTGCTTAAGCTGCTGCCCCCGCGACCCGACCTCGGATAAGCGGAAGAAGATGGATGGATGGATGGATAATTATAAGCTCCTTAATATAAGGAGGATGAGCTACAAGTTTTAAAAGCTGTGCTAAACAGATCCAGCTTTAGTGAAATATTAAGCATCATGTAGCAGTATTGCTAAGTGCTAAACAAGAAATACAAACTACAAACTTAATAAAACGATAGCTTACTGTACAATGTCTGCTCTTACTTCACTGATAGGATGTCCATATATTCCCGTTTATATGAAGGATTAATCAGGATGCACACTAAGTGTTAACAAGGAAAACACTCCCTGCAGACACCGTCTTCTGTTTTCTGTTCGTCTTCATTTCCGGGAATACACTGAATGTAACAGATTAACAACTTCTAGATTCATGGCTAAATCCTCTTAATATCCAGATATTATCTTTGTGCCGCATACTGCAAGTCAAGCATAAAACTAAGGCAAGGCAACTTGCATACAATTAAAAATATAGCGTGCCATGTATGACTGTAATTAATTTGTCAGAATTAACAATATTTTGACACCCCGAATGGTAATTGGCGCTTTTCTACCTTCAAGGTACTCAAAGCGCGTTGACACCATTTCCACATTCACCTATTCACACCCACATCCACACACACATTCACACACTGATGGCAGGAGCTGTCATGCAAGGCCACGACCCATCAGGAGCAACGGTGAAGTGCCTTTCTCAAGGACACTACGGACGTGACTTGGATTGCAGAAGCTGGGGATCGAACCGGGAACCCTCAAGTTGATGGCACGGCCACACTGCTTCTGGTGAATGAGATGGAAATTCTGTAAATGAGTGGTTATTACAATTTCTAAATCTAATTCAAGAATAAATCTGCAAATTTGCTGAGGAACGAATGCCGAACCTCAGATAGGAGAGGATCTGCTGTACTTGGCTGCAACCAGGAGAGGCGCTGTTGATTAAATCTCATCTAGTTTACTGTCTAAAGAAGACGGCTCCATCCACGAGGACCTTCGCTATAACGCAACTCCTCCAACATGTGCATCAACACAGGAATTCAGAACATTCAGATAGAGAGATTCAGCCATTCCATTAAAAGATATTGATTGATTATTCGTTTTCCACATAATCAAATAGGGATGCAACTAGGGCTGGGCGATATACCGATATACGCGATATATCGCGGGTTTGTCTCTGTGCGATATAGAAAATGACTATATTGTGATATTCCAGTATACGTTCTCACACAGTTGCTTTTAGCTGCTGGCATTACACTACAGGCTCTTCCCACTCCTTCTTGTGTCTCCTTCTCACAGACAGCAAGTGCACCTTCTACATACGTCAAATACTGTCACGTCATACGTCACATACGTATACGCCCTCGCGGAGCAGAGAGGTAGCGGCATGGGTAAAACGAGAGAAAGAAGGTGCGAATTTGGTAACAAATGAAGGAAGAATTAATTCCCTAGAAAAACAGCAGGGGGTCCATCGTCTGGCGGTGGTTTGGCTTCAAGTGGGAATATGTCGAACAGACAACCGCAATTTGTCAAGTGTGGGGCAAAACCTTTTCTACAAAAAGTAGCATTACTGCTAATATGTAGCATCATTTGAAAAGTCACCTGCGAGAGAATGAAGAGTGCTTACTCCGCATGTCAATATCTCCGGCCGGTGCCACACCATCAAAATGCCGAGGCAAACATTTCCAGATCAACACCGTATGAAAAAAAGAGTCGACAACAAAAGGAGATAATGTCCGCAGGAACCTACCACATAGCGAAGGACGAACACTATTTGATTTCCTATTATGTAGCTCATTTTTATTTGACACTTATTGAAATATCTTGTGTGACATCATGTCTTTAAGCTATTGTCGTGGCGTTCTGTACAAAAAGTGCACTTTAATTTAGTGTTGTTTTGATAAGTCATCTTAGTGACACCATGCACAAAAGTGCACTAATAGCTTGTTTTAAAATGTCTCTGACAATCTTGCACTTTCTGTTTTGAAATGACATGAATGTTTGTGCCACTGCTTAATAACAGTTTAATAAATACAGTTTTGGTCAATTGACTTAGTTGTGATTTCCTTCTCTGCATGAAAGTTTAAAATGAGCATATATTAATGCAGTATGAAGAAGAATGTTTTAATGTAGACACATAGAATCATCATACTGCTGTGATTATATGCATCAAGTGTTCATTCAAGGCTAAGGCAAAATATCGAGATATATATCGTGTATCGTGATATGGCCTAAAAATATCGAGATATCAAAAAAAGGCCATATCGCCCAGCCCTAGATGCAACTGCTTTTACTATTAACCACGTTTAAACATGTCACAATTATTTAATCGCAAAGGCTCCATTACACCGTGTGTTTCAGTCCTCCTTACTCGCTATAAACCGACATTACGCTGCACGGAACGAAAACAAAGTTATGCCAGTGGTGCACACGCTTATACGCACCTATCGAGTGCATTGGCTTAAACATGGCAGCAGGACAAAGCGGCAGATTTATTCTATCCCCCCAAAAAATGCTGAAGTCGGTGGGAACATTTTGGCTACTTAAAAAATGACCAGGAAGTCACTGAGGCTCACCCATTTGCAAAACCTGCCAAAAGAAAGTTACGGCTAAAGGGTACATACATCCAATATGGTGCAGCATTTGCAGGATCACCGCCCAGCTTTACACAACACAATAAAGGTAAGACACACGTCAAAAGTGGTAAAGGAATGGCTAAATCAGGCTAGAATGAAGGTTTTAGAATGACCTTCCCAAAGTCCTGACTTAAACGTGTGGACAATGCTAAAGAAACAAGTCCATGTCAGAAAACCAACAAATTTAGCTGAACTGCACCAATTTTGTCAAGAGGAGTGGTCAAAAATTCAACCAGAAGCTTGTGGATGGCTACCAAAAGCGCCTTATTGCAGTGAAACTTGCCAAAGGACATGTAACCAAATATTAACATTGATGTATGTAGAGATGTCCGATAATGGCTTTTTTGCTGATATCGTCCAACTCTTAATTACCGATTCTGATATCAACCGATACCGATATATACAATCGTGGAATTAACACATTATTATGCCTCATTTTGTTGTGATGCCCCGCTGGATGCATTAAACAATGTAACAAGGTTTTCCAAAATAAATCAACTCAAGTTATGGAAAAAAATGCCAACATGGCACTGCCATATTTATTATTGAAGTCACAAAGTGCATTATTTTTTTTAACATGCCTCAAAACAGTAGCATGGAATTTGGGACATGCTCTCCCTGAGAGAGCATGAGGAGGTTGAGGTGGGCGGGGTTGGGGGGGCGGGGTTGAGGTGTGTGGGGGGGAGGGGTAGGAGGTAGCGGGGGTGTATATTGTAGCGTCCCGGAAGAGTTAGTGCTGCAAGGGGTTCTGGGTATTTGTTCTGTTGTGTTTATGTTGTGTTACGGTGCGGATGTTCTCCCGAAATGTGTTTGTCATTCTTGTTTGGTGTGGGTTCATGGTGTGGCGCATATTTGTAACAGTGTTAAAGTTGCTTATACAGCCACCCTCAGTGTGACCTGTATGGCTGTTGACCAAGTATGCTGCATTCACTCGTGTGTGTGAAAAGCCGTAGATATTATGTGACTGGGCCGGCACGCAAAGGCAGTGCCTTTAAAGTTTATTGGCGCTCTGTACTTCTCCCTACGTCCGTGTACACAGCGGCGTTTTAAAAAGTCATAGATTTTACTTTTTGAAACCGACACCGATAATTTTGTAACCGATACCGATAATTTCCGATATTACATTTTAAAGCATTTGTCGATATTATCGGCCATCTCTAGCTGTATGTATACATTTGACCCAGCAGATTTGGTCACATTTTCAGTAGACCCATAATAAATTCATAAAAGAACCAAACTTCATGAATGTTTTTTGTGACCAATCACTCTATCACAAAGAACTAAGAGTTGTAGAAATGATTGGAAACTCAAGACAGCCATGACATTATGTTCTTTACAAGTGTATGCAAACTTTTGACCACAACTGTACATACACACATACATATCGGCCCCAGACACATTTCTTTCTCTCAATGTGGCCCCAACACAACTGACATTGTGTGTGTGTGTGTGTGTGTGTGTGTGTGTGTGTGTGTGTGTGTGTGTGTGTGTGTGTGTGTGTGTGTGTGTGTGTCTGTGTGTATGTTGATACACATCTTCCATATTGGCTCAGTCATCTGACACCTGCTTGGTCCCATTAAAGGACCAATCTAGTCCAGTCTTGTTTCCAGCAGAGACGCACATATTCATTTAACGTCTATCTGTTGATGAGTAAGACCGTGTTAACTACGACCGTAGCCATGACGAAAAACTTCTGAGAGGCGAGAAGAAAATGTGCGTGAAAGCCGGAATTTAAGGCTGCCTTGCTACCGCAGCAGTTATGGACGTTTATTTAGGGCTATGGATTGGGACCCTGCTGCAGGTTTGCCAAGCCGCGGTCTACACAAACGACTGGGCAGTGAGAATAAACGCAGGGCCGGAATCTGTGAGCCGGATAGCAGAAAAATATGGATTCAGAAATATGGGACAGGTACGTACAATGACGCAACACCGTCGCAAACTACAAACACAGCAATGAACATATTCAATTACTAATGTACATTATCATCTGGTTGCAGTAGAGCAGGGGTCATCAACCTTTTTGAAACCAAGAGCTACTTCTTGGGTACTGATTAATGCGAAGGGCTACCAGTTTGATACACACTTAAATAAATTGCCAGAAATAGCCAATTTGCTCAATTTACCTTTAACTCTATGTTATTATTAATAATTAATGATATTTATCTTTGTGAAAACACTGATCATCTTAATGATTTCTCACAATAAATATATATAGAAACAGATGAATATCAATATGCAACACTTTATTTTTATATTTTCTCCAAGTGCACATTTTTCAAATTGAACATTTTCAAATGATCACTTCTAAGACAGTCTTGTGAAATCACAATATCCCATTTTAACTAGCTAGCCATTAACATTTTTTAACAAATCATGAATTACTTTGCACCATGTTTGTACAAATAATAACTCATGTTAAATACAAAAGTCAACTCTCAAATTTTTAAATAAATCATGTCACACTTTGAACTGGACACCAAATCTGTTATCTGTTTCCTTGTCAGTTAGTGAAGACCAAGTCCTTAAAATATTTTCTTGGATTTTCAAATTCTATTTGAGTTTTGTCTCTCTTAGAATTAGAAATGTCGAGCAAAGCGAGACCAGCTTGCTAGTAAATAAATACAATTTAAAAAATAGGTAAGTGCTGCTATTTGAGCTATTTTTAGAACAGGCCAGCGGGCTACTCATCTGGTCCTTATGGGCAACCCGGGCACCGCGTTGGTGACCCCTGCAGTAGAGCCTGTATGCGTACCGAATAAAGTGGCCGGCGGGGATAGCTTTAGTCAGAAGCAAACACTGCCAAACAACATATAAAACAACATTCATTATAAAAGAGGCAACTGGAGAGGAACCATAAATTGTGTTTCGCCAGACGATGGGGGCGCAGTAAATGAAAATGTATTCTATGCAATTTGCGGAGAAACATCTGCCGGACAGGCTGATATTTATTATCCGTTCAAGATATCAAGTATTAAAGCATTGATCAAATGTGACAGTCAAAGCTGCTGCAGTAAACCAAGCGATGAAGGAAAAAAAAAATGGGGAGGTAATGAAGTGTCACTGTAAGCTGCTGCAGAATTCAGTTAAAATATTAGTTTAATTACATAGACGGCAACACTTGTGTCGAGCGTAATTTACGCCTATTTCACCTCTCGCACCCTTTAATTCGCTCTCCCCCTGCCCATATAATATTAATTATGCGAACAGTTAACCCCAAAGAAGCAGGCCTCCACTGTTTAAATCACCTAAGTTTGCAAGGAAAAGGCACGATTTATAGGCGAGGACGACACGCAGGCGATCCATTATTTAAGAGCTAAAGCAGAAGGGACTTATTTACGTCATGTAAAATTATATCGCGTAAGATCATATCATGTAAAAGCTCCTGGGAGAACAGCTTCTCCGAGCACTGAGGTCAGAAATCGGTATTAAAAATCTACCAACATCTGGATTACTTTTTTTAATTAAACATATAATGTATTCTTGTCAATGGCCTTGTTATTATCGTCTGGTTGATAAAAATCTCATTAAAATGACCACCCCCACCTCCGTGGCTTGAAATGAAATCTGCAACCGTGGTGACGTATAGAGCTGGCAGCTCAGGTTTTGGCCGCTTGAAAAATGACGCCGAGTGTACCGTTACTGCTATTGATAATTTAACAGGTGTTTAGTGCGCTGGAGAGACACAGTGAGTCACCTGGAAACAAGATTCATAATATGTCATTGTCATATTATGATTGTAATTTAGCACACTAGGCCAGTGTTTTACAACCTTTTTTGAGCCAAGGCACGTTTTTTGCGTTGAAAAATCCGGAGGCAGAAATCATTAAAAAACAAAACTCAGTTGACAGTAAAAAGTCGTTGTCGCAATTGTTGGATATGACTTTAAACTAGAGATGTCTTTTTTGCCGATATCCGATATTCCGATATTGTCCAACTCTTAATTACCGATTCCGATATCAACCGATACCGATATATACAGTCGTGGAATTAACACATTATTATGCCTCATTTTGTTGTGATGCCCCGCTGGATGCATTAAACAATGTAACAAAGTTTTCCAAAATAAATCAACTCAAGTTATGGAAAAAAATGCCAACAAGTCACAAAGTGCATTATTTTTTTAACATGCCTCAAAACAGCAGCTTGGAATTTGGGACAGGCTCTCCCTGAGAGAGCATGAGGAGGTTCAGGTGGGCGGGGTTGGGGGGGCGGGGTTGAGGTGGGAGGGGGGGGGGGGATAGGGGGTTGCAGGGGGTGTATATTGTAGCATCCCGGAAGAGTTAGTGCTGCAAGGGGTTCTGGGTATTTGTTCTGTTGTGTTTATGTTGTGTTACGGTACGGATGTTCTCTCGAAATGTGTTTGTCATTCTTGTTTGATGTGGGTTCACAGTGTGGTGCATATTTGTAACAGTGTTAAAGTTGTTTATACGGTTATCCTCAGTGTGACCTGTATGGCTGTTGACCAAGTATGATTGCATTCACTTGTGTGTGTGAAAAGCCGTATATATTATGTGGCTGGGCCGGCACGCAAAGGCAGTGCCTTTAAGGTTTATTGGCGCTCTGTACTTTTCCCTACGTCCGTGTACACAGCTGTGTTTTAAAAAGTAATATATTTTACTTTTTGAAATCGATACCGATAATTTTAAAACCGATACCGATCATTTCTGATATTACATTTTAAAGCATTTATCGACATCCCTACTTTAAACCATAACCAACCATGCATCAATATAGCTCTTGTCTCAAAGTAGGTGTACTGTCACGACCTGTCACATCGCGCCTTGACTTATTTTGAGTTTTTTGCTGTTTTCCTATGTGTCGTGTTGTAGTTCTTGTCTTGCGCTCCTATTTTGGTGGCTTTTTCTCTTTTTTCATTGAAGTATTATCTTGATATTATTTGTATTTTAATTTTTAACGAACAGAAACCAGAAAGTCACAGTGGATACTTTGTCAGGAAAGGTACTTCTATGTCTCCCCTCCTGTTTATTTTGTACACAAATATGTCAGAGTACCTATGACAACAGGACAAAAATCTAATAGGGTGATGATTCAATAATTGTTTGTTTTTTAAATGGATATGCAGTCCCGGGTGGCAGCTGTCAGGTGCTATTAGTCGTTGTTTGTTTGCATAGACGTGTCCTCACAAGACGCAAAGTTGAATCATGAAATGCAACCACCTCACCCGAGCAAAAACGAGTCATGATACCAATTTCCTTGACGCAGCCACACACAAGAAAGTTCTAGGCCTCTATGCTTTTCCTAGTTTTCATCTGTTTTGTCGTGTAGAATGACGTCCTACCACAAAATAGTTCAATATGTCTTGGAACTACACCAACAAATAATCCTTGATATCACTCAACAAGTAGAGATGTCCGATAATATCGGACTGCTGATATTATCGGACTGCCGATATTATCGGCCGATAAATGCTTTCAAATGTAATATCGGACATTATCGGTAACGGTTTCAAAAAGTAAAATTTATGACTTTTTAGAACGCCGTTGTACGGAGTAGTACACGGACATAGGGAGAAGTACAGAGCAGTTGCGTCTCCCAATCATACTTGCCAACCCTCCCGATTTTCCCGGGACACTCCCGAATTTCAGTGCCCCTCCCGAAAATCTCCCGGAGCAACCATTCTCCCGAATTTCTCCCGATTTACATCCAGACAACAATATTGGGGACGTGCCTTTAAGGCACTGCCTTTGCGTGCCGGCCCATTCACATTATATCTACGGCTTTTAATACACACAAGTGAATGCAAGGCCGTATAAACAACTTTAACACTGTTACAAATATGCGCCACACTGTGAACCCACACGAAACAAGAATGACAAACACATTTCGGGAGAACATCCGCACCATAACACAACATAAACACAACAGAACAAATACCCAGAACCCCTTACAGCAGCACTAACTCTACCGGGACGCTACAATATACACCCCCGCTACCACCACCCCCCCACCCCCCACACACACCTCAACACCCCCCAACCTCAACCTCATGCTCTCTCAGGGAGAGCATGTCCCAAATTTCAAGCTGCTGTTTTGAGGTATGTTAAAAAAAATAATGCACTTTGTGACTTCAATAATAAATATGGCAGTGCCATGTTGGCATTTTTTTCCATAACTTGAGTTGATTTATTTTGCAAAACCTTGTTACATTGTTTAATGCATCCAGCGGGGCATCACAACAAAATTAGGCATAACAATGTGTTATCGGTTGACATCGCAATCGGTAATTAAGAATTGGACATTTTCGGAATATCGGATATCGGCAAAAATGCCATTATCGGACATCTCTATCTACAAGTCTTTTTTTTGATAACGTATAAATATCTACTACTTTGCAAAGTAGGATAATTTGCTCGCATCTGCTTTCTGAAGGAAGATCTAGGCCCCTTGTGTACTCAGATAGTTCTCATGATGCTTGCAGCACAACAGCCATCTTGGCTTGGTTGACCATCGCTTTTTTGCACTTCAGGGAAGAAGTCACGTGACGTAATAAAAGCAATCGAAGACAGCATGAGGTTACACTTTAGGAGACGTTATTAATTTCAAAGGATTAAACATACCAAAACACACATCAATGTCTCCAAAAGAACAGATAGTAGACCGGTAGGCCTGAACATCAAAGAGGAAGCTGCATGTGTGTGCGCTTAATCGAAACAGTTTGAAGTCATTAAAGTTCAAAATAACAGGGTGAATTTAAGTGTTTATTGGTAAAAATATCCTAACAGCGCACTCTTTCAACGCCTTTCGGTGCCACAAGGCTGTAAGTATACAGGCTACGTGTTATCGTAATGTCTGTCTCCCTATTTGAAATAGTGATGGATGTAAGAATATAGCATTATACATAGCCTGCTTATGTCACATCGACATTGAGTCTGGTTACACTACAATGCTATAATTGCAAACATAGCATTGCAAATTGTCAATCGACTCTTATTGCTTCATTGGATCCACCGTTTAGACTAGACTTTAGACTTCCTTTTTATTGTCATTCAAATTTGAACTTTACAGCACAGATAAAAACTAAATTTCGTTACATAAGCTCATGGTAGTGCAGGCTAAAAAAGCAATAATGTGCATATATAAATAAATAAATATATATAAATAATATATAAATGTATATATAAAATCAATAAATATGTATACTTATATATAAATAAATAAATAAATAGATTACTGTGCAGATAAATATATTGCACTTTTTCACATGCGTCCACGTTTATGGATGTATGTTATATTGTCTTTTTTTATTCCAGCGAGTTAATCCATTTTGGGGGGAGTTGAGGGGATAATTCAATTATGATGCGTTCAAGAGTCTTACAGCCTGAGGGAAGAAGCTGTTACAGAACCTGGAGGTTCTGCTTCGGAGGCTGGGGAACCTCTTTCTAGAGTCCAGCAGTGAAAACAGTCCTTGGTGGGGTTGGGAGGAGTCTTTGCAGATTTTCTGAGCCCTGGTCAGGCAGCGGCTTTTTGCGATCTCCTGGATAGGAGGAAGAGGAGTCCTGATTATCTTTTTTTCCTCACCACTCTCTGGAGAAACTTCCAGTCTGAGGCATTGCAGGCTCCAGTCCAGACAGAGATGCTGTTGGTCAGCAGGCTCTCTATAGAATGTAGAATGTGGTGAGAATGGGGGGAGGGAGCTGTGCTCTTTTTATCCGACGCAAAAAGTGCATGCGCTGCTGAGCTCTTTTTACAAGAGCTCCGGTGTGTAGGGACCAGGTTATATTGTCAGTTATCTGCACCCCCAGGAACTTGGTGCTGCTTACTATCTCCACCGCTGTGCCGTTGATGGAGAGTGGAGCGTGGCTGGACTGGTGCTTCCTGAAGTCAACGATGATCTCCTTGGTCTTGGTGACATTCAGGACCAGGTTGTTGGTTCTGCACCAGTCAACCGGATGTTTCACCTCCTCCCTGTAGTCCATGTCGTTTTTGTCACGGATGAGGCCCACTACTGTCGTGTCGTCCGCATACTTCACAATGTGGTTAGTAGTGGACCTGGCGCAGCAGTCATGAGTCATCAACGTGAACAGCAGCGGACTCAGGACGCAGCCCTGGGGGGAGCCGGTGCTCAGGGAGATGGCACTGGAGGTGTTGTTGCCCACTCTCACAGATTGGGGTCTGTCTGTGAGGAAGTCAAGCAGCCAGTTGCAAAGGGGGGTACTGAATCCAAGGGGGACCAGTTTGCTCACCAAGTGCTGTGGGATGATGGTGTTGAATGCTGAGCTGAAGTCCAGGAACAACATCCGCACGTGTGTGTCTTTTCCTTCCAGATGTTCTAAGCTCAGGTGGAGTGCAGAGGAGATGGCGTCCTCTGTGGAGCGGTTAGGGCGATAAGCAAACTGGTATGGGTCAAATGTGGGGGGAAGTCTGGAGACAATATATTCATTTACCAGCCTCTCGAAGCACTTCATTATGATGGGGGTGAGTGCAACGGGGCGGTAATCATCGAGGGAGGAGATTGTGGGTTTTTTTGGCACTGGAATGATTGTGGCCGTCTTAAAACATGATGGTACCACAGCCTGGGTCAGCGAGATGTTGAAGATTTCTGTGAGAACCCCAGCCAGCTGGTCTGCACAACCCTTAAGCACCTTGCCCGGAATGTCATCAGGTCCCGGTGCTTTCCGGGGGTTCACTCTCCTCAGGGTTTTCCGGAAATCTGCTATATCCAGGTTGAGCGGCTGCTCATCAGGGCGAGGGGGGGGGATTTCTCGCCGGAGTGGTGTTAAGTGCCTCAAACCTTGCAAAGTAGTTAAGGTCATCTAGGAAGCTGATACTGTTGTCACAGGGACAGGGGGCAGCTTTATAGTCCGTGCCAATAGTTCTAGGAACTGTCTCATAAATATGTCATATTTAGTAAAAAAAAAACTAGTTTATGTGATTGCAAACCTTACAAAAGCACCTGATTCTAGTAAAACTCACAAAGATACATGATTACAGGCCTTTTTAGACATATTACATGTTTGGTTTTGGAGTTATGTTTGAATAACTTTCATATTTAGTACGACAGTTATACTGTCATATTGAGTAAAACAACTTTTTTTTGTGTTTTCAAATGTGTAGAATTGTATCTTTGATTAATTCTTCAAATGGTAGCTATTTAATAGATCGTATATTTAATCTTATGATACCTATGCATTGGTGCCTGTCAGTCTTACTGAATGTGCGTGTGTTTTTGTTCTGTCCGCATTTGTTACCCCGCCCTGTTTTAAAAAGTACTCAAATTGATGTAGACAAAGTTTAGCTGGCTGACTTTACTAAAATGAAAGTTAAAGTTCATTTTCACACAATTTCGTCTCACTCTTGTAGCTAGCCAGCAAGGTACAAGCTAACAATCTTACCGAGGCTGAGACCGCGTCCTCCCTTCAAATGTCCGACATCATGTCTCCGCTTCAAATGCTGATGAAATGTTTACCTATTTGGGTTAAAAATATTTTTTGCAAACCAGTAATTCTAGTCTGCAAATGATGTGTTGTTGTTGAGTGTCGGTGCTATCTCGCGCTCGGCAAAGTAACCGTGCAATACTCTTCCATATCAGTCGGTGGCGGTAGCTCATTGCATTGTAGATGTCGGAAACAGCGGGAGGCAGCGTGCAGGTAAAAAGGTATCTAATGCTTAAACCAAAAAAAAAAAAAAAAAGGTGAGTGCCCCTAAGAAAAGGCATTGAAGCTTAGGGAAGGCTATGCAGAACAAAACTAAAACTGAACTGGCTACAAAGTAAACAAAAACAGAATGCTGGACGACAGCAAAGACCTGCTGTGGAGAAAAGGCGGCGTCCACAATCTACATCCGAACATGACATGACAATCAACAATGCCCACAAAAAGAAGGATAAAAACAACTGAAATATTATTGATTGCTAAAACAAAGTAGATGCGGGAAATATCGCTCAAAGGAAGACATGACACTGCTCCAGGAAAATACCCAAAAAAAAGAAAAAAACGCCAGTAGGAGCGCAAGACAAGAATTAATATAGTACACACAGGAAAACAGCAAAAAACTCAAAATTCAAGGCGTGATGTGACAGGTCGTGATAGTACACCTACTTTGAGACAAGAGCTATAGTGATGCATGGTTGGTTATGGTTTAAAGTCATATCCAACAATTGCGAGAACAACTTTCTGAGTTTCATGTTTTAATCATTTCTGCTGGTGGTGCGCCTTCGGATTTTTTCAACGCAAAAATTGTGCCTTGGCTCAAAAAAGGTTGAAAAACACTGTAGTAACTAGGGATGTCCGATAATATCGGGCCGATATTATCGGCCGATAAATGCTTTTAAATGTAACATCGGAAATGATCGGTATCGGTTTCAAAAAGTAAAATGTATGACTTTTTAAAACGCCGCTGTGTACACAGACGTAGGGAGAAGTACAGAGCGCCAATAAACCTTAAAGGCACTTCCTATGCGTGCCGGCCCAGTCACATATTATCTACGGCTTTTCACACACACAATTGAATGCAATGCATACTTGGTCAACAACCATACAGGTCACACTGAGAGTGGCCGTATAAAAAACTTTAACACTGCTACAAATATGTGCCACACTGTGAACCCACACCAAGCAAGAATGACAAACACATTTCGGGAGAACATCCGCACCGTAACACAACATAAACACAACAGAACAAATACCCAGAACCCCTTGCAGCACTAACTCTTCTGGGACGCTACAATATACACCCCCCGCTGCCGCCCCCCTCAACTCCCCACCCCCCACACCTCAAACCCCCCCTTCAACAATAAATATGGCAGTGCCATGTTGGCATTTTTTTCCATAACTTGAGTTGATTTATTTTGGAAAACCATTGTTTAATACATTCAGCGGGGCATCACAACAAAATTAGGCATAATAATGTGTTAATTCCATGACTGTATATATCGGTATCGGTTGATATCGGAATCGGTAATTAAGAGTTGGACAATATCGGAACATCGGATATCGGCAAAAAAGCCATTATTGGACATCTCTAATAGTATCGTGTCATCAAAGAGTAAAAATGCATTTCTTTCAAAATGCATAATAAAAAAAAGGGTAATACTAAAAAAATGGATAGATGTTGATAGTCCAACTCATACTGACCGGTATACACAAGCTATGGAGATGATATCAGTAGAAAAAACTGCTTTTAGTTTAGATAATAATGAGTTATATATTGGAATATGGGATCCATAATTTAAGTTTGTTTTAACTAATAAATTAACCGGAAAACATGACTTATTTTATCTTTGTGGAATATATTGGACACAAAGTGTTGTCAAGCTTATGAGATGCGATACAAGTGTAAGCCACTGTGACACTATTATTCATTTTTGAAATGTTTTTATTTTTTTATAAATAGCTGTGATGATAATGTCAATGAGGGATTTCTAATCACTGCTATTTTGGAATTCTTATTAATATTGCTACTGTTGTTGATTTTATGAATTATTGTCTGACTACTTTTGGATTATTTTGTGTCATGTTTGTGTGTCCTCCCAATTGCTCTGTTTATTGCTATTCTGAATGTTGCTGGGTTGGTTTTGGAATTGGAATTGTATTATTGTGGAATTATTTTGTTGGATTGATTAATGAAAATAAGAAATAAAAAAAATTTTAAAAAAAAGAATAGGAGGAAATGTTCTCACAATGTATATGTTATCACTGGCGTTGTTTTTGTTGGCAGTGCTGACCCGCTTCCGCCTGGAAAAATACGAGTGATGACGTCACAACTATTATCGACAAATATAATTGTCGGTGACAAATTTTACTAATTGTTGCAGCCCTATTTAACTATCTCCACAACCTCTACATGGTATAGAGCCCCTGAAGGGACATGCGGCACTATTTTTTTAGACATGTATCTCGTGCACACAAGATGTATCTTGTGCGCACGAGATAGTTTGTCGTGCACACGAACAGTGTTGGGACTAACGCGTTACAAAGTAACGCGTTACTGTAACGCCGTTACTTTCAGCGGTAAATAGTAATCTAACGCGTTATTTTTTATATTCAGTAACTCAGTTACCGTTACTACATGATGCGTTACTGCATTATTTTACGCTATTTTTTATGTAATATCAGCTAGAAACTGAGAAGATCTGAGTGTGTTTTATTGCAGCGCTGCGGAAGAAGCGACAAGAAAGAGGCGCGCTGCATGCTGTCTGTGTGTATGTGTGTGTGTGTGTGTGTGGGAGGGGGCGTGTCTGTGTTTACTAACAAGACATCATGGCGAAGCCCGAAGCCGAGTTTCTTAACATGGACATATTCTCAATACTTTTTTTTTGTTGACCACAAAGAAAATAACATTTTAGTTGAATGTAAGTCGTGTCTTGGATCAAAGATCCTATCCTAGCAATTCAAATCTGCTGAAACAGCTACAAAAGCAACATGCTTCGACGAAGCTAATAAAGAGAGACACACTTCACCGCCACCTCCAACAGCGGCTGGATTTTAACGAAGCACTGCGCACTGAAGGTGCACACTCTGTCAATTCTCTTATATATGTTGCTCTTTCATTATAGACTTCTAGAGTGTTTGATTATCACATCACTCTAAATGTATAGACCATGGGTGTCAAACTCTGACCCGCGGGCCAAATTTGGCTTTGGTGGTAGCGGGGGTATACTTTGTAAAAAAAATTTTAACTTGGGACTTCCCGCGGGCCGGATTTTGGACGCTGGGGGGCGGTATCCGGCCCGCGGGCCGTAGTTTGGGGACCCCTGCTTTAGGGGCTCGTATATAGGAAATCTACATTCACAAAAACAGGTACAAAGAAAAGTGGGTTCTGCACAATATGATCCCTTTAATTGATTCTCTATTTGTGCCGACAGATTGGAAACCTGAAGTTGTACGTCTTTCGCCACCGCAATACCCGAAAGCGGTCCACGGTGCCCAACAATGTGGCGACAACTAACATGGCCATGGAGACCAAGGTGTAGTACTTGTAACTGTACTCCAAAATCTGGCAATATTTATCAACTGCACATTTCCACATGTCAGACATTTTCAAACTAGTCTCAAAGTGGTATTTTTTAAGTCACCATTTCAATGAACAACGGAAGACCAAGCACATGCTACATGGCTGCAACCAGCAGGGGCTTTGTTGATTTAATCTCAACTGGTTTTTATCAAAACAGAAATTCAGAACAGGCAGAGAGACTGAGGAATAGTAACTGGACATTGAACTCTGATATAATTATTGATCAGCTGTATACCTACATTTAATGGACACATTAGCACACGCAAAGTGGTTCAATCGAACGTAACAACTGATTACAAATACATTACCAGTAGAGTGGGGAAAAAAGTAGACTTTATATGCTTAAATGGGTTTCATTGTATCCATTAAACCGTATCCAAATGTATTTACAAATCCACGAAGTATGTGAAAATACCGTCTAAAAATCAAAAAATGACACAAATTCAGTCAACCATTTTGAATATTCCGCTCCGAAATTCTTTGGTAATTTCCGCAGATTGACATCACTGGAGTAGCACTTCACACTATGACCATAGTATCAGATCGGTCATACTGAAAATACGCAAAAATTACAGAGAAATGTGCTGTCTGTCATTTACAATCCTTATGTAAGACATGAAGTCCTAAATAAAGACATCAATTGTCTGTCAATGGGGGCTCTCTATTTCGCGCACAAAACCCTCTAAATAACCATCCAAAACCTGACAACAATACTGATCGGAATATTGACCAAATATTAGCAATGTTTTTACAAGCGCTAACGCAGTCGAAATATTTTCTACCACACAGCTCAGTAACCCTCCACTGCTTTACTGTTAGCTGGCCGTGACGTACTGCATGCTTCCGCATCATCGCGCCTCGGCTCGTCAAAGGTATTCTAGATTATAAATCGTGCCTCTCATTTGGATGGAGGATTTAGCCATGCATCTAGAAGTTGTTCATCTGTGACATTCAGTGCATACCCGGAGATGGAGACAAACACTATTGAAGATGGTATCTGTAGGGCAGGGGTCGGCAACCCGCGGCTCTAGAGCCGCATGCGGCTCTTTAGCGCCGCCCTAGTGGCTCTCTGGAACTTTTTAAAAAATGTATGAAAAATAGAAAAAGATGAAATGAAATAAAAAAATGTTTTAATATGGTTTCTGTAGGAGGACAACCATAACACAAACCTCCCTAATTGTTATAAAGCACACTGTTTATATTAAACATGCTTCACTGATTCGAGTATTTGGCAAGCACCGTTTTGTCCTACTAATTTTGGCGGTCCTTGAACTCACCTTAGTTTGTTTACATGTATAACTTTCTCCGACTTTCTAGGACGTGTTTTATGCCACTTCTTTTTCTGTCTCATTTTGTCCACCAAACTTTAAACGTTGTGCATGAATGCACAAAGGTGAGTTTTGTTGATGTTATTGACTTGTGTGGAGTGCTAATCAGACATATTTGGTCACTGCATGACTACAAGCTAATCGATGCTAACATGCTATTTAGGCTAGCTAAATGTACATATTGCATCATTATGCCTCATTTGTAGCTATATTTGAGCTCATTTAGTTTCCTTTGAGTCCTCTTAATTCAATTTATATCTCATGACGGCTCCAGACAAATTTGTTTTTGTATTTTTGGTCCAATATGGCTCTTTTAATAATTTGGGTTGCCGACCCCTGCTGTAGGGAGACGTTTCCTTGTTAACCCTTTGTGTGCATCATGATTAATTCTTCATATATCCCTGTATATATGAAGAATTAACCATGATCCCAAAGTAATCGTTGTTGGCTCTCACAAAGTCTGCATGATTTGCATTGCGATGACGTGACTGGGGAGCTTATTATCTCTCAAAATGGCTCGGGAATCTCTGTGAGATTGATACAATTTTGATCACATCTATTTACTTGCAAACCTTGTAAGTCTTTCGGTGTCATGCATGATTTATAAGATAATAGCTTCAATATAGAAGCAACTTGTTTTTCCAATCTACTGGTTCTCTAAGAAAAAGATACCTCAATCCATGTTTTATTTGTGGTGGTTATTGAATAATTTATGAGACTGATTTGTACATTAAAAAAATATTGTTTCTGTTAACTCCTTTTTATTCAGGTTTGCTATAACTATAGAAGCTAGCCATGCATACACTCTGTCAACTCTGCTAGAACACGTCTTTATCTTTTTATGGTATTTTATTGTTTTAAAAAAATGGTAAACTGTTACACATTAAATACAGTAATTTTTACTCCTCTTTGGACATTTTTAAATGTTAAACTGTAAACAGGAGATATACTGCAATGTAGCTTTAAAAATAAACAAAACAATTACAATCAAATGTGACTCGAGAAAGTAAAAATCTACCTAGATAGCAAAAGTAACCTCCTTGCGTTTAATCAGCGATTAGATGATGTCTTGGTTAGAGACGCTGATTGAACAAAAACGTTACAAGAGAGAGAACAAAACAGCAGCTGCGGTTGTTGAATGATATAAAACCATAAACAGTCCAGTCAAATGTAAAACTTACCCGGATAACGAAGCAACAAACGACTTTTGT
Organism: Nerophis lumbriciformis; assembly: GCF_033978685.3. Classification (NCBI taxonomy): domain Eukaryota; kingdom Metazoa; phylum Chordata; class Actinopteri; order Syngnathiformes; family Syngnathidae; genus Nerophis; species Nerophis lumbriciformis. Next base: position 29,338,766 of record NC_084579.2, read on the forward strand.
GGTTCCAGAAGAGCTTCCAAGAAGTAAAAAGAGTAAACAGACTGTATATTGCTAAGTCTGTACAAGCCATCAACAGTTGTGGAAACCCGGAATTGTGAAGTCAAATAGATGGATGGTGGCTCGGAAATAATGAGTGTTAATTATTGATTGACTCGACGTCCCAAAGGTAGCCCTTTTGCAAACATTTTTAAAGTATTTTAATTATTAATTAGAAAATTTGTGCAGAAATTTTGATGGGCCTGCTATTTGTGCCCTGGACCTTTGGCCATATTAGAATGCCAGGCATGTCCAGGGTGCACAAAAAATGTGCTACCCATAAAAACTTGCTACCCAAACTTACTGACCATGCGCACGCATGTGCTTCAACGCTAAAGGTTTCCTTAAAATAACCATAGCAATAAAGGTAAAAACTAAAAAAGCATTTGTTCCACGACCTATTTAGGACATTTTCAGATAATTTCATCCAACTGATTGCATTTTTTTTTTTATAGAGCAGCACATTTTTTCACAACACCACGTCAATTTTTGTCCAGCATCTCGTTTTTGTATATGCGCCTGTCGGCATATTAAAGATAAATAAAATAATAGAGAGGTATTGTAGGGGGGTTGTAAAATATTTTCTTGATTAAACTTTATTTTTTATTTTTATATAAATGTATGTACAGTCGTGGTCAAAAGTTTACATACACTTGTAAAGAACATAATGTCATGGCTGTCTTGAGTTTCCAATAATTTCTACAACTCTTATTTTTTTGTGATAGAGTGATTGGAACACATACTTGTTGGTCACAAAAAATATTCATGAAGTTTGGTTCTTTTATGAATTTATTATGGGTCTACTGAAAATGTGACCAAATCTGCTGGGTCAAAAGTATACATACAGCAATGTTAATATTTGGTTACATGTCCCTTGGCAAGTTTCACTGCAATAAGGTGCTTTTCGTACCTTTTAGACCTTCTGGAGGAAAGTTCTGTGGTCAGATGAAACAAAAATTACAACCTAAAACATCAGCCCGGAGGTTGGGTCTTGGGCGCAGTTGGGTGTTCCAACAGGACAATGACCCCAAACACACGTCAAAAAGTGGTAAAGGAATGGCTAAATCAGGCGAGAATTAAGATTTTAGAATGGCCTTCCCAATGTCCTGACTTAAATGTGTGGACGATGCTGAAGAAACAAGTCCATGTCAGAAAACCAACAAAATTAGCTGGACTGCACCAATTTTGTCAAGAGGAGTGGTCAAAAATTCAACCCGAAGCTTGCCAGAAGCTTGTGTATGGCTACCAAAAGCGCCTTATTGCAGTGAAACTTGCCAAGGGACATGTAACCAAATATTAACATTGCTGTATGTATACTTTTGACCCAGCAGAATTGGTCACATTTTCAGTAGACCCATAATTAGGGATGTTCGATAATATCGGGCTGCTGATATTATCGGCTGATAAATGCTTTAAAATGTAATATCGGAAATAATCGGTATCGGTTTCGTTATTATTGGTATGGGTTTTCAAAAGTAAAATGTATGACGTTTTTAAACGCCGCTGTGTACACGGACATAGGGAGAGGTACAGAGAGACAATAAACCTTTAAGGCACTTCCTTTACGTGCATGCCATCCCAGTCACATAATAGCTACCAGCTTTACTCATCACAAATTAATGCAATGCATACTTGGTCAACAGCCATACAGGTCACACTGAGGGTGGCCGTATAAACAACTTTAACACTGTTACAAATATGCGCCACACTGTGAACCCACACCAAACAAGAATGACAAACACATTTCGGGAGAACATCCGCACCGTAACACAACATAAACACAACAGAACAAATACCCAGAATCCCTTGTAGTACTAACTCTTCCGGGACGCTACAATATAACCCCCCCCCCGCTAACCCCTACCCCCCACCTCAACCTCTCATAGTCTCTCTCAGGGAGAGCATGTCTCAAATTCCAAGCTGCTGTTTGGATAGATAGATAAATAGTACTTTATTGATTCCTTCAGGAGAGTTCCCTCAGGAAAATTAAAATTCCAGCAGCAGTGTACAGAATTGATATCGAATTTAAATAGTAAAAAGTAAATAATGGGGGTATAAATGGAAACAGAATAGAAAAATATTACAATAAGAATAAAAATAAAAAGCAACAATGAGAATAAAAATGTAACAGTAAAATAAGAATATAACAAGAGAAGCTAGGCAGTAGTGACCATGTTATGAAAAAGTATTGCACTGTTATTGTTTTGAGGCATGTTAAAAAAAATAATGCACTTTGTGACTTCAATAATAAATATGGCAGTGCCATGTTGGCATTTTTTTCCATAACTTGAGTTGATTTATTTTGGAAAACCTTGTTACATTGTTTAATGCATCCAGCGGGGCATCAGAATAAAATTAGGCATAATAATGTGTTAATTCCACAACTGTATATATCGGTATCGGTTGATATCGGTATCTGTAATTATCAGTTGGACAATATCGGAATATCGGATATCGGTAAAAAAGCCATTATCAGACATCTCTACCCATAATAAATTCATAAAAGAACCAAACTTCTTTAATGTTTTTTGTGACCAACAAGTATGTGCTCCAATCACTCTATCACAAAAAAATAAGAGTTGTAGAAATTATTGGAAACTCATGACAGCCATGACATTATGTTCTTTACATACCATACATACCATTTTTTGACCATGACTGTATATATACATATACAATTGTATTCAGGATGTATAAGTAGGGGCCCCCCCCATCCATCGCTCCATTAGTTTGGGGGTCCCCTCTATTAAACACATTTTCTTTGTCACCTGTGACAAAAAGCTATTATGTCAATGTTTTGTTCAAATAGCTCAGTATATATTGACCCACATTGGATCAGTCTTAGCATCTTAGATGTACAAAATATATCAACACCCGGGCATCCTTCAGTTTTCCTGTTATCGGATATGCAAATTGTTTTTTGTTTTTAAGGTGCAATGGCTGCAACAGCAGGTGATCCAGAAAAGAACCAAAAGAACTTTTCACATCCTTGACAAAATAACCTCACATCTTTGCACCGAAATGCAACTCTTCAAGAACCAAACGTGGAAATGTCTGTGGTACAATGTGAGTAAAACATTACTTTTTAAGTATTCAAAACAGGCCAAAAAAGTGATGTATTTAAATGAGTCAACAGTTTAGTACAGTATATGTAGCCACTGATTTTTTTCTAACCCCCACAGCGACTAATTTGGATGTCCCACAATTTGTTCCACAGCTCTGCAGGCACAAACCCAAACTCTGCCGGTCCCCTATGAATATTCCTGGGGCCTGGAGGAGGGGGTTCACTGGCAGGGGTGTTGTGGTGTCCGTCCTAGATGATGGCATCAATGGAGAGCATCCAGACCTTAAACCAAATTACGTAAGTACCCCCGGGACGGGATGGTATGCTCTCCGCGGTAAGGGGGGCATTAATCATGATCAATCTCGTGCAGCGCTTAGTGTAAGAGCGCATAAGAGAGACAGATATGGCAGGCATACTGTAGCTTTTGGGCCAAAATACTTGGAGAGGACTATTGGAATGGACGTTAGACGTCGGATCCACTTAAACATGGAGCGGATTAGTGAATAATGCTCTTTGTGATTGGTTTGATGAAACAGAAGACGGATAGCTGCTGGCGTCCTATTATGTGCTGCTACTCATAATCCAATCTCACTCAGGATCCTCTCGCCAGCTTTGATGTGAACGGACAACACCGACGTCCTCCTCCGAGTTATTACGGGACCGCTGCCAACTAGTGAGAACTTTTCACTCTGCTCTCCTTGTGCCGTATCCTCTCCAACCCCCCGCCCGTGATGATCCTTACTTTAATTAATGCCCCATTTTCTTCTTCATTCTGCTGTAATTACATCCATATATGAATATGCAAATTCCCCACCCGTTTTAAGGTCTGTCTTCTCACTAGTTTGATCTAACCGAAATAGCCCAGCTTCATGCAATATGCATCCATGATTATGTTCTGATGTTCTCCTCCTTTTTTCTCTGCAGCCACGGGACTCGGTGCGCGGGGATAGTGGCCGCCGCAATCCACTCGCCGTGCACAATAGGAGTGGCTTTCCGAGCACGGATCGGCGGTGAGTCCACGCGGAAACACACCTGCAGGTCGGGCTTTTTTGACAAACATGACCTTTTACGGCTTGCCTCGTCCACAAACAGGCGTCCGGATGCTGAATGGGCTGGAGGGGGAAACGACGGACATCGTGGAGGCGCAGGCGCTGAGCTTCAGACCTCAACATGTGGATGTTTATTTAGCTGGCTGGGGGCCGCAAGACGATGGCGCCACTGTGGATGGACCCGGGCCTGTGACTCGCCTCGCTTTGCAGAACGGCATTGAAACAGTGAGCATATTTCTTCAAATAATGGCTAGTGGTGCTTAACTGCGGACAGTATAAGGCCCCGTTTAAACTAAGCCCTGGATAAGGTTATGCAGGGTAAATCCCACCTAACTTTATCCGTGTCCACACACAACAATGCCACCGTTTAAGACCACCTCAACCCTCCGTCCGCCAGCGCAATGCGACTTAATAAGCATGCGCGAAAAATGCGCACGTCATAGTCACCTCCAGTGTTGCTTAGTGTGCAAGTTCTTAAATTTAACTTATCTGAACAATATCCAGTGTTGTGGTATTTCAATTAACTGGAATCCAGTGTGCTGTAGTGAATCACACCTGAGCCATCATAAATTAATCAAATCTTTAATAAACACGTAAAATTACACAATGTGACAAAGAACATTTGACAACAATCAATCTATGGATCTAGATATCTGGTCAGGATACTCCTCACTCTTTTGCCTTCACCTTCATTGTCCATTCGATTTTGGTTACTTTATATACTCTGGACCTAGACGTTGAGTTTGCGACATACATGGCGGACAATAACTGATACAGTCTGCTTTGCCAGTCCAAAAGCATTCACCGTTTTCCGTAGTCTACCCTCGACGACCAGGTAATACAAAGCACACGCTACCTTTTTTATCACATCCACGGGAGCTCGCATTGTCGTTGTCTCTCCTTCGACAAATGGACGATGTTTTTCGGTAAGTAGAATCACAGCTGACCTGGACATTCGAAAGTGCTCTTGTCGTCTGAGAAGTGTTGTATCCCAAATAGCTGCAATCGCTTTCTCTTAAGGTATTCATGTGTGATTTCCACAAGCGTCTGTACGTGTAGAAGAATGAGAAACACGGACATGTCTGGATGACTCGCCTCCATATTTCCAGTGGTTAGTTCCAAGTTACGAAACCGCTTTATTATGAAGCTGGCTGTGGCGCGTTCTTTCTGACGTCACTTCCTGTGTGGGGCGCGGTCTTTCCGGCGTCACTTCCTCTCCGAACTCAGTTTGTAAACGATAAATAAGTCCATAAAAAGCTAAGAGCCAGAGATTCAAGGAATACACGGCGCACTTACCCGTGTAAAAAATTATCCAAGGAGGGGGACCTTAAACGATGGTTTAGTGTGGCTGAAAACAATTATTCGTTTAAGGCAGACCTGGGCATTCTGCGGCCCGCGGGCCACATCCGGCCCTTTGTGCGTCCCTGTCCAGCCCGCGTACAAAATACATTTTAAAAAGTATCTATGTCGAGTGTGCAATACAGCGGTGCTGCTTTTGTTTTGAAAAGCATTATTTGTATTACTTCCGTGTGGACGTATGCGCGTGAGTGAATGTGAACAGCGGCAATCACAAATTACAAAATAAAGTTGAAAAAACATCTATGTCGTGCGCACAACGCAACTGTGCTGCTTTTATTTTGAAAAGTGTTATTTATGGGCGTATGTCCGGGTGTAACCTGTGAGTGAAGGTGCACAGCGACAAGTGATGAGACGCTAAAAAGAGAAAAGTTGATGACGAATGGCGTGTTTTCAACAAGACATAGACTGCCAAGTATTTCTTTACAGAAAATAAAGGTAAAGCCGTGTGCTTAATTTGTGGTACACAGCTTGCTATGTTTAAAGAATATAATTTAAATCGCCACTACACGACGAAGCACGAGGAAAAATACCGTAGTCTGTCTGATGAAGAGCCCGCAAGGGAGGCTGATGCGTTGATGGTAAAACTGTAAACCCAACAAGGAATTTTTGCCATATATTACACCCCCAGAATGCAGTTGTCAGGACAAGTTTCGTCATTTCTCAACAAATCGCCAGAAAAAGTAAGGCGTTTTCTGACGGAGAGTTTATTAGGAGTGCTTATTGGACTCTGTTGCACTGATATAACAGGTGTTGTGCCGGATAATGCACCCCCGGCGTAGAATGCACCCCCTGATGGGAGTGTTGTATCAACTAAAGCCCACACTTAAAGTTTCCACGTGCAAGATTGAATCTATTTAAAAAAGTTATTTAATAAGAAGCCAAAAGAGCAAAAACAATAATGTTTGTGTTGGAGGAGTTGTGAATGAATGAGTTGTGAATGAATGAAATATGAAGTCTGTGCTGCAGTCGCTGCTGGGCCACAACATTAGGTACACCTGCAGACTGCAGCACGGATTTCATATTTCATTCATTCACAACTCCTCCAACACGAACATTATTGTTTTTGCACTTTTGGCTTCTTATTAAATAACTTTTTTAAATAGATTCAATCTTGCACGTGGAAACTTTAAGTGTGGGCTTTAGTTGATATAACACTCCCGTCAGGAGGTGCATTCTACGCCGGGGGTGCATTATCCGGCACAACACCTGAAACTTGGAGCTTCAGCTGAAGAACAGAACGGCCGACTTTGACTGTTTTTTGCTGGCTTTGGATGAGAGCTGTGATGTACGTAACACCGCTCGGCTGCTCATCTTCTTACGTGGGATAACTGCTGACTTTCAAATAACGGAGGAGCTGGCAGCCATGCAGTCAATTAAAGAGACAACCACAGGTAATGACTTGTTCACAGAGATAAATGCGTGTTTGGACATGTTAGGACTGAAATGGGACAAGCTGGCAGGTGACAACAGATGGTTGTCCAAATCTGACGGGGAAAAATGTTGGACTTTTAAAGAGGATGCAAGATAAACTTTAAATTAACCCTGTGCAGAAATTGACATTTTTGCATTGTATTGTACATCAGGAAGTGTAGTGTAAGACAGTGTTAAAAATAAAACCATCAAAAGCAATCTGCTTTTGTATAAAGTTAAGTTAGGTTAAATGAAACTATTATTATTATTAATTATTATTATTATTTATCTTACGGTACATCAAAAATAATATTGAGCAAAATGTAATTGAAATATTGTTGATGTGGCCCTCCAGCAGTGCTCGGGTTGCTCATGGTAGACGGCTGCGTTGACCCTGGATCTCAGGAAACAGAGTGGACCGACACCAGCAGATGACATGGCACCCCAAACCATCACTGATGGTGGAAACTTTACACTAGACTTCAGGCAACGTGGATCCTGTGCCTCTCCTGTCTTCCTCCAGACTCTGGGACCTCGATTTCCAAAGGAAATGCAAAATTTGCATGGTTGGGTGATGGTTTGGGGTGCCATGTCATCTGCTGGTGTCAGTCCACTCTGTTTCCTGAGATCCAGGGTCAACGCAGCCGTCTACCAGCAAGTTTTAGAGCACTTCATGCTTCCTGCTGCTGACCTGCTCTATGGAGATGGAGATTTCAAGTTCCAACAGGACTTGGCGCCTGCACACAGCGCAAAATCTACCCGTGCCTGGTTTACGGACCATGGTATTTCTGTTCTAAATTGGCCCGCCAACTCCCCTGACCTTAGCCCCATAGAAAATCTGTGGGGTATTGTGAAAAGGAAGATGCAGAATGCCAGACCCAAAAACGCAGAAGAGTTGAAGGCCACTATCAGAGCAACCTGGGCTCTCATAACACCTGAGCAGTGCCAGAAACTCATCGACTCCATGCCACGCCGCATTAACGCAGTAATTGAGGCAAAAGGAGCTCCAACCAAGTATTGAGTATTGTACATGCTCATATTTTTCATTTTCATACTTTTTAGTTGGCCAACATTTCTAAAAATCCCTTTTTTGTATTAGCCTTAAGTAATATTCTAATTTTGTGACACACGGAATTTTGGATTTTCATTTGTTGCCACTTCAAATCATCAAAATTAAATGAAATAAACATTTGAATGCATCAGTCTGTGTGCAATGAATAAATATAATGTACAAGTTACACCTTTTGAATGCAATTACTGAAATAAATCAAGTTTTTCAAAATATTCTAATTTACTGGCTTTTACCTGTATATATATACACATATATATACAGTATTTCATTTATATTTATTTATTTTGCCGTTTTTGTTTACATGTTAAAGGTGTTTTAATGAATATACATGCATGTTTAACACATATAGATTCCTTTCTTTCATGAAGACAAGAATATAAGTTGGTGTATTACCTGATTCTGATGACTTGCATTGATTGTAATCAGACAGTAGTGTTGATGGCGTCCACGTTTTCAAATGGAGGCGCGATGGAGCGGCACTTTTATTGTGAAGACAGGAACTGTGCAGTCAGTCTTTAGGCTTTTGACGGGATGTACGGTTGAAATAAAAAAGGGTCTTTTTCCTTCACACTTTTGATTGATTGATTGAAACTTTTATTAGTAGATTGCACAGTACAGTATATATTCCATACAATTGACCACTAAATGGTAACACCCCAATAAGTTTTTCAACTTGTTTAAGTCAGGTCATGTGACCGCCTGGCTCTGTTTGATTGGTCCAACGTCACCAGTGACTGCATCTGATTGGTGGAACGGAGTGAACGTCACCAGTGACTGTAATTGTTGAAACGCAGGCACTATGAAGGTCTGTCTGACAGACCAAAACAAACAAAGCGCGCATTAACAGATCGATAAAAATTAGTAACGAGTAGCGAGCTGAATGTAGATAAAAGTAGCGTTTCTTCTCTATAAATATACTCAAGTAAAAGTAAAAGTATGTTGCATTAAAACTACTCTTAGAAGTACAATTTATCCCAAAGGTTACTCAAGTAGATGTAACGGAGTAAATGTAGCGCGTTACTACCCACCTCTGCATATTATCATAGTTGACTGCAGCTGATAGTTTCTCTTTGGCAGCGTACAACATGCCTGTTTAACACTTTTATTAGGTAGAAGCTTCCTGCACTTGCTGCACGACCTTAAGACCATGCTAAAGTGTATTTTGGTTGATCCATTATTTCATGGGTCGGTTTGTCTCTAAAATAATTTGCTACAAACTGGGAGAAAAATAAAACACACTGTCCGCTTGGTGGGATGTTGGCTAGAGCAGTGCTTTTCAACCACTATGCCGGGGATGCAGTCTGGTGTGCCGTGGGAGATTCTGTAATTTCACCTATTTGGGTTAAAAATATTTTTTGCAAACCAGTAGTTATAATCCGCTAATATGCCGTTGTTGAGTGTCGGTGCTGTTTAGAGCTCGGCAGAGTAACCATTTTATACTCTTTCATATCAATAGGTGGCAGCAGGTAGCTAATTGCTTTGTAGATGTCGGTAACATGGTTTGTCGTGATCACAATATGCAGATGACAGTGTGCAGGTAAAAGGGTGTTTAATGCTTAAACCAATAATAAACAAAAGGTGAGTGCCCCTAAGAAAAGGCATTGAAGCTTAGGGAAGGCTATGCAGAACGAAACTAAAACTGAACTGGCTACAAAGTAAACAAAAACAGAATGCTGGACGACAGCAAAGGCTTACTGTGGAGCAAAGATGGCGTCCACAATGTACATCCGAACATGACATTCAACAACGTCCCCACAAAGAAGGATAAAAACAACTGAAATATCCTTGATTGCTAAAACAAAGTAGATGTGGGAAATATAATTTCATCGACATGAAACTGTTACAGGAAAATACCAATAAAAGAGAAAAAGCCACCAAAATAGGAGCGCAAGACAAGAACTAAAACACTACACACATTGAAACCAGCAAACAACTCAAAATAAGTCACGGCGTGATGTGACAGGTCGTGACAGTACACCTACTTTGAGACAAGAGCTGTAGTGATGCATGCCTGGTTATGGTTTAAAGTCATATCCAACAATTGCGACAACAACTTTTTACCGTCAACTGAGTTTCGTTTTTTAATGATTTCTGCTGGTGGTGTGCCTTTGGATTTTTTCAATGCAAAAAAATGTGCCTTGGCTCAAAAAAGGTTGAAAAACACTGGGCTAGAGTAACAGTAATTTGCAGTGGCGCCACCTTTTGCAAGGTAAAAATGAGGCGTTCGTGTAGAAAAAGGCCTTTATTTGAGGATATACGATAGAATAAAAGAAAAAAGTTGTTGCATCTGCGAGGGCTCAAGGACTCTTTCACCCTCTTCTCTAATGAGCAGCATCACGGTTGATGAATGGCCTCTGTCTGCTGCTCTAATTAAAAACAGGGCCGACACGGTAGGGGCTCTGTTTATGTCTGGCCGACGGGAAACGGCGGTGAAAAAGGTGATCAGTGCTCGTGCGACGGCTACAGCAACAGCATCTACACCATCTCCATCAGCAGCATCCAGCACAGGAATGAGGCAGGCTATCAGGAGAGGTGCTCATCAACGCTGGCTACAGCTTCCACTGCGGAGGAGATTGTGAGTAGAGGGTGTAAACACTTTTAAAATACCTTCAGTGAACAGGAGCAGGGAGGGAATACATTATCTATCCATCCATTTTCAACCGCCTGTCCCTTTCGGGGTTGCGGGGTGCTGGTGTAGAAGGCGGGCTACACCCTGGACAAGTCTCCACCTCATCGCAGGGTAAACACGGATAGACAACCATTCACGCTCATATTCACACTAGGGCCAAATTAGTTGTTTAGTATATTCTCCCAGTGATTGCGTGGGTTCCCTCCGGGTACTCCGGCTTCCTCCCACCTCCAAAGACATGCACCTGGGGATAGATTGATTGGTAACACCAAAATCAGCCCTAGTATGTGAATGTGAGTGTGAATGTTGTCTGTCTATCTGTGTTGGCCCTGCAATGAGGTGACGACTTGTCCAGGGTGTACGCCGCCTTCCGCCCGAATGCAGCTGGGATAGGCTCCAGCACCTAACAAAGTCAATGTGGAATGGTATAAAAGAAAGGACATCTCTATCCTCCTTCAAAACCACAATAAAAGTACACCTCCAGACAACTTCAACCCTAAACTAACACCCTCCTCGAATTGTTCCAGCGTGGAACTGTCATAGGATGCCACCTGTGCAACAAATCCAGTCGTGAAATTTCCTCGCTCCTAAATATTCCAGAGTCAACTGTCGGCTTTATTATAAGAAAATGGAAGAGTTTGGGAACAACAGCAACTCAGCCACGAAGTGGTAGGCCACGTAAACTGACAGAGAGGGGTCAGCGGAGGAATTATGGTGTTGGGTTGTTTTTCAGGAGTTGGGCTTGGCTCCTTGGTTCCAGTGAAAGGAACTTAGAATGCTCCAGGATACCAAAACATGAGTCTGATGTATATGAACTTGACTGGCCTGCACAGAGTCCTGACCCGAACCCGATAGAACACCTTTGGGATGAATTAGAACGGAGACTGAGAGCCAGGTCTTCTCGACCAACATCAGTGTGACCTCACCAATGCGCTTTTGGAAGAATGGTCGAAAATTCCTATAAACACACTCCGCAACCTTGTGGACAGCCTTCCCAGAAGAGTTGAAGCTGTATTATCTGCAAAAGGTGGACCGACATCATATTGAACCCTATGGTTTAGGAATGGGATGGCACTTCAAGTTCATATATGAGTCAAGGCAGGTGGCCAAATACTTTTGGCAATATAGTGTACTTCCAACTGGAGAGATCCATTTTTTGGATTCTCACCATTTTTTATATGTTCCATAATTTGTAGGACCTGACCATAGAGGAAAACATCTGATCTATTTAATTAGAATGTGATAAACACTAAATGATCTAAATCATGGGTGTCAAACTCTGGCCCCCGGGCCAGATTTGGCCCGCCGTGTAATTTCATTTGGCCCTTGAGGCGATATCAAATTAACACTAGAGCTGGCCCGCCGATTATGTTTAGCGGCGGTGCCACGGTAACACCGCATTCACCGCTAATTCTCATACTTGCCAACCCTCCCGGGAGACTCTCAAATTTCAGTGCCCTTCCCAAAAATCGTCACGTCCGCTTTTCACCCAGTCCAGCGAATGCTGGCCCAGTCACATAATGTGACTGGGCCAGCATGACTTGGGGGGGGGGGGTGTATATTGCAGTACGGAAGAGTTAGTGCTGCATGGGATTCTGAGTATTTGTTTTGTTGTGTTTATGTTGTGTTACGGTGCGGATGTTCTCCCGAAATGTGTTTGTCATTCTTGTTTGGTGTGGATTCACAGTGTGGCGCATATTTCTAACAGTGTTAAAGTTATTTATACGGGCACCGTCAGTGTAACCTGTATCGCTGTTGGCCAAGTATGCATTGCATTTACGTGTGTATGCGTGCTGAAGTCGCACATATTTTGTGATCGGGCTGGCACGTTGTTGGAATGGATGAAAAGCAGACGTGACGACAGCTCGTAGAGGACGATAAACGCAGTGCCTTTAAAGCACGCCCCCAAGACCGTGGTCCGGGTGGACGAGATATAATGTCTAATGAACAACTTTGTTCGATAATGAAAGATGCCTCAGCTCAAAGCCTGAGCCCTGACATTAATGAACCAGCATCCAAGAAAAGATGGCAGGTACCTGGCTTGGGCACATCAGATTAGATCAGTGTGTTGCAAACTGAGCAGTTTAAAGTCCTGAATGGTTGGTTTATTCATTGTTATTTTATTTTCTAATTTATTAGCCTGTGGAAAAAGTTAATGTTGATATTTACCTCAGAAGGCTGCAAATAGAAAAGAGGCATTACATTTGTATTTACATTGTATTTGATATGCCATTGATATGTTTTAATTATTATTATTTGAAACTCAATTTTGCATGTCACTATAAAGTTATATAAGCCTTGCTTGTTCAATATTCAATGCAAAACTTGTTTGGGTCCCTACTAAAAGGTTAATTTGTTCAACCTTGGCCCGCGGCTTTGTTCAGTTTAAAATTTTGGCCCGCTCTGTATTTGAGTTTGACACCCCTGATCTAAATGGAGGTAATAGTACTTGTTTCTTCCTAGACATCATTTTTTGATTTAGTAAAAAAAAAAAAAGAGTTTAATTCATTTTGCATATACATGCCCTTATCCAATGAATGTCAATGACTGTTAGAATGATAAACAGCTGAAGGGACTTCATCTGCTTCACAGCCGGTGTTGACTCCACAGCAGCGCTGCGGCACAGCTAAATCCGGGTCGGCCCTCTCGGCTTCCATGGCTGCCGGTGTCATAGCGCTCACGCTGGAGGCAAAGTATGTTCACTATGAAGCAAAAATAAATACACGACCTGAACAACACTGAAACAAACTTGTATAATGAGGTGGTATTCTTCTCTGCGTGACCTTTCCCCAGCCCTCTGCTAACCTGGAGAGACGTGCAGCACATCATTGTTCTGACGTCAGATGCCCGTCAGCTTGTGGCGGCCGACTGGAGCACGAATGGCGCCGGACACATAGGTACTACCTGAAAAAAAATCAACTACAATAGTTCTGTCAAAAAGTCAGCCTTTATAATGTTACTAATTAATTTAAAATTATTGTTTACTAACGTGCTTGTTTACTTAGACCTGCTTTTGATATACAGTATATTGGTTACCCTATTTAGTGATATGTGATGGGAAAAATATTTGAAATAACTTCTTTATTAGTTTATTTGTTGGCAATTATACACATAAAACACTATACACAAGGGGAAGATACTCTGTACCAAATTATTGCGTTCTCGCTCATTTCCATTAGTAGTCCCTGTGGTAGGCAAAATGAATAATTCCCACTGTAGAAACACACAAACTGAAAGCCCAGGTTACACAACACAGGACAGAAACACAATAAAACGTCTTGCTGACGCACTCGGTTTCCTAAAATCCAATTTTTTTGTTTCTTTAAACAAACCTCTAAAAATGTTATTGTTTTTTAGTTCCATTCACTTAATGCTTTATAGAAAAAGGCAGACTGTCCAAAAACGGATGTGACAGTTGCATCTGTCGGAAATCTGCGTTATCCTTCTCGTTTGTTTTAATCAACATCGGAACAAAAGACGAGATATGAAGGTGCAGTGCCATGAATGATTTTAAAGACAAGACAGACATTAGCAAAAGCTGATCATATTGAAAAAATTGAGGATATCATACTCTGAGTGGTTCTCAAACTTTTTTCACTAAGTACCACCTTAGAAAAAATGTGTCTCTCCAGGTACCGCCATAATGACCAACATTAGAATACAGTAGCGTCATAGGCCTAAGTATTCATTAAAAACAAGGCAGAAGTTCTATCAGGCCACTGTGACATTACACACAGTTTGAACAGTAACACCGTGTTTGACGATAGGAAAATAAAACAGTGTACTTTAGTCAAGTGATTATTTGGCATACCACTAGATGGATACCACAGTTTGAGAATCACTGCCTTAAAGTAAGGATGCTGTCGTGTCTTCTCCTCCAGGACTTTTGAGATGCTGTAATTAAAATTTGCTAAAAAGGTTGCACTCTTAGATGCTTGGGGAGTGAGTGAGTTACTGATGCTTTTACCTTTGCACTGTTGTATTTCAGGGGGAAACTCGTCCGTTGTATATGTTTTTTTTTTAAAGCTAAGCGTGGCATCTAATGTAAAACCAAGGTACTTAAACTCTGTGACATTATCAATTTACTCACGGTTAACTGACACATAAGGATAATGTGTGTGATTTGGTATTTTCCGTGTGTCAGATGACTGTGTCTTCTCATACATCTGACTGGTTATATCAGTGTCACAAACCGATAGGTCATTGATATACAGGGTGAAAAGCAGTGGACCTAAAATGGAACCTTGTGGCACACCCTTGCTCAGCGCTTGTACATACTACTGAAAAGTTCTCACATAAACAACTGAAATGTTTTTCTCTCACACACACTACTGAAACACTTTCATACACACTACTGAAGCACTCTTATGAGAGTGTTTCAGTAGTGTGTGTGAGAGAAAAACATTTCAGTTGTTTATGTGAGAACATTTCAGTAGTGTGTATAAGAGTGTTTCAGTAGTGTGTGTGAGAGAAAAACATTTCAGTTGTTTATATGAGAACATTTCAGTAGTGTGTATAAGAGTGTTTCAGTAGTGTGTATGAGAGTCTTTCAGTAGTGTGTGTGAGAGAAAAACATTTCAATTGTTTATGTGAGAACATTTCAGTAGTGTATAAGAGTGTTTCAGTAGTGTGTGTGAGAGAAAAACATTTCAATTGTTTATGTGAGAGCATTTCAGTAGTGTATGTAAGAGGTAATTCTGAATAATGTCCCTAACGGCCCCTCATATATTTCTGTCATATCATTGTGAGCCAGGGAATGTTTTTGTCGCCCATACACACACACACACACGCACACACCAGTAATTAACTAGAGTTCTAATTGAATGACTCCTGTTGCTGCTGACTATTTTAGTTAAATAATTTCAGTGAAGCTACAGATATGACATACAGTATGTTAATGTTATGAGATCACCATTATAATTACTGCTATCATCAAAAGCTTGTTATGAGAAAAAATTGCCAGCATCTCGTACATTTAATAGATTCTTAATAACGGAGAATATTATCCTGGGTTAGAATGTTTTGGTAAATGTTTTCTCTCTGCTTGTTTTCAGGGAAACTAGCAAAATAGGAAGCATACGCACTAATGAGACACTGTGTGCATAACACTGATAAACGCCTACAAACTCCCGGGAGTGTGCGAGGTTATGTGAAACTAGAGCACCTTTTATGCACCAGATAATGAGTGTGTTTGTGTGTGTATGTCTGCGTGTTTGTGTGTGTGTGTGTGTGCGTGTCAGTGAGCCACCTGTATGGCTACGGCATGCTGGATGCTGAGAGCATGGTATTGCAGGCTAAGCGATGGAGACCAGTCCCCACACAGCATGCGTGCGTGGCGGAGGCACCCGCCCAATTAAACAGGTATGATGTTGTGCATTCAACACTTTGCCATTTTATATCGCCACTCTCTGGCCACAAGATTTGGTACACCTGCACAATTGAATGAGATCCAATGTAAGACAGCAGATGCGGTACTGTTTCACTCCAGCAGTATCAAATTACAAAGTGGGTACAGTACAGTACTTCTCAGATGGTGGGGTGAGGTGTCAGGAGGGGCGTGAGAGAACGATACAGGTGGTGCATGGTTCCTCTATTAAAAAAAGGGGACCGGAGGGTGTGTTCCAACTATTGGTGGATCAGACTCCTCAGCCTTCCCGGTAAGGTATATTCAGGTGTACTGGAAAAGACGCTATGCCAGACTCAGGAGGAACAGTGTGGTTTTCGTCCTGGTCGTGGAACTGTGGACGAACTCTTTATTCCAAGTCCCGCCGCGTCCCACCCGAGTCCAGGGGTGCCCGACATGTCCAAAACGCCCCCAGCAAAGTCACAGGGGGAGTGGGGGAGAACAGTTGGAAAAGTAGGCAAAAGTCCACAAAATGGTCAAAAATCACACCCAGGTTCCAGTCCCACAAGTCCCGCCGCCTCTTTATTCCAAGCAGGATCTTTAAGGGTGCATGGGAGTTTGCCCAACCAGTCTACATGTGTTTTGTGGACTTGGAGAAGGTATTCGACCGTGTCCCTCGGGAAGTCCTGTAGGGAGCGCTCGGAGAGTATGGGGGTATCGGACCGCCTGATACCCCCTCGGGGTCAGAGCTTGGTCTAAATTGCCAGCAGTAAGTTGGCCCCGTTTCCAGTGAGGGTTGGAGTCCGCCAGGGCTGCCCTTTGTCACCGATTCTGTTTACTACTTTTATGGACAGACTTTCTAGGCGCAGTCAGGGCGTTGAGGAGATCCGTTTTGGTGGCTGCAGGCTTAGGTTTCTGCTTTTTGCGGATGATGTGGTCTTCAACTCTCACTCGATCGGTTCGCTGCTGAGTGTGAAACGACTGAGATGAAAATTAGCACTTCCAAGTCCGAGTTCATGGTTTTGGCCCGCAAAAGGGTGGAGTGCCACCTCCGGGTTAGGGAGGAGATCTTGCCCCAAGTGGAGGAGTTCAAGAACCTCGAAATCTTGTTCACGAGTGAGGGAAGATGTGATCGTGGGATCGACGGGCGGACGGTTGCAGCGTTTGCAGTGATGTGGACCCTGTATCGGTCCGTCGTGGTGAATAAGGAGCTGAGCTGGAAGGCAAAGATCTCAATTTACCAGTCGATCTACATTACTATCTTCACCTATGGTCATGAGCATTGGGTTGTGACCGAAAGGTCAAGATCCCGGGTACAAGCGGCCAAAATTAGTTTCCTCTGGCGGGGCTGAACCTTAGAGATAGGGCGAGAAGCTCTGTCATCCGGGAGGAGTTCAGAGAAAAGCCACTGCTCCTCCGCCACATCGAGAGGAACCAGATGAGGTGGTTCGGGCATCCGGTCAGAACGCCCACCGAACGCCTCCATGCCGAGGTATTTGGGCGTGTCCGACCGGTTGGAGACCACGGGGAAGACCCGGGACATGTTGGAGAGGCTATGTCTCCCACCTTGGGATCCCCTAGGAGCTGGACAAGGTAGCTGGGTAGAGGCAAGTCTGGGCTTCTTTGCTTAGGCTGCTTCCCCCACGACCCAACTTCGGATAACCAGAAAAAGATGGATAAATAGATGGCTTTACCTTGGAGAGTGGACTTCCAGCTGCTTCTCCTTCAACCACGCCATCAGCAGCTTCTCCACACTTTCGTAGATAAATGTCTGCCTTTTAAATATTAATTTAACATCCTTGGCTGGCGTTATTGACTCATTCTGCTTCAGTATGGCGCAGCCTAGCAGAGCTACGTCGGAACTGCTTCGCCAAGTCTGCTGCATGCTCTGTCATGTTTTTTGATGATTTCTTTCTTTAATTCAATAAATATCATCCACTCCTTCTTCACACTTCCTGCAAATTAGTTGGAAAAACAAAGTTATTCCCATCTTTAGTTATAAGCTAATGCTAACGAGTACGACCAGATGTTTGGTCGAATCTTTCGGCTTTCACATTTGCTACACCAGCTAATGGCGGCGGTGCTTGTCACTTAAAGCATAACAATTAGCAGAGAGACAGCTCTTATCTGAAAACACTCTTAAGTTGGGGCACTCTTAGGCTAAGGCAGTGGTTCTCAAACTTTTTTTGTCATCCCCCACTTTGGACAAGGGGGAGTTTTCAAGCCCCACCTGCCCCCATCGCCCCAACAGAGCGCTAATGCCAAGCTTTAACATTTTCAAATGTATTGAACATCAAGTTGTATACATTCGAACTCAATAACATAAAATAACATTAAGTTCAATAATAAATAAAATAACTGTGCAGCTGTGGTATAACTTGCATCAAGTTCAATAATAAATAAAATAACTTCCATCAAGTTCAATAATAAATAAAACAAAAGTGTTATAACTTGCATCAAGTTCAATAATAAATCAAAAAAAGTGTTATAACTTGCATCACGTTCAATAATAAATAAAAAAAACTGTTATAACTTGCATCAAGTTCAATAATAAATCAAAAAAAGTGTTATAACTTGCATCACGTTCAATAATAAATCAAAAAAGTGTTATAACTTGCATCAAGTTCAATAATAAATCAAATAAAAGTGTTATAACTTGCATCAAGTTCAATAATAAATCAAAAAAGTGTTATAACTTGCATCAAGTTCAATAATAAATCAAAAAGTGTTATAACTTGCATCACGTTCAATAATAAATCAAATAACTTGCATCAAGTTCAATAATAAATCAAAAAAAGTGTTATAACTTGCATCAAGTTCAATAATAAATAAAACAAAAGTGTTATAACTTGCATCAAGTTCAATAATAAAAAAAAAGTGTTATAACTTGCATCAAGTTCAATAATAAATCAAATAAAAGTGTTATAACTTGCATCAAGTTCAATAATAAATCCAAAAACTTGCATCAAGTTCAATAATAAATCAAAAAAAGTGTTATAACTTGCATCAAGTTCAATAATAAATCAAAAAAAGTGTTATAACTTGCATCAAGTTCAATAATAAATAAAACAAAAGTGTTATAACTTGCATCAAGTTCAATAATAAATCAAAAAAAGTGTTATAACTTGCATCAAGTTCAATAATAAATCAAATAACTTGCATCAAGTTCAATAATAAATACAATAAAAGTGCCACTTTGCAATCTTTGCACAAAAAAAAAAGGAGGAGCTATGCATTTGGCAAGACAGGGCAAGTGACAGCACTTTTCCCCCAGGAGAGCCACCTTGCTTCACTGTGAAACAGCACGGCTGTATGATCAGCTCCCATTTCCTCACACAGTGCAGAGAACAGTCGCACTTTCAGTGGTCGTGTTTTGATCAAATTTACCGCGCTCACAACATCTGTTAAAACCTCATTGAGTTCGGGGCTGAGCTGCCTTGACGCGAGTGCTTCCCGGATATGACACAGTGCGTGCCCGTCACATTTTTGTTTCTCTGCAGGCGCTGGCTCTGGCTCGACGACCTTTGAGGTGAGAGTCACAAATGTATATATTTGTGTAATTGTGATCCACACATTAGCCTGCTACCCATCCGCTCGAAAGTTTGTTCCGCTTAGCCCCGCCCCCATTAGTTACTGTTGCTATGTCTGTCAAACTTTCGCTCATACCGAGAAATATAAAGCCTACAGTAAAAATAAGTACCGGTAATTTCCATTTATTTATATAGCGGATTTCACAGACAGAATCACAAAGTGATTTACAGTGTGTATAGAAAATGAAAGCATAGTAAAAAAAATAATCTAAGAATATAATAATTAAAAACAAAATTTTAAGTGAAATTTCCTCCCGTTCCTCGCGCCCCACCTGTCATGTCTCTATTCCCCACCAGTGGGGCGCGCCCCACACTTTGAGAAACGCTGCGCCGGTACCATTGCAATCAATAGGCTGCCTGTTGTTAAGCGTTATATGGATGGGAGGTGGGATGCGTGAAAAATGTCTGTCCCCTAGGGGGGCCATGACAGAAAATAGTTTAGAATTGCTTACTTAACCCCAATGCAAGTGGACCTGTGTTGTTGGAAAAATAAAAAATGCTTGATTCGCACTTGTATCCATGTCTCCAACAAAATTGAAGGTGTATGACCTTCTATCCTTTGTTCCGCCCTTAAGTGCTTCTCCTTTTCTGTGTTATGACAGAATCATCCATCCAGGCACCGTGCTGACGTCAGCGTTGGAGACCGCCGGCTGCTCCGGCACGTCCAAGCAGCACGTCCAAGACGTGGAGCACGTGGTGGTGCGTGTCACCATCGCATGCGGTCGTCGTGGCGACCTTTCGATCACGCTCACGTCACCTTCGGGCACAGTGTCACAGCTTCTAAACAAAAGGTAGCCTACAAATGATGTCACTTTGTTAGCGCCATCTTTCAGCAGAAAGCCCCATTGGGCTTTGTTTTAGGGATGGATTTTGGCACCAAGACTGGGGGATCAGTTGTGACGCTCATCTGGTGTTTCATGGGATTTAGTTTGTTGGCGTGCTTCCCAGAAAAAAATAATCCTTTTCCACATGGAGCATCATGGACAGAACAATTCGACTTTAATCAATATTTTTATGTTATAATAACTAAGTTTTCAGTTATGCAGAACTGCACTGCATCACACTATATCTGATTTAGCTACACAAAACTACACCCCTTACATTTCAGCAAACAGTTTTTTACAGTATATCTTCTCAAGAGACAACATTGTAAAAATGACACTTGGATATTATTTAGAGTAGTCTGTGTACAGCATTATTTAGACCGTATCTTTCGGCCCATGTGTCAAATGTGGACCGCCATCATTCAGTCAGTGCTCAAGTTATTAACAGTGAAGCATCAATGTTTTTTTCCGAAACGTTTGTTATGTTTAAACACCGAAATTGGAATTACAATGAAACCTCGATTTAGGAACTTAATTGGTTCTTGGACATGGTTCGTAAACTGAAAAGTTTGTATAGTAAAGCATAGTTCCCCCTGTGTGGGGAAAAAAAAAATTATATATATATATATATATATATATATATATATATATATGTATATATATATATATATATATATATATACATACAGTCGTGGTCAAAAGTTTACATACACTTGTGAAGGACATAATGTTTTGGCTGTCTTGATTGTCCAATACTTTCTACAACTCTTATTTTTTTGTGATAGAGTGATTGGAGCACATACTTGTTTGTCACAAAAAACATTCATGAAGTTTGGTTCTTTTATGAATTTATTATGGGTCTACTGAAAATGTGACCAAATCTGCTGCGTCAAAAGTATACATACAGCAATGTTAATATTTGCTTACATGTCCCTTGGCAAGTTTCACTGCAATAAGGCACTTTTGGTAGCCAGCCACATGCTTTTAGTTGAATTTTTGACCACTCCTCTTGACAAAATTGGTGCAGTTCATCTAAATTTGTTGGTTTTCTGACATGGACTTGTTTCTTCAGCATTGTCCACACGTTTAAGTCAGGACTTTGGGAAGGCCATTCTAAAACCTTCATTCTAGCCTGATTTAGCCATTCCTTTACCACTTTTGGCATGTGTTTGGGGCCATTTTCCTGTTGGAAAACCCAATTGCGCCCAAGACCCAACCTCCGGGCTGATGATTTTAGGTTTTCCTGAAGAATTTGGAGGTAATCCTCCTTTTTCATTGTCCCATTTACTCTCTGTAAAGCACCAGTTCCATTGGCAGCAAAACAGACCCAGAGCATAATACTACCACCACCATGCTTGACGGTAGGCTTGGTGTTCCTGGGATTAAAGGCCTCACCTTCTCTCCTCCAAACATATTGCTGGGTATTGTGGCCAAACAGCTCAATTTTTGTTTCATCTGACATCACATGGACAAAGATAAGACCTTATGGAGGAAAGTTCTGTGGCACAAAGTATTAAATGCACAAGCGAGAGACTTTGCAGCGGCCAATCGAATGAGCTCTAAACTCTTCAAAATGGCCGTGGAAGTGTGTACAGGGAGTGATGTCATCAAAATGACAGCCCCCAGATAGGGGGTGTGGTGGAGATGGAGATAGCAGGGTTCAGGGTTGCAGGTTGGGCAAGGACAACTGTCTTTTTTAAGCTAATCTGCAGGCCGAACTCTTGACATGCAGAGTCAAAAGATGTGCAGAGCAGTTGTAGTTCAGCCTCTGAGTGGGCGGCAAAGGGAGCATCATCAGCATAAAGCAGTTCACGCACCATGACATGACGTACTTTGGTCTGCTAAGTGAAAAACTATTATGACTGATTTGAGACAACAATATAATTGATGCTTGTTGTGTGCATGTTATGTAGGCTTCTGTTGTTTGCATTGGTGTTCACTTTCTCTGCATTTAAGATACAGACTGTGTTTGTTTCATTCATGACAAAGTGGTAATAAGACTTTGTGTTTATTTATTTCAGAGTTTAAAGGCCTACTGAAACCCACTACTACCGATCACGCAGTCTGATAGTTTATATATCAATGATGAAATCTTAACATTGCAACACATGCCAATACGGCCGGGTTAGCTTACTAAAGTGCAATTTTAAATTTCGCGCAAAATATCCTGCTGAAAACGTCTCGGTATGATGACGTCTGCGCGTGACGTCACGGATTGTAGAGGACATTTTGGGACAACATGGTGGCCAGCTATTAAGTCGTCTGTTTTCATCGCAAAATTCCACAGTATTCTGGACATCTGTGTTGGTGAATGTTTTGCAATTTGTTCAATGAACAATAGAGACAGCAAAGAAGAAAGCTGTAGGTGGGAAGCGGTGTATTGCGGCCGGTGGCTGCAGCAACACAAACACAGCCGGTGTTTCATTGTTTACATTCCCGAAAGATGACAGTCAAGCTTTACCATTGGCCTGTGGAGAACTGGGACAACAGAGACTCTTACCAGGAGGACTTTGAGTTAGATGCGCAGACGCGGTACCGTGAGTACGCATGCAGCTGCGGCTTCCAAACATTTGATCGCTTGCCCGTACGTGCGTACCGCTATGTGCATGTCACGTACGTAACTTTGGGGACTTTGGGGAAATATATGTGCTGTATGAACTTTGGGGAGGTGAACGGTACTTTGGGCTGTGGGATTGAGTGTGTTGTGCAGGTGTTTGAGTTGTATTGGCGGGTTATATGGACGGGAGGGGGGAGGTGTTTGTTATGTGGCATATTAAATATAAGTCTGGTTGTGTTGTGGCTAATAGTGTGTTTATTTACTGTTTTAGTCATTTCCCAGCTGAATATCAGGTCCCACCCGCCTCTCACAGCATCTTCCCTATCTGAATCGCTCCCACTGCCCTCTAGTCCTTCACTCTCACTTTCCTCATCCACGAATCTTTCATCCTCGCTCAAATTAATGGGGAAATCGTCGCTTTCTCGGTCTGAATCGCTCTCGCTGCTGGTGGCCATGATTGTAAACAATGTGCAGATGTGAGGAGCTCCACAACCTGTGACATCACGCTACTTGTCTGCTACTTCCGGTACAGGCAAGGTTTTTTATCAGCGACCAAAAGTTGCGAACTTTATCGTCGATGTTCTCTACTAAATCCTTTCAGCAAAAATATGGCAATATCGCGAAATGATCAAGTATGACACATAGAATGGACCTGCTATCCCCGTTTAAATAAGAAAATTGCATTTCAGTAGGCCTTTAATGTCTGAAGTAAAACATTACAATAACAAAAAACAGTTATTTAACAATATTTTACAGAGTAGTTACTTTACATTTAGTTACATTTACTGTCATCCAGTTACAACTGACCCTTTGGGGGCACCTGCAATGCTGGTTTGGACACCCCAATTCACACCAAGTATAATGTTTATGGTATTGTCTCTTAAGAAAATGCTTGCTGAAATGTGAGGCACAATAGACTGTGTGTCATCAGCATTAGACTCTGCATGATAATAACGTGACGTTTCTACTTAGGCCTCGTGACAACTCCACCGAGGGATTTCACGATTGGGAATTCATGACAACTCATTGCTGGGGGGAACAGGCCGCTGGGGAGTGGACCTTGAGAATGCGTGATTCTCCCTCTGGAGGGAGAGAAAACTTTGAACCAGGTCTGCTGTTTATCGTCGTAACTATCACAGTGTTGTGATAAAACTTCATGAAAACAAATTGCAGGCGTCGCCAGTACCTCTTATCGAGCCTCTCCTTCCTTCTTCTCCTGTGTTTGTTCCACAGGGATGCTGAAGAAGTGGTCTCTGGTGATTTATGGCACTACAGAGCCACCGTATCTCGTTCATCGCCGGCAAACGCGATCGGCTGAGATGCCGAAGGATGAGGACTTCACTGAAGAATACACTGGTATGTGCTCCACGTGCACAGTTCTATAGAACAACATGAGCAGTTTTAAACACGACGTGACATTTAGGAGTCTTTTCAATTCAAGGACCCTGCGACCCAGAATGCAGTGACGATGGTTGCGAAGGTCCCAGCCCCAGGCAGTGTGTCACATGCTCCCACTTTTTCCTTAAATTCAAGAACAACACACGGTTTGCATAAATGGCTCCGCCTCTTGACCATGTGGTTTAGATTTACACACACCTTTCAATGACGAACCAATTTCTGTCCAACAGGATGTGTGTGTCAGAGTGTCCCAGGGGGTTCTGGGGAGACCGGCGACGATGTAAGCGATGCTACTTCTCCTGTGAGAGCTGTACAGGAAGTCGTAGTGATCAATGCACCTCATGTCAACCCCGCTACCACCTGACTGAGGGGACCAGTACATGCACTGCTGTCTGCCAGGAAGACTATTACCTGGACCATGGTAGGTTGTTCCTGGTCTTAACATTGCCTTAATGTGTCAAATTGTGTGTGTGAATGTTGCAAAAAAGGATGTAACTACAATTTTTGAAGCCCTGCGACATTAGTATAAGCCTGGGCTCTTCAACTGGAGGCCCCAGGGGCCAAGTTGAGCCCGGGAATGACACCATTCCGGCCCACCGAGTTCAGTTCAAACATGGGTCAATGCAAACTCAAGAGCAGATCCTTGCATTGACATTTTAACCTTGCTAGCAAATCAGTGGCGGGCCGTGTGTTTCCCACCTAGGCCTTGAATGATGTCTGACTTCAATGATTACCTCTCGAAATACCATAATTGATGTCACCACATGACCATTGCTGGAGAAATACTATACAGAAACACATTTACGCACTACTGTGCATTGTACAAAACGGGTTATTTTCTGGCGCATTTAAAAATCAATAAACCCGCATCAGCAATTAAAACATATCTAATGTGGTACTGTCAAAATTAAAATAGCAAAAAATATATTAAACGTGAAAAACTAAAGAAATAAAATAGCTGAGCTAGCTTCCGGGGTTGGCCGACATCGTCTCACAAGATGTAGTTTCTCTTTAAATATCCTTCTTGAAAATGGCCTTGCAAATGTATGTCTTGTCTAATCATAAACGATGCAGAAGAGGCGTGTTGGCTGAGTTTTTAAAGTTTACTCCACAGCATGCTCATCGATAACATCCAGCTGCCGGCATGTCTACATTCAACAACCTAAACAGGGCTACTGCGCATGCTCTTCACTATTGTGGCATGCTGGGTAATGGAGTTCTTATGTTACCTAACTCATAACATCACTATATATCTGCCTGCTCAGTGGCCTTGTGGTTAGAGTGTCCGCCCTGAGATCGGTAGGTCGCAAATTCAAACCCTGGCCGAGTCATACCAAAGATTATAAAAATGGGACCCATTACCTCCCTGCTTGACACTCAGCATCAAGGGTTGGAATTGGGTGTTAAATCACCAAAATGATTCCCGGGCGTGGCCACCTCTGCTGCTCACTGCTCCCCTCACCTCCCAGGGGGTGATCAAGGGTGATGAGTCAAATGCAGAAGATAATTTCACCACATTTAGTGTGTGTGTGACAATCATTGGTACTTTAACTTTTTAACTTAGGCCAGCTAGAAGGCCTTACTGACAACAACTCGTGATCTGATTGGCTATCGCAACTGTCTGTCAACTGTATGTTCACTTACACAGACGCCCGCATTGTTGATTCTGAAGGCCTCCGGCAGATTTCGTACAACATGTCAACATAAGCTAGCTGAATTCTGATTGGATAAAAACTCTATAACCTAAAAACAACGGCGCTGGAAGGAGCATAATATGACATGAAGAGAATATGAATACTTTTAGATATTTAGGGAAAATGAATAAAAAATACTTTTATTTATCATGATTTCTGGTAATGTTAGGCCAGCAGAGAAGGCCTTGCTCTGACGGCACACCACTGTAGCAAATATAGAACACTAGGGCCAAAACTTGTGAGTTACTTAACTGAGGCGTTCTTCAAGGCACCCCTTTAAGTCCTCTCCTTTTTGACAGCTACAGTTTTTTTTTCGTAATGTGATTTATGAAACTAATGTGTTGCTGTAGCTTGTTTACTTCAGATGCAGTCAATAGTCATTTGTTTAATGTCTTTAGTTATACTAGAGGTGTTTCTCAAGGTTCCATTTATCTCTTTTTCATCATTTGGACCAGGGGTCACCAACCTTTTTGAAACCAAGAGCTACTTCTTGGGTACTGATTAATGCAAAGGGCTACCAGTTTCCATCCATCCATTTTCTATCGCTTATTCCCTTCAGGGTCACGGGGGGCGCTGGAGCCTATCTCAGCTACAATCGGGCGGAAGGCGGGGTACACCCTGGACAAGTCGCCACCTCATCGCAGGGGCTACCAGTTTGATACACACTTAAATAAATTGCCAGAAATAGCCAATTTGCTCAATTTACCTATAACTCTATGTTATTATTAACAATGAATACTAAATTGGCCCTAGTGTGTGAATGTGAGTGTGAATGTTGTCTGTCTATCTGTGTTGGCCCTGCGATGAGATGGCGACTTGTCCAGGGTGTACCCCGCCTTCCGCCCGATTGTAGCTGAGATAGGCTCCAGCGCCCCGCGCGACTCCGAAGGGAATAAGCGGTAGAAAATGGATGGATGGATGGATATGTATCTTTGTGGAAACACTGATCATCTTAATGATTTCTCACAATAAATATATATGGAAACAGATAAATATCAATATGCAACACTTTATTTTTATATTTTCTCTAAGTGCACATTTTTCAAATTGAACATTTTCAAATGATCACTTCTAAGACAGTCTTGCGAAATCACAATATCCCATTTTAACAAGCTAGCCACTAACAATGTTTTAACAAATCATGAATGACTTTGCACCATGTTTGTACAAATAATAACTCATGTAAAATACAAAAGTCAACTCTCAAATTTTTAAATAAATCATGTCACACTTTGAACTGGACACCAAATCTGTTATCTGTTTCTTTGTCGGTTAGTGAAGACCAAGTCTTTAAAATATTTTCTTGGATTTTCAAATTCTATTTGAGTTTTGTCTCTCTTAGAATTAGAAATGTCGAGCAAAGGGAGACCAGTAAATAAATACAATTTAAAAAATAGGTAAGTGCTGCTATTTGAGCTATTTTTAGAACAGGCCAGCGGGCTACTCATCTGGTCCTTACGAGCTACCTGGTGCCCGCGGGCACTGTGTTGGTGACCCTTGATTTGGACTATTCAGCTCTTGGCTCGCAAGTTTAGTTAAAGAAAGATGTGATAAACTCACATTTTTCCTGCATCCATCCATCCATTTTCTACCGCTTGTCCCTTACGGGGTCACGGGGAGTGCTGGAACCTATCTCAGCTGCACACG
This sequence comes from Nerophis lumbriciformis, assembly GCF_033978685.3. Taxonomy (NCBI): domain Eukaryota; kingdom Metazoa; phylum Chordata; class Actinopteri; order Syngnathiformes; family Syngnathidae; genus Nerophis; species Nerophis lumbriciformis. The sequence goes on from NC_084579.2 coordinate 29,366,439, forward strand.
GGCGGAAGGCGGGGTACACCCTGGACAAGTCACCACCTCATCGCAGGGCAAATTCCTAAAAACCTTAGAGTGCAGTCATACAGATAATCTTCGACGAGCTGTTTTGCAGAAAACCCTCAAAAACAGGAGCGCGCGCCTGTAACTGTCAAAATAAATAGACCAAAATCAAATGTCTACTATGGAGGATGCAGAATATACACAAGTCTAACAGAGAAGGAAAAAGATTGCTTCCTCGGTTCTTATCTTTCTGTAAATGTGGCCCTGGTATAAGCCCTAAGGGCTTGACTTCACATAAATATCAGTGTACTTCATAGTGCACTGTCAGTGTTGCTTAGACACCTCAAGTCTGTTGAAGTGTGTGCGTTTGTGTGTGGTTGTGTGTGTGTGTGTCTAAGTCTGATAAATCACTCGTGTGTTTTGTTTTGATTTCCCTCCATAGATGCAAATATGTGCAGAAAGTGCAGCGAGAACTGCTTGAGGTGTACCTCCTCCAGCGTCTGCACTGAATGCAAAACAGACATGAGGTGAAGACAAAACCTCTGATGAGGCTCCCGCCAACTGCTTAGTAAACAATACAGACCGCGTGCGCGCTGTTGCATTGTGCGACACTTCTTTTCTTTTTTTTTTCTAAAGTCTGCATCTGCAGATAAGGTTTATCATTACTTTTTCAATTTTGCATTATCACAGCATCACAGGGAAGAATGAAACAAGTCGGGGCGGGAAAAAATCTCGATGAAAAGCAAAAAATACACATGAAAGTTTTACAATTAAAGGGGCTGTTTGCAACATTTACACAAATGTCTAGAGGGCGCTAACTTTCCAATGTATTTTACTCAGTATATCCCCCTCTCTTACGGCTTCTAGTGCGTAATGACGTAAGTGCATAAGGTGTTGTTAGCTAATGATAGTGATTTGAATAGTTAGTGTTAGCTGTTATTGAATGTACAGTAGTGGTCAAAAGTGTACATACACTTGTAAAGAACATAATGTCATGTCTGTCTTGAGTTTCCAATCATTTCTACAACTCTTATTTTTTTGTGATTGGAGCGCATACTTGCTGGTCACAAAAAACATTCATGAAGTTTGGTTCTTTTATGAATTTATTATGGGTCTACTGAAAATGTGAGCAAATCTGCTGGGTCAAAAGTATACATACAGCAATGTTAATATTTGCTTACATGTCCCTTGACAAGTTTCACTGCAATAAGGCGCATTTGGTAGCCATCCACAAGCTTCTGGTTGAATTTTTGACCACTCCTCTTGACCAAATTGGTGCAGTTCCTCTAAATGTGTTAGTTTTCTGACATGGACTTGTTTCTTCAGCATTGTCCACACATTTAAGTCAGGACTTTGGGAAGGCCATTCTAAAACCTTAATTGTAGCCTGATTTAGCCATTCCTTTACCACTTTTGACGTGTGTTTGGGGTCATTGTCCTGTTGGAACACCCAACTGAGCCCAAGACCCAACCTCCGGGCTCATTATTTTAGATTGTCCTGAAGAATTTGGAGGTAATCCTCCTTTTTCATTGTCCCATTTACTCTCTGTAAAGCACCAGTTCCATTGGCAGCAAAACAGACCCAGAGCATAATACTACCTCCACCATGCTTGACGGTACACATGGTGTTCCTGGGATCATAGGCCTCACCTGTTCTCCTCCAAACATATTGCTGGGTATTGTGGCCAAACAGCTAAATTTTTGTTTCATCTGACATCACATGGACAATGATAAAACCTTCTGGAGGAAAGTTCTGTGGACAATGCTGAAGAAACAAGTCCATGTCAGAAAACCAACAAATTTAGCTGAACTGCACCAATTTTGTCAAGAGGAGTGGTCAAAAATTCAACCAGAAGCTTGCCAGAAGCTTGTGGATGGCTAGGACCTTATTGCAGTGAAACTTGCCAAGGGACATGTAACCAAATATTAACATTGCTGTATGTATAAAAGAACCAAACTTCATTAATGTTTTTTGTGACCAACAAGTATGTGCTCCAATCACTCTATCACAAAAAATAAGAGTTGTAGAAATTATTAGAAACTAAAGACAGCCATTATGTTCTTTACAAATGTTTGTAAACTTTTGACCACGACTGTATATTCTAATATAACAATAACATGACTGCAAATTGTTAGTTGCTTCTCTTGGACTGTTTTTTTATGTGTGCACGTGCTCCCTGTGTGTACGTGTTGACGAGGCAGGGTGAGTTACCGCCGTAAACACCCATTATTTTATCCGGGCCGGTAAAATTGTTTGATTACATAAACTTAGTAGGGTAAATGTGAAAAATATAGACAGTGGTCAAACAAATGTGTTCTGTTAAACCACTGATGGTAACATAAGCTAGCAAATAGTGTTTGTTGTATGTTTTGCTTTGAAAAATGTTACTGTGAGGAAGCCCATTTAAGTATGGAAGGGATTCATATGGATCTCGCGTGAGAGGAAGGACGGGGAGGGGTGTGGGGGGTTTTAATGATTTTGCAATGCAGTCTGCTAAAAATGATGGAAAGCAACACATTGCAACTGACGCTGTGGTCAAAGTTGGAATTGCGTTTTAAGATATCAACATCTACTATGATCTGTCAGTGGATAGTTCACGACTTGGTATCGGATTGGTACCCAAATTTGTGATATCATCCAAAGCTAATGTAAAATATCAAAAAACAGAAAAATAGTTGATTATTACATTTTAACAGAAGTGTAGATAGAAAATGTTAAAAGAGAAAGTAAGCAGAAATTAACAGTAAATGAACAAGTAGATTAATAATTCATTTTCTACCACTTGTCCTTAATAATTTTGACATAATAATAGAATGGAAAATGACGCAATACAGAATAGAATAGAAAGTACTTTATTGATCCCTGGGGGAAATTCAGCACCACAGTTCGCTTACAATAGACAATAATAATATAATATATATATATAATATAATATATAATATATGAATAATATAAATATATTCTACATTTAAGTGCAGTTGTTACTGCATATGTCAGCAGACTAATTAGGAGCCTTTGTTTGCTTACTACTAAAAGACAAGTTGTCTTGTATGTTCACTATTTTATTTAAGGACAAACTTGCAATAAGAAACATGTTTAGTGTACTGTAAGATTTTTTTTGTTAAAATAAAGCCAATAATGCAACTTTTTGTGGTACACTTTATTTAGAAAAGTACCTAAAAGTATTGAAATTATTTTGGTACCTGTATTGGTACTAAAATATTGGTATCGGGACAACACTACCTGCAGGTTTTCTCGTTATTAATATTGATCTATAAACAAGTACTGTTTATTTTAATAATAAGCTACAACAAAAGCTCTGATAGTGAATATGGGCAATTGGATGCATTATTCTTAGATAGGTTAGTGTTGTTTCCTTAAAGTGTGCTAAGGAAATGGGATTAGGAGGCTTTATACCCGCCCAGCCCAGGGCCCTTGGCATCCCACACTACACCACTGCAACCTGTGACAAATTAAACCATAATGTTGAGTTAGAAGTCTCCCGACATCGGCTCTCTGTGACTCAGCTCACCTAGCGCCCGCAGTGGCAGCTGTGGGTTGGTAAGCGGAGCTCGCAGGCTAATGGCGGTGAGTCACCACCGCACCGTCGCTTGGGTGGTGGCGGTGGGCGTCACGCCGCTTCATGCTCTCTCCGCCTTCTCTCCAGCCTGCGCGGGAACCGATGCCAGCGGAGCTGTGCGCCAGCACTCTACCACGACGAGGGGGAAGGTCTGTGCAAAGCTTGCCACCGGGTCTGCGCTGCTTGCGCAGGTGAGAGGTCAAAGGTCTCGGAGGCTACACCGGATCTAGGGAGGTGCTACTGTGTGACGGTCATACCTTTGTGCTTTCATCAGGTGCAGGCGTTGAGGCGTGCACACAATGTGCAGAAGGTTACTTAATGGAGGAATGGAGGTGTGTTCCCTCCTGCAGTGGCGGCTTCTTCGCCACAGAGCCAAACCTGGAGATAGCTGACGGGCACAGGATGTGTAGGAGGTGAGCTCACTGGTGTGTGTTCAGGTGTGGGTGGCTTGTTTATCTGCTGATGACAGACCCTGCATCCTGTGTGTGTGTGTGTGTGTGTTTGTTTTCCACTCTGCGCTGCAAATGCTGTCGATGGGCTCTGCCTCTACAGGTGCGACGCCAGCTGTCTCACCTGTGTCGGACCGAGCCTGGCCAACTGCAGCAGCTGTTCCAGTGGTCACAGCCTGCAGGATGGGGAGTGTGTTCTCAACTCAGCATGCGCAGATGGTCAGTCCCTGCCAGCTTTTATTGGCTCACGTCCTTTAAATAAACATAATAGAAAGCACATTGAGCTGTTTGTTTTCACACTTTTAAATTCAAAGAGCCAGTCATTGCTTTGAAAACAGAACAACAGTTCAAGTTCATTGTAGTGCTTCCTCATCGTTCACAATGTTAATGCCTTAAATATTTTGTTTTTTGGGTTTGTTAAACCTTGCAGCAGAGTACCAAGACGGTAACGGACAGTGTCACCCGTGCCACCAGACATGTCTGAAGTGCACAGGACCGCAAGACTGGGAGTGCATCAGCTGTGTTGCTTCACGGTAAATTGGATCCTATCCTAATAGCCTCAATACGACGAAATAACAACAAAACAATGAATCTAAAAAATTAACCTATTTTCAAACTGATAATCAGGGCTATGATTCCAGTCAAAAATAGAACAATCAACCATGGATGACAACGGTTTTACATTATATAGAACATTTATAACACAAAAAATTACAGAGGCATTAAAAACAAGCTAAGTAGCATACCACGAACATGTACAAAAGAATATTACAGTTAAATATTAGACAGGAACAAAAACAATACGAGCGCAACATGGGGGATCCTCACGAGCATTATTAAAAATGGCACAAACATGAAGGGAAGTAGTTGAAAGCTTCAATAATTATTTTGTAAATATTGGACCAAAATCTGCGGAAAGGATGATTGATTTATTGATTGAAACGTTTATTAGTAGATTGCAAAGGAAGAGAATACATTATATGAAACAGTACAGTTTACACAGTACAGTACATATTCCGTACCATTGACCACTAAATGGTAACACCCGAATAGGTTTTCCAACTTGTTTAAGTCGGGGTCCACGTAAATCAATTCATGGTCAGGATTCCAGACCAAGTTTTAACTGAGAACCATAGGTAGAAAACCCAACTCAATGTTCCTCAAAAAAGTGACACCAAAGGAAATATTGTAGTTAAAAGTGTGAAAACGTGCAAATCCAAGACTTCAATCGTTTGTAATGGAATTGAAATGGAAAGAATAAAAAGGTTACTGAAGAGATTTTATGACAATTAACGTATATCAGTAACCTTTCATTTCAAATTGGCAGATTCCCAAACAAAATGAAAATAGCTAAAGTTGTACCGATTTATAAAACTGGAGACAAACACCAATTTACAAATTATAGACCTATTTCTTTATTTTCACCATTTTATAAAATCATTGAAAAACTGTTCAATAACCAAACATAGAATACTCCCTGAGAACCAATATGGTTAATGGGCTAATATTCAACATTGATGGCTTTAATTCGAAATAACAGAGGAAATGACCAATGCAATAGATGGTAAACAGTGTGCAGCGGCAATGTTTATGGATCCATCTAAAGCATTTGTCTCCCTAAATCACAATATTTTAAATTAAAAATTAGAATGATATGGCATCAGAGGGTTGGTCTTAAACTGGATAAGAATCTACTTAACCAAGCAATACATAAATCTAGGCGAACACACGTCTACAAAGCTAAATATATCCTGTGGCGTAACCCAGGGATCAATACTGGACCCAAAATTGTTCAATCTTTATATAAATGATATAGGTAAAGTTACAAAAGACTTAAAGTTAGTATCATTCACGGACGAAACAGCGTTTTGTTTAGGAGAAAAAACACGGAAGCTAACACAGATAACAGAAGAAATTAAGAAATTAAAGAGATGGTTTGACAAAAACAGACTATGCTTAAACCTTAGTAAACCTAAAATAATTATATTCGGTAACCGTAGAAGAGAAAGTCAAACACATATACAAATAGGCTAGACGGAATTTACCAACGCAATCGATGGTAAACAGCGTGCAGCGGCAATGTTTATGGATCTAACTAAAGCATTTGACACCCTAAATCACAATATTTTAATCAAAAAAATAAAACAAGATGGAGATGGTTTGACAAAAACAGATTATCCTTAAACCTCAGTAAAACTAAAATAATTATATTTGGTAACAGTAGAAGAGAAAGTCAAACACAAATACAAACGGAATACACATTGAAAGAGTAAATGAAATCAAATTTCTAGATGTAATGATTGGTGATAAAATGAACTGGAAACCTCATATAAGACATAAACAACATAAGGTGGCAAGAAATACATCAATTATGAACAAAGCTAAATATGTATTGGACCAAAAATCACTTCATATTCTGTACTGCTTGCTAGTGTTACCATATCTGAGTTATTGTGCAGAAATATGGGGAAACAACTACAAAACTATGCTTCAGTCACTAACCTTTATACAAAAAAGATCAGTAGAATAATACATAATGTTGGCTGTAGAGAACATACAAACCCTTATTTATTGAATTGAAAACCCTCAGGCTGTTCTTCAGGTGAAGGCCATAGTGGCTATATGCTGTTTCACTGAGTTTTTGTTCTAGTATTTGATAAAGACATAAAGCCGGTGCCAAAGGACCTCAGGATCTGTAGGGGTTAATACGGTAAATGCATGTCAGATAGATAAGAAGGCGCAAGGCCATTAAAAATAATAATAATAATAATAGAACTTTATGATTGACCTTGAAGTGGACTGGAAGCCAATGCAACAAATTTAAAACTGATGTAATATGCTACCACCCTTTGTTCCCCGTCAGCACACGTGCTCCTGAGTTTCATAACAATTGTAGATTTCCAATATTCTTTTTGGGAAGATCAGAGAGCAGGGCATTCCAATAGTCTAAACCAGTGGTTCTCAACCTTTTTTCAGTGATGTACCCCCTGTGAACAGTTTTTTAATTAAAGTACCCCCTAATCAGAGCAAAGCAATTTTGGTTGAAAAAAAGAGATAAAGAAGTAAAATACAGCACTATGTCATCAGTTTCTGATTTATTAAATTGTATAACAGTGCAAAATACTGCTCATTTGTAGTGGTCTTTCTTGAACTATTTGGAAAAAAAGATATACAAATAACTAAAAACTTGTTGAAAAATAAACAAGTGATTCAATTATAAATAAATATTTCTACACATAGAAGTAATCATCAACTTAAAGTGCCCTCTTCGGGGATTGTAATAGAGATCCATCTGGATTCATGAACTTAATTCTAAACATTTCTTCACAAAAAAAGAAATCTTTAACATCAATATTTATGGAACATGTCCACAAAAAATCTAGCTGTCAACACTGAATATTGCATTGTTGCATTTCTTTTCACACTTCTTTTTGACAGACATTTTAGTGACAAACCTGAGCTTGTGCTTCACTGAGTTTACGAACTTACATTCATATTTTGTTGAAGTATTATTCAATAAATATATTTATAAAGGATTTTTGAATTGTTGCTATTTTTAGAATATAAAAAAAAAATCTCACGTACCCCTTGGCATACCTTCAAGTACCCCCATTCGAGAACCACTGGTCTAAACGACAGGAAATAAGAGCATGCATTAGCACCACTGTGTTGGCCTAAAAGAGACACAGGCGTACTCTGGCTATGTTCTTACTATTATAAAAAGATAATAAAAATGTAACATTTTTCATATGTGGAATAAAACTCAGTATGGGGTCAAAAATCATGCCCAGATTTGATAAAAGTTTCTCAGTCTGACATTCATTACCTATAACTAAAACCTCTGTTTTCTCCTGGTTGAGCAGCAGGAAATTCACTGCCATCCATGATTTGACTAAAGTGTCATGCCTTCCCATTCTTGTTTCATAAATAGTTTAATTCTTTAGAAGCACAGTGTGAAACTAACACTGTTAGAGGCAGGCAACGTGGTGTAGAATGTGGAGGCCCGTGACTTGGGACACGGGATCGATTCCCTCAACCAGCAAAAACATAAACTTTTCCAATCAATTGCTGCTCAGGTCCTAGGAAGCTCTTTGCTACTTTGATTAGCTACAAGCTACATGCTATTTTGGGGGTGTTGTTGCAGCGCTCTGGACGAGGGTTATTGCCTAGTGGAGTGCGCCAGGGGCAAGTATGAGTCGGGTAGGCGGTGCCACTTGTGCGATCACACCTGCGCCACGTGTGTAGAGGCGGGGCCGGCCAACTGCACCAGCTGTGACACTGGTAAGGGCCAACAATGTCGAACCGAATAAATGCTGAAGATTAAACCGACGTTTAATCACTGCAGACAAGTTTGAACTGGAGCGTTACCTGCACGAGGGCCACTGTCTCGACACCTGTCCCGAGGCTTTATACCACACCAAGGACAGGAGCTGTGAGCCCTGCTCGGACCACTGCAGGCTCTGCACAAGTTTCAACCACTGCCTGAAGTGTAACTCCTCCTATTACGTCTCAGAGGGAGCGTGCGTCAAGCTGGAGTGTGGAGAAGGCATGCTATGTCACATGATTACCTACGAGTGTGTTTAAGTAACCGAAAAGGTGAATTACTTCCCTCTTTTAGGAGAAGTCGAAGATCCAGACTACAGCGACTGCATGGCGTGCGAGGAAGGCTGCAGGCAGTGTGTCTTATGTAAGTCTTGAGGCTGTGCCCTCCTTGCCATATTGCTAGAAATAGTACAAGGTACAATTAAAAGGGCATTGGTCAATTTTGGTTGCTATGTGCCTATCCACCCATACTTTTGATATACAGTATAATGAATCCTTCTCTTTAAAACGCATGGTCCATCTTGGACTGCTGACCTGTCAATCACAGGACTGACACATTGAGACACACAAACGACACCTATGAATAATTCAGTCTTTAGCAAATCTGACACACTTCTTTAACAAACTTCAAGTCTACCGTACGTGTTTTTTGTTATATAAAAAAAAAAATCCTCAAACTACGAGCGCATTGCGTTCCACTAACCAGGCTCGGAACTCAAAACGTTTGTATCTCAAATCATCCCCTCCCTCCATCCATCCATCCTTTTTCTACCGCTTATTCCCTTTGGGGTCGCGGGGGGGCGCTGGAGCCTAGCTCAGCTACAATCGGGCGGAAGGCGGGGTACACCCTGGACAAGTCGCCACCTCATCCCCTCCCATCGAAATTAATTAAAATCAATCTAATCTGTGTTTAGCCGACACCACAAGTTTAACATGTAACATGGCTTTTAAAAAGAAAAAGCAACTACCAGTATTAGATAAGAAATATTGTACGAAACACATGTACTACAAACAACTACACTAGTTTTATATAATGTAATAATAATATTGTTTTGCATTTACATTGGAGAGCAGACTTTTAGTTGCTGTCTTTTACGGGCTGTTACAATAGCAACTAGGAAATCGTTGTTTATGTTGCACATGGACATATTTGACTGACGGACCAGGAAGCTCGGCAAGCTGTGCCCGTGCATCAAGCGCAATGCTGACCGCCCAGCTCGCCATGCAAGGCAACACAACAAACCGATACACTACAAACACAGCACCGACAGCCCCCACACACCTTCGTTTAGACCAGTGGTCCCCGACCACGTGTCCGGGGACCGGAACCAGTCCATGACGCATTTGCTATCGGGCCGCACAGATACAATAATTATTTTATAAACTACCGCATTTTCTCTGACTTAACTTTCGCCTGTCCCTCTAAACCAGAGGTCCTCAAACTACGAAGTCCCAAGTAAAAAAAAAAAAAAATGTTTAAAAAAAAATTACGATTAAAATTATTTTATTTATTTTTTTAATTATCATTTTTTTAAATCTGTCCTTTCTAATCCATTTTCTACCGCTCGTTGTCTCCTAGCCGCTCAGGCAAATCATATTGTCTAAAAATGCATTTTCCCATCGATAACGTGAAATCATCGAACTTGGAATATATATATATATATATATATATATATATATATATATATATATATATATATATATATATATATATATATATATATATATGTTTGTATATATATAGATATGTATATATATATATATATATATGTATATATATATACATATATATATGTATATATATAAACACATATATATATACATATATACACATATATACACATATATATGTATATATACCAATATATATATGTACATATATACATACATATACAATATGTATATATATATATATATATATATTTATATACATGTATATTCATATATATATATATATATATATATATATATATATATATATATATATATATATATATACATATATACATATATACATGTATATATGTATATATATATATATATATATATATATATATATATATATATATACACACATGTGTGCATATATACCGTATTTTTCGGAGTATAAGTCGCACCAGAGTATAAGTCGCACCTGTCGAAAATGCATAATAAAGAAGGAAAAAACATATATAAGTCGCACTGGAGCCCAGCCAAAATATGAAAAAAACTGCGACTTATAGTCCGAAAAATGTGGTATATATATATATATATATATATATATATATATATATATATCTGAGATAGGCTCCAGCGCCCCCCGCGACCCCAAAGGGAATAAGCGGTAGAAAATGGATGGATGGATATATATATATATATATATATATATATATATATATGTATATACAGCCCAGCCCCCGGCCAATTTTTTTTAATCCAATGCGGCCCCCGAGTCAAAAAGTTTGGAGACCCCTGCTCTAAACACACCAATAAGCTTCTTAATAGATGTATATTACTACTCATTTGTTATACTACATGGGACAGTGCACATTAATGGACATATAAAATGTTAATGTGCCAGACTGTAGCCAAAGGCTAATTTTTCATGCTCATTTTTTTGCTGTTTTTATCTCCAAAGCCGGTCCGTGAAAATAATGCATACATTAAACTGGTCCCTGGTGGAAAAAAGGTTGGGGAACTCTGGTTTAGACGAAGGGTAGGACAACCGTTGGGACATGTTTTTAGTGGTTTGTTCCTCTGAATCGGTTGTCCGCTGTTTCTCCTTTGCACAGACTTTCTCAGTTCTGGTAGTTGGAGGGCAGGATTGTGTCGATGTCTGGCTGCGGGTATGGACAAATACTTGAACCGGTTCAAAAAGTCTCATAACTCAAACTACGCCAGCAATAAAAATTCAATAGACAGCTCGTATCTCAAAATACTCGTAAGTTAAACTACCGTACTCGTAAATCGAGGTACCACTTCACAAACTTCAAGTTTTTCAACCAGCCTAACATCCAGGTGTTTTGTTGACATCCAAGTCAATTTAACAAATTTCTTTAATGAGTTTGTTCTTAACATTTTAACAGTTTTTTGTCAGCGTTGACAATTTAACAACCCTCTCATGCGACTTCTGTAACAAACTTCAAGTTATTTCATCTGTCGTTTCTGTTTGCATCAAAGATGATTTACAAACACCTTTAACTTCTGGAACAAAACTAATTTAAATTCAAAAAACGATTTAAAGACTTCAATGACATTTCACACTATGTGTTTTTGTTGAGTCTTCAACACACCAAATGTACACAAAAGTAACATCTTTTTTTAAAATGTCAAAGACAATTTATGATAGGTAAAATATTTGTGTGTGCAGACAAATATAGTTTTTTGAGTAGGAGATGACTCTTACTTGCTGACAGTTTTGGCTGACACTTCAGCCTTCCTCAGAGCTATCTTTGCTTCCTGGTGTGATGTGTCTAAAAACAGCTGGCCAGGCCGAGAAACTTTCAAAATAAAGTAGACACACCAGAAGCAACAACAGCTCTGACGAAGGCCAAAGTGTTAGCCGAAACCGTCAGCAGGTAGTGAATTTAAGTGAATTATATTTATATAGCACTTTTCTCTAGTGACTCAAAGGGCTTTACATAGTGAAAACCCAATATCTAAGTTACATTTAAACCAGTGTGGGTGGCCCTGGGAGCAGGTGGGTAAAGTGTCTTGCCCAAGGACACAACGGCAGTGACTAGGATGGCGGAAGCGGGGATCGAACCTGTAATCCTCAGGTTGATGGCACGGCCACTCTACCAACCGAGCTATACCGCCCCATAAGAGTCATCCCTTACTCCAAAAACTAGATTTGTCTACACACAAACATCTTTTAAGATGACACGATGAACGCAAACGACCCACAATATGATGATATTTTCTGCAAACTTCAACACAGCTAACACGTTTTTGCAAACATTGAAGACAATGCAGCAACACATTTTTTGAGCGAACTTCAACTTCTGGAACTAACCTAACCTACATTGTTGTGACCATCAAAGACAATTTAACAAATTGTTCAACTTATGTTTAACAAATTTCTTCAACTCCTGTAACAAACCTAACGTACTGTACAGTAAGTGTTTTAGTCAACTTAAAAAACTATTTAACTCTGTTGAACCTCTTGAAAAAATAATTTAACATGCTTCCTCCTGATCAAATTCTTATGCTTGTTAAAATTGTAGATAATTAACCTTAGAAAACTTTTGTTGAAGTCAAAATATTTTGAACAAACTTTCTGTTTCTTTAACAAAGCTAAGGTGTTTTTTTGTAAACATCAATGCAAATTTAACAATATTCCAATTTCTTTACGAGCATCTTCTGCTAAACAGAATTGGAAAAAAAACATGCACAGGTTGTTTGAACTGTTTTTTTATTTTTATTTTGCTTATCGTTCACAATCATGAGAGACAAAACAACTAATGTATTTTTTTTTTGTGCATTCTAACTCGTATAGCCTATGGGAGCCTCTTTATTCTGCCTATAAAGCCCTTAAAAAACATTCAAACACCTACATTAGGGTTTTATATACTTGATGTAAGTATATATGTAATGTAGTAACAGGTACATTTATAATAACATTTAATAGTTACGAATTCTGATCATTTTAAGCATACGCGGCGCATTAATTTAAAAAAAAACGCCTTTTTTTTCCTTCATCACTGATTATTACTCACTGCAGACATTGACATTTGGTATGCTCATACAACACTTAAAACCTTTAGCATATCAGTATGTGGAATTAAATTATGGAACGGATTAACCGAAGCAGTCAAACAAAACACCAATATGATTCAGTTGTTCAAACTACAAGTGTTCACAAAGTACACAGAACAAGAATTATGATGAACATCTTGAACCCTTTTTTTTTCCTTTTCTTTTTTTTATTGAGACAAAGATTATTTATGTATTTAACATTTGTTTGCTTACTATGGTATATTATTTATTTATTATTTATTTGTTCACTGTTCTGTTACAGAGAACATGGAAATTAGATAAAATTGCTATGGTATGAAAAGGGGTAGGATTAAATAAGCTATGCTTCTTCCTACTCCTTTTCGGACGCGCTGTAATGAAACAACTGAAATTGTGTGATGCATTACATTGTATCGAATGCATGTTCATAATAAACTGAAACCGAACTGAACGGAACTGAAAAATGGCTACAGGCACATTCCCTGAATTGTCAAACACTAACCTGACACCCTGTGATATTTTCCTTGAAATGTTAGAAATCTTGAATTTTTGTTCTGTTTGATTTCCAAAGGTCCGCTGTGCTTTTTTTTTTCTTTCCGGTCTAAAAGTAGAGCTGAGGTATTTTGTCTGCTTTCAACAGATAACCCCAGGCATTGCCTGTCCTGCAAAGAAGGCTTTTACAAGTAAGGCTGTGTGCCTTGTGTGAACTCAGCCTATGACGTTACTGCTACACTAGAATTGAATGGACTTGAGAGTGAAACGGATTTGGGTGTGTGGTTACGTGAAGGAGCTCATCCACTGCCACCTTTGTGATCAGTTTCCAGGATGGCTGCTACAAAAACTGCCCCGCTAAAACGTACAGCGTAGAGGAGGAGATGGCCTGCGTGCAGTGTGACGACAACTGTGTGAGCTGCGACCAGCACGAGTGCTACTGGTGCGAGACTGACCTCTTCCTGTCAGGTACCACCTCCCCCACTATATGAAGGACAAGATATGGCCGTTCAAAACAATAATACAATTTTACAGCCTGAAAAAGCAGTAAAACAAACAGTTGGTCAATGTAATGTTCTTGCATTATGGTGACTGCAGAAATAATGAGAACTTGTAACTTTAATAACAACGCATCGGCGGCATCACATAACTGGCATACATCCCTAGTCAAGTAGCAACTCGACTCTGCGTACCTCCTGTCTAGCAACGGGACTTCAAAATAAAATACCTTACGTTCTGGTGAACATCACAGTCATAAAAGCGGTTGTTGATCACCACGTTCAGTTAACGCTTCTCTGTCAAAAGCCAGCAAAGACGTTTTCGTAATAAGATTACACGTAGGCCTAGAGTGACATTCCCAACTCCTGGTCTGGAATGCCAATTGCAACTTTTTGAGTCGTTTTAACACAGCATGTGTCATGATCCGTTGCCCGGATCATGTTTTGTTTAGTTTTGACTCCATCGGTTCTGTTTTCAGCACTTTTGAGTTTGTGTGTTTTGGTTACCATGGGTGCTGACTAGTTTCACCTTCCATCTGATTAGTGTCCGGGACGCTCACCTGCTGGCGGGCACTAATCAGAGAGCTACTTATTCCTGTTTTTCACCACAATCAGTCTTGCTTCCTTGTTTGCACTACGCAACATTGACGACGTCTTCTATTTTGCTTCCATGCAACCCGTTAAGTATTTCTACGATCTTTGATTCCTGTTCCTGTGCTAAGCTTCGCCATAGCTCCAACGCTATGGGCGCGCTTTTCTGTCTTTTTGTATTTTTGCATGATTCATGGACAATATATCAATGTCTCACCTGCACCTCGCCTCCGGAGTTCCTGCTGCATCTTGGGAGAACGATTCGCGCAGTAAAATGTGGCCCCGTCGTTACAGAATGCCTTAAACCAGTGGTCCCCAACCTTTTTGTAACTGCGGACCGGTCAACGCTTGAAAATTTGTCCCGCGGACCGGGGGGGGGGGGGGGGGGGGGGGGGGGATTTTTTTTTTTTTTTTTTTTCTCATAAAAATATACAATCATGTGTGTTTACGGACTGTATCCCTGCAGACTGTATTGATCTATATAGGTTGGTGCACTAATTGTAAGTGTATCTTATGTTTTTTATGTTGATTTAATTTAAAAATAAATAAAAAATATATATTTATATTTTTTTAATTTATTGTGCGGCCCGGTACCAAACGATCCACGGACCGGTGCCGGGCCGCGGCCCCGGTGGTTGGGGACCACTGCCTTAAACCACAACAATTTGATTCGCACAGTGACTACAACTTCCAAAGAACCGGCGTCCTTCTTCCAGAGCAGCGTTTCTTAACTAAGGGCCGTCCAAAAAAATCTGTTTCTCAGCTCTGGTCTGAGTGGACCGCAGTGGTACTCTGTTGTAATGCCCTGTTCCACCACTTGTAGCAGTAATGACAGTATCAAACAAACAGAAGAAGTCTGAAGCCAATGTCATAGAGAAGTTTGTTAAGCGCAAAAGTAATGACTAAAGTGGTGAAGCTTTAGTCTTTCATTTCATTGGCAATTTATTTAAAAAACATATATATTGTTATTATCTATTATTAATTGAGTTAGAATTCATTTATTTATGCACTGCGTAATTGTATGAAAATTTCTTTTTTTATCAGTTTTTAGGAGTCCCTTCTTTTGCAGTATTTTTAATCAGTCATTATTTTGTAACGACCTAAGCCTTGATATTAATCTCTGTGATTAACACATGCTTTCATATCATTTGACAAGGTTTGGTGCTTTAGTCTCTGTCTACTATTATCTATTATAAAACCTAGTTTAGCATAGCATAATACCTTTTAAAATAGATTTGTATTTGGAGTATGTAAATAGACGCATAAATAAGTAGTTTAACACAACCGCAGGGTGCAGTAAACGTGTGCCAGGTTTTGAAAGTGCTTTAAAAGTCCTCGAATTTGACCCTGGTGAAGATGTATTGAATCTGTCATTCAGATAGATCCTTTTGTTTGTTTTGTCCTTCAGAGGGGAAATGCGTGTCCGTATGCCCAGACGGTTACTACGGCGACGAAGACACAAATGACTGTGAAGAGTGTCACACAGACTGTGTGTCGTGCATTGGCCCCCACCTCCACGACTGTGCTTCGTGTGAAGAGGGCAAAACACTGGAAATTGGACAGTGCGTGTCTGACGAGGACGTATGTCCATTTGGGACGTTTCGCAGCGGTGAGAACAACTCTTCAACATTCTATTCATCCTGCCTCTTCTCCAAAATCAATCAGGGATCTTTTTGGAACCTTAAGTACTTAGTCAGAGCTGCTGTACCTCGGCCAGAAAGACTGAGATAATTGATTGAACACTCATGAAGAATCTGTACTCGACAACCAACATTTTTAACACAAAACACATTCAACAGACAACATTTTTTTTACATGCAGAATATATGCGACTTGTTTGTTACATGCAAAGTTTGGTTAACCGGTTCATGAAAACAGAGGTCAAAATTTGGCAAAAAGGTTTGTTTGGATCGACCGAAGACCAATCAACCAACGTAGATTGCTTTACGTAAATTGCAGACCCTTCTTTTGTCTCCCTTTTTCCTGTTTTTTGGGGGGGTTTTTTTGCATTTTGATATTTACAATCAGGTAGGATCCACCAGCGCAAAATCTCAATACAGTAGTACGTCAACTTACAAGCACATTGCATTCCACTACCCAGCTCTTAATGTGCCAGTTGAGTGGAAAAGCAAGTTGACATTATATGCTTAATTGTGTTTCATTGTATCCATTAAAACAGTGTTTTTCAACCTGTTTTGAGCCAAGGCACATTTTTTGCGTTGAAAAAATCCGGAGGCACACCACCAGCAGAAATCATTAAAAAAACTCAACTCAGTTGACAGTAAAAAGTCGTCCTCGCAATTGTTGGATATGACTTTAAACCATAACCAAGCATGCATCAATATAGCTCTTGTCTCAAAGTAGGTGTACTATCACGACCTGTCACATCACGCCGTGACTTATGTAGAGTTTTTTGGTGTTTTCCTGTATGTAGTGTTTTAGTTCTTGTCTTGCGCTTCTATTTTGGTGGATTTTTCTTTTTTTCTGGTATTTTCCTGTAGAAGTTTTATGTCTTCCTTTGAGCACTATTTCCCGCATCTACTTTGTTTTAGCAATCAGGAATATTTCAGTTGTTTTTACCCTTCTTTATGGGGACATTGTCATGTCATGTTCGGGTGTACATTGTGGACGCCACCTTTGCTCCACAGTAAGTCTTTGCTGTCATCCAGCATTCTGTTTTTGTTTACTTTGTAGCCAGTTCAGTTTTAGTTTCGTTCTGCATAGCCTTCTATAAGCTTCAATGCCTTTTCTTAAGGGCACTCACCTTTTGTTTATTTTTGGTTTAAGCATTAGATACCCTTTTACCTGCATGCTGCCTCCCGCTGTTTTCGACATCTACAAAGCAAATAGCTACCTGCTGCCACCTACTGATATGGAAGAGTATTTCACGGTTACTCTGCCGAGCTCAAGACAGCACCGACACTCAACAACACACATCATTTGCAGACTATAATTACTGGTTTGCAAAAAATATTTTTAACCCAAATAGGTGAAATTAGATAATTTCCCACGGCACACCAGACTGTATCTCACAGCACACTAGTGTGCCGTGAAATGCAGTGTTTTTCAACCACTGCATTAAACCATATCCATTTGTATTTACAATCCCCAAAGTATGGGAAAATAAGGTCTAAACATTACAAAATGCCACAATTTCAGTCGGCCATTTTGAATATTCCTATCTTCGGCAATTTCCGTAGATTCTACGTCACTGTAGTAACACTACTGCACTCTGACCATGTAATCACATCAGTCATACTGGAAATACAGAAACATTGGAAAGAGATGTGGTGTCTTATCATTCACGATCCTTATGTAAGACAAAAACACATGTGCTTGGCTTTTTTTATGCATTCGAAATTGCAACTAAATAGCTAACAATTGAGTTAACAGATGTTGCAACGCCCATTATAACCTCTCAAAAAAACATCCTGAAATTACCAACTATACTATCTACATGTCGTGATCTGAATATTCTAGCGGCGCATTGATACCAGTGAGCTAATGCGAGCTTACACTGCTGTTGTTGACACACTAAGCCAACGGCTGCTTATGCTTCCTCTCAAACTTGGTAAAAATAAATTCTAGATTATAATTTATGCTTCTCTCACATGGTAGTAGACAAAAGTGGCCATGGACTGAAACGCTGGTCAACTTTGACATCCCCGAGATGGCCAAACAGCATAGTTTGGATAAAAAAATGTTTTAACCCTTCGTAAGGATTGGGATTGATTTTTATCTAAACAGACTTATATGAGCATCCTGTCCGTCGGCATCCCAGGAAGAGTAGAAATTGTACTGTAAATGTTTGTTTTATTATGGTTTATAATGGTTAGTTTGTATGTTTAGCACCTAGCAATTCTGCTAATGCTATAGTGTTTTAATAAAGCTGAATCCTGATCCCGGCCAAAAATACAAGGTTCTGGATAATAATTGTTCCTAAAGCAACTGTTGTTGGCTCTGACAAAGTCTGCTCGATTAGCATTGTTGTTGAAGGGAAAGGGATCTTTGGTTCCTAACTTTACGTCACGGATCACGTGACTGACTTCCTCAATAACCCTCAAAATGGCTCAGGAATCTCCGTGAGATTGATACTATTTTGATCATATCTATTTATTTGCAAACTTTGGAAGTCTTTTGCTGTCATAAATCAGATATAGTGGAGTTTGCATGTTCTCCCCGTGACTGCGTTGGTTCCCTACGGGTACTCCGGCTTCCTCCCACCTCCAAGACATGCACCTGGGGATAGGTTGATTGGCAACACTAAATTGGCCCTAGTGTGTGAATGTGAGTGTGAATGTTGTCTGTCTATCTGTGTTGGCCCTGTGATGAGGTGGTGACTTGTCCAGTCCAAAATTAAAAGACTTACATAAGTGTTATAATGATGGCAACACATGATGTAAGTAGCTAATTAGTTATATTAGCTTTCTATAAAATGACTATGTGTCGCAGGCTGACACAAATCTTCGTTGACAGAGATGTTGAAATATAATATTTATTCTACACATTTTTACAACATTGGAAAACATTAGTAAAACTTCTCAGAGGGTGAGATAACTCCTGCAAATGACTGTCTTAGAATGGCCAAAGGTATAGATGTGTGTGTCAGGCTGTCTAATGGATTTATTACAATCCAGACCACAACGCTTGCTGTGGTCTGGAACAACATGGCACATGAACAACTATCAGAAATGCAGCCAATATTACATACAGATAATGTGTCATGAAACATGGAAAAATAAACTAAATACACAGAGGACATAAGTAAAGGAAATTAAATATACCTACAAACGAGGCATAATGATGCAATACGTACATACAGCTAGCCTAAATAGTATGTTAGCATCGCTCAGCTTGCAGTCATGCAGTGACCAAATATGCCTGATTAGCACTCCAACAAGTCAATAACATCAACAAAGCTCACCTTTGTGCATTCATGCACAGTATAAAACGTTTGGTGAACAAAATGAGACAAAGAAGGAGTGGCATAAAACACGTCTTTCTGCGGCAGCGTCGGAGATAGTTGTACATGCAAACAAACTGCTGAGTCACAGTCCACACAACGGTGAGTTCAAGGGCCGCTGAAATGAGTAGGACAAAACAGCGCTCACCAAATACTGTACAGTGTTTAATACAGCAATACAATACAGCAGCACACTGCTGCTTGAATTTAAATTTTCCTGAGGGAACTCTCCTGAAGGAATCAATAAAGTACTATCTATCTATCTATCTACTCTCATCAGTGAAGCATAAACACAAACCTATTAAACAGCGGGCTTTCTAACAATTAGAAAGGTTTGTGTTGTGTTTGTCCTCCTACAGAAACCATATTACAACAAAAAACATATTTTTCACCCCTTTTTTTTTCCATTTTCATACATTTTCAAAAAAGCTCCTTGTGCCACTAAAGAGCCACATGTGGCTCTAGAGCCGCAGGTTGCTGACCCCCGCTCTATTAGGAAATAATAAGTGCCATCGTACACGCTGGACTGGCATGCAAGTTAGGTTTGTGAAGTCTTCACCTTGAAGATTTCTCCAAAAAAGACAGTTGTTCGTGTCCTAACACAGCAAACATTTCTATGTCCTGACTCCTTTACAGAAAACTGTGTTTGTTTGTGCAGAGGATGGCGAGTGTGAGGATTGTCACCCGTCCTGTGAGTCCTGCTCTGGAGAAGACAGCGACCAGTGTGCAAAATGTGCAAAAGGTCCGTGTGAGTTTTATTTAGTGTGAGCAAACTAGGCAATTTTTTGTGGGGGGGGGGGTTTTCAACAAAAAAATCATCTAATTTACCTCCAGCTGTCTGCCGATGTTTGCTTTTCCTTGCTCCTCCAGGGCGCTTCCTGACCTCTCAGCAAACATGCGTGTCAAAATGTCCCGGGGCTTTTTTCGGCGGCCGGCTGAGCGGCGAGTGCGAGCCGTGCCCCGCCGGCTGTTTGCACTGCCTGGACTCTGAGCGTTGCACCCGCTGCCTGAGCCATCCCAGGGCGCCGTTCTTCCTGCAGGACGGCCAGTGTCTTCAGAAGTGTGTCAGGTCAGAGGTCAATCACTTATCATACGCGCTCTGTTGACCTGATTTGAATATGCATACGCAGGTTGCTCTTTTTTTTCGATCGTTCGTGTTGGGAATCAAACCTTGGGGACTTGTTTTAAAGTCACATCTGGAAGTCCCGCTTTTACAAAACCATCCCTGACATATCCGCCGGCCATGGTTCTGACATTTCTTCCTTGACATTTATGAGCAATTAAATCGACACTGCAAGTGTGTCGTGTCCTTGCAGACGAGATCCTTGAGCGTCCATAGTGTCTCCGCCTAGAAGACTTATGTGGCTGCCTGATGGGGCTTTATTACCTCCTCCAAGGAACAAATATTCAACTTCTGACTAGGAAAAAAGCGCATTTTTTCGAGTCCAAACCTAAGTTTAGACTCGCAACGTGAGGGCAAATCAAACTTTGAGTCCATTGAGATGCAGTGCAGTCATTTGATGTCACACACATTGGTGATACACTAACCAGTAGTGTGCCGTCCGGGCCATCAAGGTATTCTCTGTTGGCCTAACATAACCAGAAATCATGATCATAATTAAAGATAAAATAATTGTTTTATTTACTTTCCCTAAATATCTAAAAGTATTCATATTCTCTTCATGTCATTTTATGCTCGTTCCAGTGCTGTTGTTTTTAGTTGTAGTTTGTATCCAATCAGAATTCAGCTATCTTATGTTGCCATGCTGTACCAAATCTGCCCGAGGCCTTCAGAATCAACAATGCGGGCGTCTGTGCACTGTAAGTGAATGGGCACATACAGTTGATAGACAGTTGCGATAGCCAATCAGATCACGAGTTGTTGACAGTAGCCTGATGTTAACAAGACTGTGATTGGATACTCACTTGTCATTCCAAAGTGAGTATCCATTCACAAGTTTCAATTTAGCAGGAAGCGGGAAGTGTTGCGCCGTAGCCAGAGAAGGAGAACAAAACGTTGTTATTTGGCAGATATATATTTGCAAGGCCATTTTCAAGAAGGATATTTAAAGAGAAACTACATCTTGTGAGACGATGTCTGCCAACCCCGGAAGCTAGCTCAGTTGTTCTGGCGATGAAATGGGGAAATGCTCGCCATTTCCGCTCGAATAAGCCGACAACGAGGGGTACCACTGGCTTGTACGGCGTCGAATAACTGTTACAAATTGTGAGTTCAAATATTTTATTTTTTCACTTTTAATATGTTTTTTGCAATTTAAATGTTGACAGTACCACATAAGATACTGTATGTTTTAATTGCTGATGCGTTTTAGTTGATTTTTAAATGCGCCAGAAAATAACCTGTTTTGTACACTGCTGATTGGATCCAATGCACAGAAAGGTGTAAGTGTTTCCGTATAGTATTTCTCCAGCAATGGTCATGTGGTGACATCAATTGTGGTATTATGAGAGGTAATCATTGAAGTCAGACATCACTGAAGGCCTCGGTGGGAAACGCACGGCCCGCCACTGAAACTAACACACTACAAAACACAACATGAAAATTAGTGTGACTGCTCCATCATTTCTGCATGAGGATACTTGGTAAAAAAAAAAAAAAAAAAGGTGAAAATTGTTGACAGTCAAATTATCTGTGAAAAACTAAGCTAATACTGGGATTTATGTACATTTTACTGGAATGCATTAAAGAATAAACTACATGTAAAACTCCAGGTAAGATACTTTAAGAACTAAGGAATGCAGCTTACATTGTTCCATCCATCCATTTTCTACCGCTTATTCCCTTTTGGGGTCGCGGGGGGCGCTGGAGCCTATCTCAGCTACAATCGGGCGGAAGGCGGGGTACACCCTGGACAAGTCGCCACCTCATCGCAGGGCCAACACAGATAGACAGACGCTTACATTGTTATCATTGTTTGTTTTTTTTGGTCAGCTAATAGGATGGATAATAGACTTAAACTTAGACAAACTTTATTTATCCACAAGGGAAATTGTTCCACACAGTAGCTCAGTTTCAAAGGCTAGAAAGGGTCAGGATGGAAAGGATAATGCAGGTATTAAGTAGACTAAAATGTACCATAGTAGCAATATAAAATATAACATATATGTAATATTTACATATTATATATACAGTATATAATATGCAAACCCCGTTTCCATATGAGTTGGGAAATTGTGTTAGATGTAAATATAAACGGAATACAATAATTTGCAAATCCTTTTTAACCCATATTCAATTGAATGCACTACAAAGACAAGATATTTGATGTTCAAACTCATAAACTTTATTTTTTTTTTGCAAATAATAATTAACTTGGAATTTCATGGCAGCAACACGTGCCAAAGTAGCTGGGAAAGGGCATGTTCACCACTGTGTTACATGGCCTTTCCTTTTAACAACACTCAGTAAACGTTTGGGAACTGAGGAGACACATTTTTGAAGCTTCTCAGGTGGAATTCTTTCCCATTCTTGCTTGATGTACAGCTTAAGTTGTTCAACAGTCCGGGGGTCTCCGTTGTGGTATTTTAGGCTTCATAATGCGCTACACATTTTCAATGGGAGACAGGTCTGGACTACAGGCAGGCCAGTCTAGTACCCGCACTCTTTTACTATGAAGCCACGTTGATGTAACACGTGGCTTGGCATTGTCTTGCTGAAATAAGCAGGGGCGTCCATGGTAACGTTGCTTGGATGGCAACATATGTTGCTCCAAAACCTGTATGTACCTTTCAGCATTAATGGCGCCTTCACAGATGTGTAAGTTATCCATGTCTTGGGCACTAATACACCCCCATACCATCACAGATGCTGGCTTTTCAACTTTGCGCCTATAACAATCCGGATGGTTCTTTTCCTCTTTGGTCCGGAGGATACAACGTCCACAATTTCCAAAAATAATTTGAAATGTGGACTGTGTGAATGTGAGTGTGAATGTTGTCTGTCTATCTGTGTTGGCCCTGCGATGAGGTGGCGACTTGTCCAGGGTGTACCCCGCCTTCCGCCCGATTGTAGCTGAGATAGGCTCCAGCGCCCCCCGCGACCCCAAAAGGGAATAAGCGGTAGAAAATGGATGGATGGACTCATCAGACCACAGAACACTTTTCCACTTTGTATCAGTCCATCTTAGATGAGCTCAGGCCCAGCGAAGCCGACGGTGTTTCTGGGTGTTGTTGATAAACGGTTTTTGCCTTGCATAGGAGAGTTTTAACTTGCACTTACAGATGTAGCGACCAACTGTAGTTACTGACAGTGGGTTTCTGAAGTGTTCCTGAGCCCATGTGGTGATATCCTTTACACACTGATGTCGCTTGTTGATGCAGTACAGCCTGAGGGATCGAAGGTCACGGGCTTAGCTGCTTACGTGCAGTGATTTCTCCAGATTCTCGGAACCCTTTGATGATATTACGGACCGTAGATTGTGAAATCCCTAAATTCCTTGCAATAGCTGGTTGAGAAAGGTTTTTCTTAAACTGTTCAACAATTTGCTCAGGCATTTGTTGACAAAGTGGTGACCCTCGCCCCATCTTTATTTGTGAATGATTGAGCATTTCATGGAATCTACTTTTATACCCAATTATGGCACCCACCTGTTCCCAATTTGCCTGTTCACCTGTGGGATGTTCCAAATAAGTGTTTGATGAGCATTCCTCAACTTTATCAGTATTTATTGCCACCTTTCCCAACTTCTTTGTCACGTGTTGCTGGCATCAAATTCTAAAGTTAATGATTATTTGCACACAAAAAAAAGGTTTATCAGTTTGAACATCAAATATGTTGTCTTTGTAGCATATTCAACTGAATATGGGTTGAAAATGATTTGCAAATCATTGTATTCCGTTTATATTTACATCTAACACAATTTCCCAACTCATATGGAAAAGGGGTTTGTATATTCATATACTATATTATTATACTATACTATATTTTTATATAATATATACAATATGTAACAAATCCCAATTACCATGTACAATATTACAGAAAATGTAACAGCTGCAGCAAAAAATACTAACATTTAAATAAGGACACCATAAAATAAAGAGTAGATCCAGCAAAAACAATACATTATAGACAAAAAGAGGTAGCTAATATAGAATTATTAAAAAAAAAACAACTGAAAAAGATCTATGTAATTTTGTCTTAGGAGACCTGCTGAGACTAACTTCAAATTTGGTGCAAATCTAGACAAAGGTGCTATGATTGGTTTGGGTTTTTTTTCTTCACTTTTGCGACCGTACCCCATTAGCACCATATTAAATATTTTATAAGTTCGGTCACAGACGAAATTGCAGCATATGTTTTTAAAGATTTTCTTATATGGTGTGATTTTGTTCCATTTTGTGCTTTAAGCAATGATTTGTTATTCAAGGAGCTTTATTTGTCATACTCGTACACATTTGCACATACAGTACAGGCCAAAAGTCCGGACACACCTTCTCATTCAATGCGTTTTCTTTATTTTCATGACTATTTACATTGTAGATTGTCACTGAAGACATCAAAACTACGAATGAACACATGTGGAGTTATGTACTTAACAAAAAAAGGTGAAATAACTGAAAACATGGTTTATATTTTAGTTTCTTCAAAATAGCCACCCTTTGCTCTGATTACTGCTTTGCACACTCTTGGCATTCTCTCGATGAGCTTCAGGAGGTAGTAACCTGAAATGGCTTTCACTTCACAGGTGTGCCTTATCAGGGTTGACTAGTGGAATTTCTTGCTTTATCAATGGGGTTGGGACCATCAGTTGTGTTGTGAATGAGAAGATGTGTCCAAACTTTTGGCCTGTACTGTATGTACTCTGTTATTCAGTTTTTACTGATCCTTGTAGACGGTTAGGACTTGGTTCAAAGCGTCCTTTAAAATTTGGAGCTGGTCACTCAAAAACTACTTGACCCATTTTCACTGGACTTAGGCAAATAAAAATGTTTTAAAAATTTGGTGTAGATTAATATATGTTTCTTAGCCAGTTAATTTATTTTTACATAACTTTGTGAAAGGGTGGGGCATGGTCCGAGGATGAATACACAAAAATGTGGAGGTAGTCACTCAAAAACTACTCGACCAATTTAAAAAAAAAATCTTTAAATTTGGTGTGGATTCAAATTAAATTTTCCTAGCTCGTTCATCGCTTTTTACATAACTTTGTGAAAGGCTGGGGCATGGCCTGAAATTTAGAGCTAGTCAATTAAAAAACTACAAATGTTCTCATAATTTTGTTGAGGGTGGGGCAAAATTTAATTGCGTAAAATTTTGTTTTGGTTGGATCCAAATGATAATTTGTTAGCGACAGTAGTTACGCAACTTAATTAAAAGGTGGGGCATAGTCCAAGGAAAAATGACTGGAAATGTGGAGTGGGTCACGTAAAAACTACTAAACTGATTTATCGTAACTTTATTAAGAGGTAGACCAAGGAAAATGTGTGTAAAAGTTTGATGTGGATCCAAATCATAATTTGTTAGCTAGTTAATACATTTTTATGTTATTTTGTGAAAGGGGGGGACGTTGTATGATAATGAATGCTTAAACCTTGGAGCTAGTCACTCAAAAACTACTTGACCAATTGTAACTTTGTTGAGTGGTGGGACACATGGGTTAAATAAAAAAAATGCGTAAAATTTGTTGTGGATTTAAATGATGATTTTTTTTAGCTAGGTAATTTTGTTGAGGGGTAGGGCATAGGCTGAGGAAGAATCCCTTGAAATTTGGAGTAGGTCATACAAAAACTAAAAACTAACTTTCACGTAACTTTATTCGGGTTTGGCTCATTGGCCAATGACAAATTTGGTGTGGATTCATATCATAATTTGTTAGAGAGTTAATCGTTTTGTTTTTCTTACTTATCCTTGTAGACAGGTGGGGCATGGTCCAAGTTTTCCTTTTAAAAATTTGCAGCTGATCCCTCAAAAACTACTTGACCAATTTTAAGTGAGCTTTGGTCAATTCAAAAATGCGTAACATTTGGTGCAGATTCAAACAAGTTTCTTAGCTGGTTCTTCAATGTGTATCTAACTTTGTGAAAGGAGTGGGGGATGGTCCAGATATGAATCGCTTAAAATTTTTAGTCAGTCACTGGAAAAGTACTTGAACATTTTTAACTGTTTTTAGGAGCAGAGCGTATAGGTCAAATAAAAATCTTGTAAAATTTGGTGTGGATCCAAATGATAATTTGTTAGTGAGTGTATTGATTTGTACGCAATTTTATTGAGGGGCGGTGCATAGGCCAAAGAAGAATCACTTGAAATTTGAAGCAGGTCACACAGAAACTACCAAGTTCATTTTCTCTCAAATTTATTGAAGGTTGGGTCTTTGGCAAAAGAAAACATTAGAAAATTTGGTGTGGATCCATATCGTATTTTTAGTTTGTTAAGACATTCTTACGCAACTTTTTTGAGGGGTGGGGTATGGTCCAAGGAGGAGTCAATTAAAATTGGAGAGGATCACACAAAAAGTACTAAATTGACTAACTTTACGGTGCTAGCCAGCATGTTTTGGTACGTCAGTTCATATTTCAAAAGGTTTGTGCTTTGATGTTCTGGGTCTCGGTGATAAGAATATAAAAGTACACGTGTCAGTGCCAATAAGTCTTAGGTGTTGATAGGGCTGGGTGATATATAGATGAAAAAGTATATCTCGATATATTTTTGCTTAAACTCGATATTCGATATATATCTCGATTTAATTTTCGGTGAATGTGTACATGTAAAGATATTAATTTTTGAGCGATATTCACTGAAATTGAACTGAATGTCAACTGTTCTGTAAACAGTCAGTGGCACTTTTATTAACCCAGTTAGTCAAGATGGGTTTAAGTAGTACAGAATTACATAACATAAATAAAATAGAAAAATATTATTTCTACATAAAATAAATACATAGTTTTTTTTTTAAATATACAGCGCTTTTTTCTAGTGACTCAAAGTGCTTTTACATAGTGAAAATTGTGCAAATAATACAACATGTATCGAACTCAGATAAAAAATATATTTGCAGGCAGGTACTTTTTAATTCCCAGTCGACTATTTCGGTTCTGTGGTCCGACTAGAAGTGATCAGGGCACAGTAAGTGACTTTACTTAATTGTGCGGTTATGATCTTCTTCACTTCGGCGTACATTTCGCTTGAATATTCTCTTTTCTCTTCTCCTACTCTCTCGTCGTCATTTGGGATATGTGTTGTGATTTCCCTTCCTGGTTCAATGACCCGCCCTATCTTGACTTTGATTGGCCTGTCCGTAATGTTTTGCTCTACTCTTAACCAATCGTGGCTCATCATAGTAAACCAACCAATCAATCATGGATTTTCTTATATGTAAACCAACCAATGATTGATCTTTCCCGTATATTTTGTCCCCTGCCCGTGGAGTTGCACTGGTCCAATTCTCTTTCTCTTCTCCCTCTCTCTTCTTTTGTAGCATGTAGCTTAGCTAACCGCTAATTGGGTCCAAAAATAGCTAAGCAACGCAAATCCCGACTTGTTTAAAAAGTAGCGAAGCTACTGCCAAGCTACTGGGAAATGTAGTTAAGCTACGTAGCTTTGATTTTTAAGTTAATAATTTTTAATTTGAAATCCGTATTTTTTACCTCTGCAGTCGTAAACTGGAATGGATTATCAAAAACCGTACTCATTACAGGAAAACCGTAGTGTCATGATCCTTGGTCCGTATCATGTTTTTGTTATGTTCTGTTAGTTTGGACTCCCTTAGTTCCTGTTTGTGCACTCCTGGGTTTATTTTGGTCACCATGGGGATTAATTGGGTACACCTGCCTCTGGTTAGTGGTCCTACGCTCAGCTACTGTCAACCACTAATCAGAGAGCTTTTTATTCACCTTGCTCGCCACGCTCAGTCTGGTTTCCTTGTTTGCGAATGCAACAGTTACGTTGGGTATTCCTTGTTTCCTGTGTTAAGTTTTGGTTATTTAGCTTCTCGTGCAAACGGCACGCTTTCCTTTTGCTTGTTTCCTGTTTTTGGTTTAAGCTGTGATTTATGATAAATAAATCATCTCCTACCTCACGCTGTCGTCCGGAGTTGTCCGTTCTGCATTCCTGGGAGAACGACCCCGCATAAAGATGCGACCCGCACGTGACACGTAGTTGTTGGCAGGTATGCAGAAGTTTGCGTTTTACTTACTAGTTGGTCACTGGCACGCTGCTGCTGGTACAGTCAGACTCCATTTTTGCTTGTGTGTTATTGTTGTTGTGGGAAAGAACACAACAAATAAGCGGCGTTTGGTCATTTTAACCCATCCATCCAACCATTTTCTACCGCTTATTATCTTGTTTAGATATATATCGATATATCTTACAAACTCGATATATCACCCAGCCCTGTACGTGTTGATCTCCTCAGGGGTTATCCTGCTGGCCAGGTGTGTCGAAGTTGCACGGCAGGTTGTGCGTCCTGCGGGAAGAACGCCACCTACTGCCTGAGCTGCGAGGAACCTCTGCTGCTACACAATAACCAGTGTGTGGACCAGTGTCCTCCGGGTCTCACAGTCCGGCTCCACGAGTGCCATTATTGCCCCGCAGCCTGTGACGAGTGCAGCCCCCTTGGGGAGTGCACAGGTATGAAATCCAACGGTTTCTCTTCTTTTTCCACAATTTTTTTCCCCTCACTAAATGGTTTCCTCGCAGCCTGTGAGGAGTATCATTTCCTCCACGAAGGCCTGTGTATGACCGAGTGCCCCGACAGCTTCTTCGGCGATGACGAGAGACGGGAGTGTTTGCGCTGCCATGCCGACTGTGATTTGTGTGACGGTCCCAACGATAACGACTGCGATGCTTGCGTCGACCCCGGGGCGATACTGTACAATGGAGCGTGTGTGCCTGTGTGTCCTTCTCAGACCTTCATGGACGCCGTGACAGGAGAATGTAAAGGTAATGATCATGAAATCCATCATTCTGTGCGTACAATTTTCTCGGGTCGCTGATTGCCACTGTAAAATGTGTTATTATTACACTAAGTATGCACATATTTTCTCTGCAAATGTGTTTTTGAGTCAACCCTCCTGGGTAATCGGTACAATCCTCTCGATTTACCAATAACAATTGTTGTGGTTTTGTTCTATTATCACTTATCGAGCATGGCACTCACTGTACATTGCACTGTTTAAAGAACGGTGTTCGACACACATTAATAAGATTAACTATTGAGCCAAATATAAGACACCTAGGAACAAGTCTGAAAATATATAATCTTTTATTTGAGATCTAAAGATTTACACATGCAAACCAGCAGAAGACCAAAGTGACTTTTCCCCAAGAAAGGCAGAGCTTTGCTTCCTGTCACTCACTCGCACATAGGGACTGGTCCCTTTCCCGTTTGAACCAGTACCAGAGAATCGAGACCGGTACTCAACGGTGCTGATTTTTTGTACTTTTGTGTGTGTTCATGTGTTAATAAATGTTCATTTGTTTGATAACGAAATCTCAAAAGTTTTAAATTGAACATTTAATAGTGAGCTGATAATGATAACTGTGCTGTCTAGTTGTTTTATCTTGATTTTTTTTAAATCTGAATCTCATTTGCAAGTATGCATTCATTTCAGTTTCCGTAGTCCGGAAGTAGTCTTTGCCAGTGAGACTTAGACTTAGACTTAGACTTCCTTTATTGTCATTCAAATTTGAACTTTACAGAACAGATAAGAACGACATTTTGTTGCATTAGCTTGTTGTAGTGCAGGATAAAAGAGCAATAAGGTGCACGTTTACGGATGTATGTTATATTGTCTTTATAGTCCAGCGAGTTAATCCGTTTTTGGGGGGAAATTGAGGGGATTATTATGATGCGTTCAAGAGTCTTATGGCCTGAGGGAAGAAGCTGTTATTGAACCTGAAGGTTCTGCTACGGAGGCTGCAGAACCTCTTTCCAGAGTCCAGCAGTGACGTCCTTGATGAACGTGCCAGTCTCTTCTTTCGTTGAGTCCTATAAAGTGTTTACCCTGGAAGTCACAGGTGCCAAACTCCAGGCCCGGGGCCCAGATCTGGCGTGCCACATAATTGTATGTGGCCCGTGAAAGCCTGGAATTATTTTGCGTCTTTTCTTACTAAATGTATTCAACTTTCCATTTTGACAGAAAAAATACATGTACTGCAAGCAATTTCATATATTTAAAATTTCATCTAATATTACGTTCCAAACATACAAGGTAGCTCAGTGGCTAAAATTTTACCGTAAGTAAAAACAAAACTGCAGTATCAATTTTCTACTTATAGTAACACAAAAATAACAGTAGATTTTACAGGAAAAACTGTGGTACTGTTTTTAAATTTTTTCATTCATGTACTGTAAAAAAAAAAAAATGTATATAAATATACATATTTTACTGTACATTTTTGACAACGGATCTGTCAACTTTTTTTTTACTGTAAATTATACATATTTTTTTAGTGGACGTAAAAAAATATATATCAATTGTGTAATAATATCATGAGGCTTTTTAAAATAACATATCATTCAATGTTATAAGCGTCCCTCTGAGAGCC
Source organism: Nerophis lumbriciformis (assembly GCF_033978685.3). Taxonomy (NCBI): domain Eukaryota; kingdom Metazoa; phylum Chordata; class Actinopteri; order Syngnathiformes; family Syngnathidae; genus Nerophis; species Nerophis lumbriciformis. Next base: position 29,397,556 of record NC_084579.2, read on the forward strand.
GCCATAACTGACACCCCTGATATAAGTTTTGTACTTATTACACATCTGCTGTTTATTTCCAATGTACATCTTAATTGTAGATTTGATTACTAAAGTTGAAAGTGTTGAAATCGCCATGTAAAATCGCTAATGCTAATCAGTAGCATGTGTATGCCAAAATAAATTAGCATCGAGCTAGTACATTATGAAAAGTGGGGCCTTACTTTTGAGCACTTTTTATCAGGCACGCTTGCTTTGTTGGCATGGAAAATTGCAGTCCGCTACAAATACGTTTGCCTGCCGAGTGTGCAACCGGACTTGATGTCAGGTGCAACAAACATATCGAAATGGGGTACCGTTAGATTTTATGCTATTCAGTAATCAGTGGGACTGACAAAATATAAAAGTAGCAAATTTGGTACCCATGCCTACTGACACCACTGACCTGGATATACAGATGCATAATCTTACTTATTACAGGGTTGGAAAAATATATATATATTTTTCGAATGTATAGCGATTCTTGTATGTATGTATCATTTATCCTGTCCAGCCACTCAGGCAAATCATATTGTTGATGTACTGTATATGCCGATATCTTCTGTACAGATTTACTTTAGAAAAGATTGCCTTATTTGTATGTGACTTTTTTTTATATTTGGGTTGCATTTTATTAAACAAAACCAAGATTATTTTAAGTTATATATACATTTATATGAACTGTTATCTATTTTATAGAGGAATGTAGTTAATAATAGAACTGGCACCCAAAGTAATTAAAAAAGTATTGATTTTGAATTCAGAATCGATTCTGAATCGAATCGTTACCCCCAAGAAATTAATAGAATCGGGTGTTGCCCAAAGATTCACAGCCCTATCCGATTACATTTGATAGCTGCACTAATCACATGACAGTTACAAATCAAAACACATCTTGCAAAAGACAAAAAAAGATATGCATCCTGTAGCACAAACAAAGGGAAATTGTGTGGATGTCATTAAAGTTGAGATCAGCGGTGCCCTTAATGTTTGGCCTGCAAAAGCCAAAGTGAAACAGCAGCACTAGTGAGGAATTTAGCTTCATACCGCTGTAAATAAAACGTGTATCAAATTCAGTCAACATGCAACTGCCTTTTATGTACGTTTTTGCCATTTCCAGGTTTTGTTCTGTAAATAGTTCCTCCTCAATATATCATCGCATCGCTTTCAAACTTTACCCAGACACCATTAGACCAGGGGTCCCGAAACGTTTTGACTGTGTGTGTGTGTGTGTGTGTGTGTGTGTGTGTGTGTGTGTGTGTGTGTGTGTGTGTGTGTGTGTGTGTGTGTGTGTGTGTGTGTGTGTGTGTGTGTGTGTGTGTGTGTGTGTGTGTGTATATCTATCAGTGACGTGCAGTGAGGTTGATGGCTGGTGAGGCACTGACTTCATGACAGTCAGATTTACAAACATATGAACCCTAAAGAGTATCTTATTCACCATTTGATTGGCAGCAGTTAACGGGTTATGTTTAAAAGCTCATACCAGCAATCTTCCCTGCTTGGCACTCAGCATCAAGGGTTGGAATTGGGGGTTAAATCACCAAAAATGATTCCCGGGCGCGGGGCCATGCTGCCCACTGCTCCCCTCACCTCCCAGGGGGTGAGCAAGGGGATGGGTCAAATGCAGAGGACAAATGTCACCACACCTAGTGTGTGTGTGACAATCATTGGTACTTTAACTTAACTTTAACTTTACACATACAAACTGTAGCACACAAAAAAGCACATTTAATAAAAAAAATGTTATTATGGTCTTACCTTTACTTATAAATGAAGTCCATGCGCAGCTCCTTTTGAACAAAAGCATCGATAACTTGTTTATAGAAGTCTTCCTTATCTTTCTTCAGTTTTAAAAGTCTCTCTGTCTCGATGGAGATCTTCCTTTAAGTATTACCTCCTGCTTCGATTGAAAGTCCAGTTTAGAAAACTGTTTTATTTTAGATATGTAATCCTCCATGTTAAAAGCCCAGGCAAGAGGAAAAAATAATCGATCGCTGCTAACTGTTGCTGCTTGTTGTCACTTCTTCTGCAGCCGAGTAGTCGCAGAAATGCTCCCTGAGATCACTACCGCCCTCTACCACCAGGAGGCGGGATTACTTCGAGCCTCACACAGTGCGTCTTCGCAGCAGTTTTATGATTGCTCAGCACAAGAAATACGTTACACACATACAGTTGTTGACAAAATACACTGTACATTATATACCTCAGCTAACTAAACTATGGAAATGTATAATATAATTCATATAGCAATACGGTCTCACTGCACAGCAGGCAGCAGTTAGCCGAGTCATTGCGCAATCCATGGTGAGGCACAACTGGCTGCTGACTCACCGCAAGTCTCTTCTCAGTATTTGAACGGCAAAAGTGAAAATTCAGCGATTTTGAATACAAAATAATCTAAAACTGGTGAAGTTAAATGGAAAATAACTTTATAGTATAATCACTGGATACATATAACAATTTAATTTTTTTTTTTTTTTTTTTTTTTTTTTTTTCTTTCCATGAGGGCACGTGAGGCCCCGCCTCACCTGCCTCCCCTGACTGCACGTCACCGATATCTATGTATATATATATATATTCCTCACGCACTGATTGACTAAAAGAGTGTGCACTTGCCGCATGCTGGCCCAACACTGCGGCACAATCGCGATGATGTCATGTTATCGATGATAAAATTTATTTTTAGACAATATGATTTGCCTGAGCGGCTAGGAGACACCGAGAGTAACAAGCTGTAGAAAATAGATTAGAAAGGACAAATTTAAAAAAAATTGAGACTTCCCGCGGGCCGGATTTTGGACGCTGGCGGGCAGTGTTCGGCCCGCGGGCCGTAGTTTGGGGACCCCTGATCTAAACTTTACCGCTGCCGGGTATTTTTTTATATACTTTTATTGTATTATTTTTTTGATGTGTTTGTTCTATTTTTGGCCAAACTAAGACAAAGAAAACAATCTGAACAAAACAAATATGCGGCCCCTGAGCTAAAATGAGTTGGACACCCCTGACGTACAGTATTACAGTAACATATATGTACACATATATGTAACAGCTGCAGCAAAAAAAAGGGCAGCATAAAATAGAGAGTAGATCCAGCAGAAAATAGACATTATTAACAAAGAGTGGTAGCTAACATGGAAGCGATCGGACAAATTTAGAAAAAAAACTTGAGACTTCCCGCGGGACGGATTTTGGATGCTGGCTGGCCTTATTTGGCCCTTGGGCCAGAGTTTGGGGACCCCTGCATTAGACACATGGAGTATTGCTAAATTTCGATGTGTTTATGTTTTCATTTTAGGACATGGGCGAAGCATGCCGACCAAGTTTTTCCTTTTCCAAAGAGCATCAAAAAGTCACAACTTTACCGTAGAGCAGGGATCTCAAATTCAAAGAAAAAAAATAGCTATGTTTTTTACGATAAAAAACAAACAAACTGGCAGCTCAGTCACCAGACTTTTACCAAATAATTTACGGTGAGTTTTACACCAAATTGCTGTAAATTAAAAAAAACTGCACCACTGTTGTTTTTACGTTCAAATTCAGGTGACTGAGCTGCCAATTTTTTAACGTAAAATCTATAACCCTTGTTTTTACAGTGCATTACTATAAATTGAAAAACTGTTATTTTCACCGCAAAATTCTGACAACTAAGCTACATTTTTTTTTTTTTTTTTTTAAGCAAAATCTATCTTCCTTGTTTTTACACCACATCCCTGTAATTGGAAAAATGGTACCACTGATAATTTTACGATAAAGTTCTGGTGTCTAAGCTGCCAAGTTTTTACAGTAAAATTTACTGACTTTTTTTTTTACAGTGTATTCTTGCGCAAATGTCATTAATGACTGTGCTGCTTGAAAGAGGTCAGTATGAATATATTTAAAATTTGGTAGCCATCCTTTGGCAGGCCAAACTAAATGACACGATGGGCCAAATTTGGCCAGCGAGCCCTACTTTTAGCATTCTTGGTCTAGATCAGGGGTCGGCAACACAAAATGTTGAAAGAGCCAAATTGGACCAAAAATACAAAAAAAAAAACTGTCTGGAGCCGCAAAAAATTAGAAGTGTTATTAAGTTAAAGTTAAAGTACCAATGATCACCCTTTATCACCCCCTGGGAGGTGAGGAGAGCAGTGAGCAGCAGCGGTGGCCGCGCCCTTGAATCATTATAATGAAGGCAACACATGATGTAAGTGTCTATATTAGCTATATTGGCCGACTATCAAAATGTGACGCAAATCTTTGTTGACAGAAATGTTGAAATGTAATATTTATTCTACACATTTTTACAACATTCGAAATCATTAGTAACATGGAGGCTTCTCAGAGGGTGAGATAACGCCTGGAAATTGTAATGATCCGCTGCCCGGATCATATTTTTTGTTTACGTTTTCAAGATACTTGTGTTTTTGGTTAGTTTTGGACTCCTTGAGTACCTGTTTTGTACACCTGAGTTTGTTGCCATGGCTGCTTATTATTTTCACCTGCCGCGTTTGTTCCCGACACGCACCTGTTTGTCATCACTGACATTATTATTTAAGTCTGTCCTCCCTGTCATTCGTTCTGGCTTCGTAGTTTGTTTTCGTGCAACAGTTGACGACTTTTGTTCCGGCTCTGTACCTGTTAGCTTCCACGCTAAACTCCTTTTTTGTTACCTTCTAGCTCCCATGCTAGCTCTTTTAGTTTTTGCCTTATGTGCTATGAGCACCCTTTTCTTTTTTCCAGTATAAGTTATTATTAAATAAATACTTTCTTACCTGCACGCTGTGTCTGACGCCCGTCTGCATTCCTGAGAGAACGAACCCCGCATCACAATGCGCCCCGGTCGTCACAGAAATGACTGGCTTAGAAATGCCAAAGGTATACATGTGTGTGTCCAAGTTAAAGGAAACGGCAGGCTGTTTTCTTTTAATAGATTTATTACAAGCTTTGCAAGCTGGGTAATGTTTGCTGTGGTCTGGAACAACATGGCACACAAACAACTATCAGAAATGCAGCCAATATTACATACAGATAATGTGTCATGAGCCATGCAACTATTAATTGAATTAAGAGGATTTAAAGAAAAATAAATTAGCTCAAATATACCTACACACAAGGCATAATGATACAATATGTACATACAGCTAGCCTAAATAGCATGTTAGCATTGATTAGCTTGCAATAATGCAGTGACCAAATATGCCCGATTAGCACTCCAACAAGTCAATAACATCAACAAAACTCACCTTTGTGCATACACGCACAACATTAAACGTTTGGTGGACAAAATGAGACAAAAAAGGGGTGGCATAAAACACGTCTTAGAAAGTCGGAGAAAGTTGTACATGCAAACAAACTACGGTGAGTTCAAGGACAGCCAAAATTAGTAAGACAAAACGGCGCTCGCCAAATAGTCTCTAATCACTGAAGCATTTTTAATAGAAACAGTGTGATTTCTAACAATTGGGGAGGTTTGTGTTGTTTGTCTTCCTACAGAAATCATATTAGAACAAAAAATATATATTTTCTCTCAGAAAATGGATTGATGGATGGAAACATTTTTGAAAAAGCTCCAGAGAGCCACTAGGGCGGCGCTCTAGAGCCGCGGGTTGCCGACGCCCGGTCTAGATAGTTGTAATGGCAACTAACGTTCCTCTGCCGTTTGCTCAGCAGGGCATAATGTTGCTGACGCGTGATCTTCTCCAATCGAATGTTCCTGCGTCACACAACAATAACATTAACAGGCTCATGCCGATCCAAAGTATGAAAAAAATACAGGATCCTGTGATGATTGACAAGAATAGCAAAAAAAATGTTATGACGTCATCACAAACACATCATTAACGCAATGGGGCACAATCGGGCATGTTCAGACACAGTCCGGAAAACTGTTGCTGCATGATGCCCTGCTTGACCTACAAAACAACATAGTCCCTTTTACGGCAGTTTCTGCTACTTTACGACACCCAACGTAAAAGTAGAGCAAACTAATTGAGCACAGATACATTAATATGAAATGAGAAATACAAAATACAAACAAAATACCAAATATACAGCCATTTAAGATATTACTGTATATCACTTCAAACAAACTATGATATGGACACATACCAATCCTGTATAATTATGTCCAAAGTGTCTCTCACAATAGTTAGCAAGATATAGGTACATTTTGGACATAATCTCATGAATATCATAACCTAATACATGGTACATTTAATGGTTTGCAAAGTGTAGTGTGAGAGCCATTTCGGCCTGCAGCTATTTTTCCTAATTCATAATTCATTATGAATGAGGTATATTAAATTATGTTATATTAGACAGGCACCTGGGGATAGGTTGATTGGCAACACTAAATTGGCCCTAGTGTGTGAATGTTGTCTGTCTATCTGTGTTGGCCCTGCGATGAGCTCTGAAAGGGACAAGCAGTAGAAAATGGATGGATGGGAGGACATACAGTACAGGCCAAAAGTTAGAACACACCTTCTCATTCAATGCATTTTCTTTATTTTCATGACTATTTACATTGTAGATTGTCACTGAAGGCATCAAAACTATGTGGAGTTATGTACTTAACAAAAAAAGGTGAAATAACTGAAAACAAATTTTAAATCCTAGTTTCTTCAAAATAGATTGATCTGATTACTTTTTTGCACACTCTTGGCATTCTCTCGATGAGCTTCAAGAGGTAGTCACTTGAAAGGGTTTTCACTTCCCAGGTGTCATAATTTTGATGCCTTCAGTGACAATCTACAATGTAAATAGTCATGAAAATATAGAAAACGCATTGAAATGAGAAGGTGTGTCCAAACTTTTGGCCTGTATTGTACATATAACACAAACAACAATTCACTTTGTTACCTAAAATACAAAAGCTAGGATAATATTTTTTTAAATAGCATAGCATGTTCTAATGTACATTGAAATTGTTTTAGTATACTGTAGGGAAGGGATTCATATGGCCCTGTACGATAGCAGATCACTCGTGAGGGGGGTGTAATCATTTTGCAATGCAGTCTCCTGAAAATGATGGAAAGCGACACCCTACACAGCAACTGACGCTGTGGTCAAAGTTGGAATCTACTGCCGTCTGTTGGCTAAAGTGGATAGTGCACCAATTCTTCACGTTTTATGTGTCAGGTAAACCGCGACGAATGGGGTCGTATGAATCCCCCTGTACAAAATGTATCAAAGTGGCCCTCCACAATTTTTCATTTTCAGTAAAAGTTTGGACACCCCTGGTTTGATAGATTCTAGCACTGCTGAGGAGACTGGTTCTCACGAGGATATGTGAAACCCTCGACAGATATCAGATAATAAATCATGTATTTTACTAAGTTTTGGTCCTGAGGAGAAACTCCATTTCTAATTCAGGTCTCGAGCTGAAAAAGTTATGAAAGAAAAAAAAAACACTCAAAGTGGAAACCCAATTTACTTGTGTCTAATTTTTTATTCTACATTAAGAACTTTTCTCTCCGAGCGTGCTGAATATTTTTTTTTTTTTTGGGCTCAGACTAAAATAGCGACGCTCCTCAGACAGGCAGCTGTCAAACGCTGGAAACGGCACAGAGTCGCCTGGAGAAAGATACTCTTCTGGTTTTGTTGTTCCCGAAACAGAAGAAACACGGCGAGGGCGGGGATTGTGGTTCTCCGCAGAAATCGTTGCAGGCGACGCCAACATCTTTTGTCATGCTGCAGTTGTCAGCGGCAGAACGTTTAAAAAACACTGCAACATGCAGACGCTACTTGTCAGGTTCAAACACTGATGGCATCTATTAAACAAGACAAAGAAGCAAGGAATCAAACAGAGACGGAATTTAATTTGGCTCAGTGAGGAGAAACGCGTACACCTGTACCCTTGTACAGTGTCACCACGCTCTGACGAAAGATTGTACGCCTCCTCTTTTATTTGGACTTTCCCTGATTACATGGCAACAGCTGTTTCTAAGGGAAGGGGGTCGTAAACAGCCATCCTGGAGGGGAGTCAGGTCCTGCTTCCTCTCCGCTTTGTATCTCTCGGGTCAAGACAAAATATTTCTGTGGATTACAATACATCAAAGAAACAGAACACCTTCATGTTGCTTCCCATCCTACACAGTGGAGTTTTACAAGCCTACTGCTTGGTAGGATCAAAGACAGCTTTTGTCCTCTAGCAGGGCGAGCTGAACTCAACGTAACACAAAGTTTTGTGATAACTTAGACACAATTATTCTGACACTACTACTTCAGTTGGAGATACTGTATATACACACACGTTAATGTCATTCATTTTTAGACTGTGACGCCTCCTGCCTTACCTGCGTGGGCCCCTTGGCCGCCTCCTGCTCCAGCTGCAGAGAGGACCACCGGCTGGAGGAGGAGGAGGAGGAAGAGGGCAGAGGCCGCTGCGTGCTGTTGGCCGACGAGTGTTCGCCGCAACAGTATCCCGACACGCACGGAGGATGCCTTCCTTGTCACAAATACTGCCAGCGCTGCTCGGGTCCTGAGAAGAGCCACTGCTTGAGCTGCAAGCTGAGACATCTCCTACTCAGTGAGTCTCATCTTTCAAATTCATGTAAGAGAGTAAAACGTCATGTATGTACGGCTTTTTAACAGATAAAAACGCAGTACTGACCGCAATATATTACAAATCTTTCTTGCAGTGGCTAACAATCTGAAAAAAATGATAAATATCTGTATGTATGTTGTAGTTGCCGCGGTACAATCCAGGTATTGGTGCTGTGCTTTTTTTCTGAAGCTTACTTCTGCACTGAACAGGAAGTCACTGTGTGTATGTTTTAATGCTGTGCAGTAGTTGTGTTGCTGTTAGTTAACAATATTATGGTATTTTTTTATGCACGTAATAAACGGACCAGTGTTTCATAGAAAAAGCCCTATGGGGTCACAAAGTTTGTGTCAACGTCGACTTAAATGGGCATTTTTAATAGTAAAACCCTGTAACACTTAAAATATTTATTATGGTGGCTAACAATCTAAAAACATATATATATAAATACATGTGTTTTCTTTTAGTTGCTGTGTTATAATCCAAGTATTACTTTGTGCTTTTATTTTGACGCTTACTTTGCACTGAACAGGAAGTCACTGTGTGTACGTTTTAATGCTGTGCAGTAGTTATGTTGCTGTTAGTTAACAACAGAGGTGTGGACTCGAGTCACATGACTTGGACTCGAGTCATGAATTTGATGACTTTAGACTCGACTTGACAAAATGTTAAAAGACTTGCAACTCGACTTAGACTTTAACATCAATGACTTGTAACTTCACTTGGACTTGAGCCTTTTGACTTGACATGACTTGCTACTTTCCCCAAAACCCAACAATTAAAAAGTTATTTAGGAGCACTCCGTATCTTTCATTTTCTTCGTCTGTGTCGATCAGCGTGTTGTTCCTGTCAGCTGGTGTGCTCTCAGTACAACAGCCAATCAAATTAGATCTACGTTGTTTTCATCACGCAGCATTCATCCAATCAAATAGTACAACCAATGAACAAGAGTTGTCAAACAACGTGCCAGTGAGAAACAATGATGCCAAAGTTGGTTTCGTTTGGGTATAAAAACGAATTGCCGTATGCAAATCACGCAGTTCGAATATTACAGACGGAGACGCAACAACTTCCAACTTTGTTCGACATTGAAGTTGCACAAAGAAGGGTAAGTTTTGAATGTAAGATAACGTTTATTGGCTAAGTAACGTGACTTTAATTTGCTGTGTAGTTAAATCAGTGAGGCTGCAAACTCACTGCTAACGTTATAACCATAGACATCTTATAAGTAGACGCAGCATGGAGCGCTACTGCCTACTGGCGCGGACGAGACGCGTGGCCGCCATCTTGGAGTGGTGATCCGCTCCACTCAGTGCAATTCATTTGGCAGGAGCAATGAACTGTCAGCGCATTTCATTCATCTTACCTCACTGAATACCACTGATTTTCACCCCATTTTTTGTCATACGTGTAGCTATGATAACAGACACATGTTTTGGCGTGTTTTATTATTCATAGTTTGCTTAACAGTAATGTAATATTCTTATACGCTATAAGTGACCAGACGTCCGAGATCAAAACTGGGAATATAATCTCAGAGAAGGGGGAAAAAAACGGTAAGGTATTTTTAAATTGAAGAAAGAATATGATTAGGTTTTATATACATGCGTATATCCTACATAAACAATGCATGAATACATTAGATATCTATATATCTTAGGGACCTATAGACTGTATCTCTGTTGCTTCAGCAGCAGAGAGTTTATTCTGTCTTGACACTTTGTATTGATATTTTCTATTACATTCTTCCCTTAAATGATCATGTTTGCAGTGATTGTTTTATGTATTTTTTATGTAAGTCGCTTTGGATAAAAGAGTCTGCCAAATACTTAAACATATATAAACACCTGAAAGTCTTCATATCAGCTAAAACCACCAATCTGTTTCACTGGATTCAGAATAAAACCAAATTCTATTTTACCCAACAATGTTAGTATTTGAATATTGTTACTTGAAGACTTATTCCTGGTTACAATTATACTGTTAAGAAAGTATTGTCTTATACTTTGCCTAAAATGAGAATGCATCATAATCAGTGGCGGCTGGTGAATTTTGTTTTAGGTGGGGCTGAAAGTTTGTAAACCAAACCCCTGTAGGGGTGGTCATCCTCCCCCAGGAGATTTCTTTGTGATTTTCACAGACAAATATTGCAGATCTTTGCTCCTTCTCAACTCTGTGGTAATATTATTTTCATAAAATACAACCAATAGTACGTTAATGTTAAATCTTACTAGTGAAAAGTAATCCCCCGATTCCTGTTTTCTACCTGTCAACTGTCAGTTCAGGCTGCTCGCCGACTCCTCATCACTACTTCAAGATGGCGGTCAAATTGCTCACGTCACAGCAACCAATGCTGCGTCTACTTATAAGATGTCTATGGTTATAATGTCATTGCAAACACGGCAATATGTTGCGTCCACTGCAGTTGCTACCTTAATCATACTTTTTGTCAAGTGATTTTTTTTAAGCAGGGTACACATAAAGTTACGTTAGTCAATGTATCACACACAGTAACGTAACGTTAGACGGCGGTCAGCAGCACCGCGTATTTTAGCCACCTATAAAAAGACAAACATAGTCAAATAAAGGTCAGTTAAAATGTATACTATATTAAGAATATGTGTACATATTGCATAGGGCCCTGACATCTAAAAAGTACAACTCTGTTCATTGTTATGTTCATATATTTGTTATGTTTTTAAGTGTACGCACACAACAACACACATACAGTATGAGATGAGATCAATGAGATAAGGTAAGAACAGGATATAAACTACTGTGGAACTAGTTACAATGCAATATGCCATGGAAATACAATGTTAACACTTTTGTGCAAATAAGTACAGTTGCACTTGTTTTTTCAAATGTGTTTATTCTGTAAAGGAATGAGTTACATGTTTAAAATGACTGGTTAATAGTGCTATTTTGAAGTGCAATGTCAGCACTATCTTTTTCCCTGCAATTTCAAATGCACTTGTTTTAATAAATAAATACAGCGTTTTAAAAGCATACACAATCTGTGTAAATATATGAGTCTGTGGTTAAAACGACTTGAAAGGACTCGAAACTCAAAATGCAGGACTTGGGACTTGACTTGAGACTTTCCAGTCTTGACTTTGGACTTGACTCGGGACTTGCCTGTCTTGACTCGGGACTTGACTCGAGACTTGAGGGCAAAGACTTGAGACTTACTTGTGACTTGCAAAGCAATGACTTGGTCCCACCTCTGGTTAACAATATCATAACACGTCATAAACGGACCAGTTTTTCATAGAAAAAGCCCCATGGGGTCACAAAGTTTGTGTCGACGTCGACTTAAGTGCCCACTTAAGTCGACGTCGACACAAACTTTTGTAATAATAAGACCCTGTAATATTTAAAACATTTCTTGTGGTGGCTAACGAGCGAAAAAAAAAAATATATAAATACATGTGTGCTTTTTTTAGTTGCTGTGTTATAACCCAGGTATTACGTTGTGCTTTTATTTTGACGCTTACTTTGCACTGAACAGGAAGTCACTGTGTGGACGCTTTAATGCTGTGCAGTAGTTATGTTGCCGTTAGTTAACAATACCATAACACGTCATAAAATGACCAGTTTTTCATAGAAAAAGCCAAATGGGGTCACAAAGTTTGTGTCAACGTCAACTTAAGTGGGCATTTTTAATAATAAAACCCTTGTAATATTTAAAAAAAATTATGTGGTGGCTAACAATCTAAAAAAAGATATATAAATACAGTAGATGTGTGTATTTTTTAGTTGCTGTGGTATAATCCAGATATTAATGCCGTGCTTTTATTTTGACGCTTACTTTGTACTGAACAGGAAGTTACTGTGTGTATGTTTTAATGCTGTGCAGTAGTTGTGTTGCTGTTGGTCAACAATATTACTATACTACACATGACATAAACAGACCAACTTTTATTTCACCGTCGACATTTTCTTACTAATAAAACACAAAAAATAATGTGGGTCCTTGAGCAAAAGAGACATTCTTGATGTGAGAAACATTTTCAAATGAACAGTCCTACAGAAAGTAAACTTTAGAGTACTAGAAGTAGAGTATTGTCATGGGCTAGGGCTGCATGAGTGCTGCCAGCATTTAGGATAGCTGTGGTTCTTTGAGGGAAAACATGAATTTTCCACATTTCCTATGACATTGTAAAGCAGAGCATTAGCCCCTCCCTCTTTTTCTCCTTGAGGTTCATGAACTGCATCAAATCTGTGGATCATGGATCTTTGTTTACTTATTATTATTTAATGTAGAGTATTATATTCCAAGAATCAATAAAGCGTGTTCCATTGTAGTTTAGACATCACTTGAAATTAGAGATGTCCGATAATGGCTTTTTTGCCGATATCCGATATTCCGATTATTTCCAACTCTTAATTACCGATTCCGATATCAACCGATACCGATATATTAACACATTGTTATGCCTAATTTTGTTGTGATGCCCCGCTGGGTGTATATTTTAGCGTCCCGGAAGAGATAGTGCTCCAAGGGGTTCTGGGTATTTGTTCTGTTGTGTTACGGTGTGGATGTTCTCCCGAAATGTGTTTGTCATTCTTGTTTGGTGTGGGTTCACGGTGTGGCGCATATTTGTAACAGTGTTAAAGTTGTTTATACGGCCACCCTCAGTGTGACCTGTATGACTGTTGACCAAATATGCTTTGCATTCACTTGTGTGTGTGAAAAGCCGTAGGTATTATGTGTTTGGCCCGGCACGCAAAGGCAGTGCCTTTAAGGTTTTTTGGCGCTCTGTACTTCTCCCTACGTCCGTGTACACAGCGGCGTTTTAAAAAGTCATAAATTGTACTTTTTGAAACCGATACCGATCATTTCTGATATTAAATTTTAAAGGATTTATCGGCCGATATTATCGGCAGCCCGATATTATCAGACATCTCTACTTGAAATGGAAGTCAAGCGTACAACACAAACTAAATGTTAAGCTAGTTAGCTTAATTCACATTAATGGTGTCCAAAATACGGCACTGGGGACATTTGTAGTCCACAACTTGTTGGGTTTTTTTCTTTGGTACTGGCCACCACATCATTTTAAAGATGGTTCTGTCAGTACACTGCAAAAAGTCAGTGTTCAAAAACAAGAAAAAAAAATACAAAAATGAGGGGTATTTTATATGAACTAAGCAAAATTATCTGCCAATAGAACAAGAAAATTTGGCTTGTCAAGACTTTCCAAAACAAGTAAAATTAGCTAACCCCAATGAACCCAAAAATACCTTAAAATAAGTATATTCTCACTAATAACAACTGTACTATATGAGTACGTATTTTCTATTGTTTCATTGAAAATAAAACAGCAAAGTCCATTTGGCTGTCATCAGTTTTAATCATACTTGCCAACCCTCCCGAATTTTCCGGGAGACTCCCGAAATTCAGCGCCTCTCCCGAAAACCTCCCTGGACAAATATTCTCCCGAAAATCTCCCGATTTTCAGCCGGAGCTGGGGGCCACGCCCCCTCCAGCTCCATGCGGACCTGAGTGAGGACAGCCTTTTTTCACAATAAGGTGACAAGAACTAAATCATCCAGACTAGAGACAAATTGTAATATTATGTTTATCTTACCTAAAAATACATATATTTATTAATTTCAAAAAAAAAACTAAATACATTTTTACTATATTTTGCTAAAAACATCGAAATTAATTGTATTTTTTTTGTATTTTTTCTGACTCCTTATTACATCCAGCCATAGAATTAAAATAAACATATTTGAAATAATTAATTTTATATTATCATAATAATTCATTTAAAATGACCATATTTAATTATTAAAATAATTGCTTGTTTATCAACAACTTTAGCATTTTATTCATTACATTTTGAAGTTCTCAGAAGCCAAGTTATGTTATATTCCTTAAGACTTATTTATGCAAGTTTGAAGTATCAATTATCCAAACACAGTTTTGTTTGCATATTTTCAGGATGTATATATATATATATATATATATATATATAATGTATGTATGAAATACTTGACTTGGTGAATTCTAGCTGTCAATATACTCCCCCCCCCCCTCATAACCACGCCCCACCCTCTACCCCCCACCTCCCGAAATCGGAGCTCTCAAGTATGGTTTTAATTATGAGACAAAATTGTGTCAGTCATGATTTTTTTCCCCATGCTTGAAATAAGAAATGATTACTTTGAAAAAGCAGTTTTATACTTGTGAGTGTTGATGACACAGCTTTGCATCAGTTGATATTCTATTTTCAAGCATGTTTTACTCAATATAGGTCATCAAATCTCAGCAACAAGCTGTAATATCTTACTGAGATCATTTAGGACCAAAACTCTTAAAACAAGTAAAACACTCTAACATAAAATCTACTTAGTGAGAAGAATGATCTTATCAGACAGAAAATAAGCAAATGTCACCCTTATTTGAGATATTTCATCTTACTTAGATTTCAGTTTTTGCAGTTATGGACATTTTAACACCTTTTTTGTTATCGTTTAAATGCTAATAACGATCAATTGATGACAACTTGAGAACATAAAAATGGGCATTTAGTGTCACTCCAGCGAGTATATCATGACAAAACTAACAGTAGCACACCAAGTGTACTTTTACGACATTGCTAAATCACTATGCTAGCAGTTAGCTGTTAGCTAGCTCGGTTTACAAAGTTCGACCCATGGGGCCCTTTGCTTGTTTTTATTCACCCAACAAATAATAAATACATTGGTAATGGCAAAGTAAAACATTTTACACTCAATAATTAGCTTGTCCTGCTAAACAGTCCGATTAAAACTCGTTGTCAAGCTAAAGTTGTAGCTAGCAAGACAGCGACACACAGTTTATCACTAACCGGTGATAAAATGTGTACGTATTTTGTGGTGGTCTATTTACCGTGTGTACCGTTATATTGTCATTTGCGTCCGAGGGTCCATTGTGCCATCAAACGTAGGTAGACATAAAAAGACGTCTTATATTTGATATGGTGCTTTTTAGTGGTAATTTTATGTAAATGCAACAAAACATGCCCAAAAAAATGTTGACAAACAACATATTTTTACAGTTGAAAGTGCAAACTATTCCCATGTGTACATCAACACACTGTGTGTGCGTTTGTGGGGACAGATGGCACCTGCGTGGATCAATGCCCGCCAGATTACTACGCCGACGAGTTGCGTCAGAAATGTGAAGCGTGCCACCCGACATGTCAGTCCTGCGTGGGAAAACACCGTCACGAGTGTCTGACCTGCAAGGACCGCCTGTTTCGAGACGGCAAAGAGTGCGTGGAGACGTGTCGCCACAGGTAACCCCCTCACATCCACCTTTTAACGCCAAACTCAATGTTGTTCTTACTGAAGTAAAGCCCGTATTTCTATACACTATTCATTTATTGTACAGTAGGAAGGGGATACATACTGCCCCATTCGTAACGGTTTACCTGACACATGAAACGTGACAAATTGGGGGGGTTAGACTATCCACTTTAGCCGCTACAGAGTGTTGAATATCATTAATTGTGTTCAATGGCAATTCCAACTTTGACCACAGTGTCAGTTGCTATGTAGAGTGGCGCTTTTCATTATTTTCAGCAGACTTCATGGCAAAATGTTTAACCTCTCACGGGAGATCCACCCAGAATTGGTTCCATATAAATCCCTTCCCTACTGTACATACTCCAAATCTTTTTGTTTTATGTATTGCATGGTCATGACTAGAGATATCGGACTGCCGATAATATCGGCCGATACATGCTTTAAAATGTGATATCGGAAATTATCGGTATCGGTTTCAAAAAGTAAAATGTATGACTTTTTAAAACGCCGCTGTACGGAGTGGTACACGGATGTAGGGAGAAGTACAGAGCGCCAATAAACCTTAAAGGCACAGCCTTTGCGTGCCGGCCCAGTCACATAATATATGAGGCTTTTCACACACACAAGTGAATGCCCGCATACTTGGTCAACAGCCATACAGGTCACACTGAGGGTGGCCGTATAAACAATTTTAACACTGTTACAAATATGCACCACACTGTGAACCCACACCAAACAAGAATGACAAACACATTTCGCACCGTAACACAACATAAACACAACAGAACAAATACCCAGAACCCCTTGCAGCACTAACTCTTCCGGGACGCTACAATATACACCCCCGCTACCCCCTACCTACCCCATCTCAACCCCTCCCACCTCAACCTCCTCATGCTCTCTCAGGGAGAGCATGTCCCAAATTCCAAGCTGCTGTTTTGAGGCATGTTAAAAAAAAAATAACGCACTTTGTGACTTCGATAATAAATATGGCAGTGCCATGTTGGCATTTTTTTCCATAACTTGAGTTGATTTATTTTGGAAAACCTTGTTACATTGTTTAATGCATCCAGCGGGGCATCACAACAAAATGAGGCATAATAATGTGTTCATTCCACGACTGTATATATCGGGATCGGCTGATATCGGAAACGGTAATTAATAGTTGGACTATATCGGAATATCGGATATCGGCAAAAAAGCCATTATCGGACATCTCTAGTCATGACATTATCACATACTGTATTTTTACAATGAACTCTGGTGCGTCTGCTAGGGTAGTGCGGTCTATTTAGCCACATGCCAGCAAATATTTAAGCTCTTTTTAAATAATATAAAAAAAATCATGACGATAGACACACATCCCGCATGGTTTATTTGAACATAGGCTGTACGGTAATTAGCGCCTCACTGCAAAGAGACCTTTGTGTGCCATTAAAATGCTAATTGATGTGGATTTTAAATTGGCGCACGCAGATTGAGAAAGTTAAATTAATGTGCCGTTAAATTGACACCCGATTAAATATGCGAGTGGCAAATCCGTAGTTTGATCCTTTGAAGGCTATGGCAAATTTAATGAACAAAAAACAATGTTGGGAGAATGATTATGACGTTATTGTCTGCCCCTACAGTTAGATAATAGTACTTAAAACAGTATATAATTGGTGCCACTGCCTCTTCACGAAGGAATATGTTTTATTGACACTTTTCAGCAGGCAAATAATTAAATACATTCAATTAAAATAGTAATTAATTGGTTGAAATGTAAAAACAAATAAATATATTATATATATACAGTACAGGCCAAAAGTTTGGACACACCTTCTCATTCAATGCGTTTTCTTTATTTTCATGACTATTTACATTGTAGATTGTCACTAAAGGCATCACAACTATGAATGAACACATGTGGAGTTATGTACTCAACAAAAAAAGGTGAAATAACTGAAAACATGTTTCATATTCTAGTTTCTTCCAAATAGCCACCCTTTGCTCTGATTACTGCTTTGCACACTCTTGGCATTCTCTCGATGAGCTTCAAGCGCACCTGTGAAGGTGAAAACCATTTCAGGTGACTACGGTACCTCTAGAAGCTCATCGAGAGAATGCCAAGAGTGTGCGAAAAAGTAATCAGAGCAAAGAGTGGCTATTTTGAAGAAATTAGAATATGAAACATGTTTTCAGTTATTTCACCTTTTTTTTTGTTAAGTACATAACTCCACATGTCTTCATTCATAGTTGTGATGCCTTCAGTGACAAACTACAATGTAAATAGTCATGAAAATAAAGAAAACGCAATGAATGAGGAGATGTGTTCAAACTTTTGGCTTGTACTGCATATATATAATATATGTATTTGTTTTTACATTTCAACCAATTAATTACTATTTTAATTGAATGTATTTAATTATTTCATGATATTAAGAGCCTGCTGAAAAGTGTCAATAAAACATATTCCTTCGTGAATAGGTAGTGGCACCAATTATTTACTGTTTTAAGTGCTATTACTGTATCTAACTGTAATTCATAGTTTTGACACCTTCAGTGACAATCTACAATGTAAATAGCCATGAAAATAAAGAAAACACATTGAATGAGGAGAAAGTATGTCCAACTTTTGGCCTGTACTGTATATATTGGCTTACAGTGCAGTTTCACTACTTTGAGGACATGTTATTGATGCATTATATTGATTTCACTTTTCAGTAGGCTGCATTTGCATGAAATAGTTCAATAAATTAAATTAATATAGAAAATTTGTTTTGAAAAAAATATGGCTGACATTGCAGTGCCATTACCTCTTGATAGGTGAATTTTTTTTGGATCAAAATTACATTCCATGTTTTATTTTCACAGGAGATGTCCCATAAAGGCTTTTTTGCCGATATTCGATATTCGGATATTGTCCAACTCTTAATTACCGATTCCGATATCAACCGATACAGTTGTGGAATTAACACATTATTATGCCTAATTTTGTTGTGATGCCCCGCTGGATGCATTAAACAATGTAACAAGGTTTTCCAAAATAAATCAACTTTTTTTTAACATGCCTCAAAGCAGCATGGAATTTGGGACATGCTCTCCCTGAGAGAGCATGAGGAGGTTGAGGTGGGCGGGGTTGAAGTGGGGTAGGGGGTAGCGGGGGTGTATATTGTAGCGTCCCGGAAGAGTTAGTGCTGCAAGGGGTTCTGGGTATTTGTTCTGTTGTGTTTATGTTGTGTTACGGTGCGGATGTTCTCCCGAAATGTGTTTGTCATTCTTGTTTGGTGTGGGTTCACAGTGTAGCGCATATTTGTAACAGTGTTAAAGTTGTTTATATGGCCATCCTCAGTGTGACCTGTATGGCTCTTGACCAAATATGAATAGTATTCACTTGTGTGTGTGAAAAACCGTAGATAATATGTGACTGGGCCGGCACGCAAAGGCAGTGCCTTTAAGGTCTATTGGCGCTCTGTACTTCTCCCTTGTCCGTGTACCACTCCGTACAGCGGCGTTTTAAAAAGTCATACATTTTACTTGTTTAAAACCGATATCGATCATTTCCAATATTACATTTTAAAGCATTTATCGGCAGTCCGATATTATCGGACATCTCTAATTTTCACTTTTCAGTAGGCTGCAATATTGTGAAATATTTCAATCATTTCAATTAGAATAGTAATGAATTGGTTAAATGTTGAAAATAAATTAGGGCGGACAATGCAGTGCCATGACAAATTACGCATAGAGTTTAAGATTTTAGTTGCATGGTGGGGCCCCTCCGTACATCACTGATGTGTTGCTCCTGTCGCATGATGGCATGTTGTGGTGTTTGCGACTGTAATGATGCGTAGGACCGTAGGCAGCTTGCTGGTAAGATGAATAGCAAGGTAACGCCAACTGTCACCAACGGCGAACAATGGAGCAGCAACCCAACCAGGGAGACACCAGAATATAAAGGAGTGGTTAGGGGCAGAAAAATGTGAGGACGCTAATCAGTAAACATAATGCAGGTGCAGCTAATCAGCTATTTAGCAACAAGAAAATGTTACAGAGGGAGCATTGAAAAGATAACATGCCTCTAAACTAAGGAGAATAAAGTTAAGTTAAAGTCCCAACGATAGTCACACACACACTAGGTGTGGTGAAATTACCCTCTGCATTTGACCCATCCTCATGTTCACCCCCTGGGAGGTGAGGGGAGCAATGAGCAGCAGCGGTGGCCGCGCTCGAGAATCATTTAGGTGATTTAACCCCCAATTCCAACCCTTGATGCTGAGTGCCAAGCAGGGAGGCAATGAGTCCCATTTTTATAGTCTTTGGTATGACTCGGTCTCAGGGCGGACACTGGAACCACAAGGCCACTGAGCAGGTAGAATAATACTCAACACAAATCTAACCTGGTGTGACAAATCATAACAGTGCCCCTATACTCAAGGGAGCAGCCTCTGGTCTTCAGGTTTGCACGGGTCCCTCGGTGAACTTGACTGTGTTGACACAACATTTGAAGACTTCTCTTTTTAGTAAAGCTTTAGTTCATGAACATTTGAACTGTCATTTTAATCCACTTTGTATGATGTTCCCCCTGTTGTTTTGATTGAATCATTGTTTTAATTCATCTATGTTTTCTATGGCACTTTGTGGTTTTAGCTGTGAAAAGTGTTTTATAAATAAAATGCACTGACTTAATAATAGGTGACATTTTTATCGATTGATATTATATTCCATATGTTTTATTTTCACTTTTCAGCAACATCATGAAATAATTCAATGAATGCAATTAAAATATTTATTAATTGGTTAAATTTGGACAAAAACAATATGCTGACATTCGACTTAAACTTAGACTGAGACAAACTTTATTGATCCACAAGGGAGATTGTTCCACACAGTAGCTCAGTTTCAAAGGATGGAAAGGATAATGCAAGTATTAAGTAGACTAAAAATATACCATTGTAGCAATATAAAATATAACATATATGTAATATTTACATATTATATACAATTATTATATACAGTATATAATATATACTGATATATTATATTATATTACATTATATTATATTATATTATATTATATTATAACAAATCCCAATTACCATGTACAATATTGCAGTATATGTAACAGCTGCAGCAAAAAAAGAGAGAGAGAAAAAAAGAGAGGGCAGCATATAATAGAGAGTAGATCCAGCAGAAAATATACATTATAAACAAAGAGAGACAGCTAACATAGAAGCGGTCAGGTAATAGAAAGATATCATCTGTTGCTGTATGGTGAGTGATTATACAGCTGGACATTGCGGTGTCATGACCCCTTGATGGGTGATATTTGTATTAGAGATAATATCGGCAGGCCGATATTATCGGCCGATAAATGCTTTAAAATGTAATATCGGAAATTATCGGTATCGGTTTCAACCTCCCGATTTTCCCGGGAGGCTCCCGAATTTCAGTGCCCCTCCCGAATATCTCTCGGGACAACCATTCTCCACATTTCCACCCGGACAACATTATTGGGGGCGTGCCTTAAAGGAACTGCCTCTGGCGTCCTCTACAACCTATCGTCACGTCCGCTTTTCCTCCATACAAACAGCGTGCCGGTAAAGTCAACAGCCATACAGGTGACACTGAGGGTGGCCGTATAAACAACTTTAACACTGTTACAAATATGCGCCACACTGTGAACCCACACCAAACAAGAATGACAAACACATTTCGGGAGAACATCCGCACCGTGACACAACATAAACACAACAGAACAAATACCCAGAACCCCTTACAGCACTAACTCCTCATTCATGGTATAGTTACATTGTTTAATGCATCCAGCGGGGCATCACAACAAAATTAGGCATAATGATGTGTTAATTCCACGACTGTATATATCGGTATCGGTTGATATTTGAATCGGTAATTAAGAGTTGGACAATATCGGAATATTGGATATCGGCAAAAAAGCCATTATCGGACATCTCTCATTTTTATTGATTGATATTATAATTAAAATAATAATTTATTTAGTTAAAATGTGGGGGGGGTGGGATGATTTACATAGATTGCAACACCACTATCTCTTGATAGAGGACATTTTATTGATTCATAATATATTTTATAGGTTTTATTTGTAGTTTTCAGTTGGCTGCATGATCATGAAATCAATGTTTAATAAAAATAAATCAAAATGGCCTTGGAGGGTTAAAAAGGTAATATGTACTATGTGTAAATAATTCATTGGTCATTAAACAAATAACTAGTAAACCACTTCAGTATAATTACTAAATAGACTATATTTCAAAATTGAATATTCCATTTCACATTTTAAAGAATGAATTTAGAATTGATTTATCTATTAAATATTTCATTAGTTTGTAGTTTAACCACTACACCATCGGCGTCCTATGGCTGCCCTTATTTTTATTAATTGTATGTATTTTTTACTTATCAGTGAAATTCTTTTTGTAAATTTTACAGTAATTTTTTTTTTTTTGAGTATATAAATGGAAATGAAAAAGAGTATCAATTTTTTTTTTAACAGTTAAAATATTTTTTAAAGTGTACACTTTCATGGAAAACTCTCTCTAAAATCATGAGTCAAGCCAATATTTAAGTACTTATTTTGATTTTAACCAAAAAAAATGTTCGGAGTGTATAACAATGTAATATTTGTTGCAATATTTGTTATATATTTTATTCCATCAACACGGAAAGTTGAATACATCTAGAAAGAAAAGACGCATATTAATTCCTTGTGTTTATTAACACCTGTGCTCGACACTTTCTTCCTGGCAGTCACTATGGCAACGTGGCCTCCAGGACATGCGAGCCTTGCCACCCAAGTTGCGTGGAGTGTTCAGGGGGCGGAGCCGGCAGCTGCCTGAGCTGTGCCCCGGGTCTGGTCTACTTGCGGGGAGAAGGCCGTTGCCTTGCCGTGTGTCCTGAGGGGTTCTACAGCCATGCCGAGAACTCATCCTGCGAGCGTTGTCATGCCAGCTGTGCGTCGTGCTCAGGTGCAGGGAATTTAACACCGTGCTCTAATTAGTTAGTAGTTTAAAAATTAAACATGTACAACAAATATAGAAATGCTAGCAACATGTATTAACTAGCACACACAAAAACATCTCTCATTATTTATGTTAATAATACATTTCGAAACTAACTGTTACGAATTACCTTAAAGAATTATTAAAGCATATAATCTGTTAATAACTTTTTACATTGATGTATAGCATTTTAATAATAGTGGCAGGCACTGTTATTTCACTTGTCAAGTGTTTCCAACTTAATTAAAAAACAATAATAAAATAAATACCCTTAATGTAAACTGCTACTTTCTTGACTCTTATGGCATCATGCTGAAAAATGTAAATATTTTCTCAAAAATTGCTTTTATGTGACAAAAAATCCCCCATGTGAATAGAAATATTTCTATAAAAATATATAATTATATTAAAAAATATATATATATAACAATATATATATACATATATATGTTTTGTACACATATATATACACATATACAGTACATATTTATACATATACACACATGTATACACACATTTTTATATACATACACACACACACACATATATATATGAATGTATATATGTATATATAAAATACTTCATACAATAGCAATAGACTACTAAAATGTAAATCCTAACAAACAAGAAATATACAAACTATAAGTATTATCCATCCATCCATCTTCTTCCGCTTATCCGAGGTCGGGTCGCGGGGGCAGCAGCCTAAGCAGGGAAGCCCAGACTTCCCTCTCCCCAGCCACTTCGTCCAGCTCCTCCCGGGGGATCCCGAGGCGTTCCCAGGCCAGCCGGGAGAGATAGTCTTCCCAACGTGTCCTGGGTCTTCTCCATGGCCTCCTACCGGTCGGACGTGCCCTAAACACCTCCCTAGGGAGGCGTTCGGGTGGCATCCTGACCAGATGCCCGAACCACCTCATCTGGCTCCTCTCGATGTGGAGGAGCAGCGGCTTTACTTTGAACCCCCCCCGGATGGCAGAGCTTCTCACCCTATCTCTAAGAGAGAGCCCCGAAACCCTGCGGAGGAAACTCATTTCGGCCACTTGTACCCGTGATCTTGTCCTTTCGGTCATAACCCAAAGCTCATGACCATAGGTGAGTATAGTATGGTAGATCGACCGGTAAATTGAGAGCTTTGCCTTCCGGCTCAGTTCCTTCTCCACCACAACGGATCGATACAGCGTCCGCATTACTGAAGACGCCGCACCGATCCGCCTGTCGATCTCACGATCCACTCTTCCCTCGCTCATGAACAAGACTCCGAGGTACTCAAACTCCTCCACTTGGGGCAAGATCTCCTCCCCAACCCGGAGATGGCACACCACCCGTTTCCGGGCGAGAACAATGGACTCGGACTTGGAGGTGCTGATTCCCATCCCAGTCACTTCACACTCGGCTGCGAACCGATCCAGTGAGAACTGAAGATCCTGGCCAGATGAAGCCATCAGGACCACATCATCTGCAAAAAGCAGAGACCTAATCTTGCAGCCACCAAACCAGATCCCCTCAACGCCCTGACTGTGCCTAGAAATTCTGTCAATAAAAGTTATGAACAAAATCGGTGACAAAGGGCAGCCTTGGCGGAGTCCAACCCTCACTGGAAACGTGTCCGACTTACTGCCGGACCGAGCTCTGACACTGATCATACAGGGAGCGGACCACCACAATCAGACAGTCTGATACCTCATACTCTCTCCCCACAGGACTTCCCCGGGGACACGGTCAAATGCCTTCTACAAGTCCACAAAGCACTTGTAGACTGGTTGGATGAAGACATCAGGACCACATCACCTGCAAAAAGCAGAGACCTAATCCTGCAGCCACCAAACCAGATCCCCTCAACGCCCTAACTGCGCCTAGAAATTATGTCTTATGTAGAAATTCTATAAGTAATATACAGGTAAAAGCCAGTAAATTAGAATATTTTGAAAAACTTGATTTATTTCAGTAATTGCATTCAAAAGGTGTAACTTGTACATTATATTTATTCATTGCACACAGACTGATGCATTCAAATGTTTATTTCATTTAATTTTGATGATTTGAAGTGGCAACAAATGAAAATCCAAAATTCCGTGTGTCACAAAATTAGAATATTACTTAAGGCTAATACAAAAAAGGGATTTTTAGAAATGTTGGCCAACTGAAAAGTATGAAAATGAAAAATATGAGCATGTAAAATACTCAATACTTGGTTGGAGCTCCTTTTGCCTCAATAACTGCGTTAATGCGGCGTGGCATGGAGTCGATGAGTTTCTGGCACTGCTCAGGTGTTATGAGAGCCCAGGTTGCTCTGATAGTGGCCTTCAACTCTTCTGCGTTTTTGGGTCTGGCATTCTGCATCTTCCTTTTCACAATACCCCACAGATTTTCTATGGGGCTAAGGTCAGGGGAGTTGGCGGGCCAATTTAGAACAGAAATACCATGGTCCGTAAACCAGGCACGGGTAGATTTTGCGCTGTGTGCAGGCGCCAAGTCCTGTTGGAACTTGAAATCTCCATCTCCATAGAGCAGGTCAGCAGCAGGAAGCATGAAGTGCTCTAAAACTTGCTGGTAGACGGCTGCGTTGACCCTGGATCTCAGGAAACAGAGTGGACCGACACCAGCAGATGACATGGCACCCCAAACCATCACCCAACCATGCAAATTTTGCATTTCCTTTGGAAATCGAGGTCCCAGAGTCTGGAGGAAGACAGGAGAGGCACAGAATCCACGTTGCCTGAAGTCTAGTGTAAAGTTTCCACCATCAGTGATGGTTTGGGGTGCCATGTCATCTGCTGGTGTCGGTCCACTCTGTTTCCTGAGATCCAGGGTCAACGCAGCCGTCTACCAGCAAGTTTTAGAGCACTTCATGCTTCCTGCTGCTGACCTGCTCTATGGAGATGGAGATTTCAAGTTCCAACAGGACTTGGCGCCTGCACACAGCGCAAAATCTACCCGTGCCTGATTTACGGACCATGGTATTTCTGTTCTAAATTGGCCCGCCAACTCCCCTGACCTTAGCCTCATAGAAAATCTGTGGGGTATTGTGAAAAGGAAGATGCAGAATGCCAGACCCAAAAACGCAGAAGAGTTGAAGGCCACTATCAGAGCAACCTGGGCTCTCATAACACCTGAGCAGTGCCAGAAACTCATCGACTCCATGCCACGCCGCATTAACGCAGTAATTGAGGCAAAAGGAGCTCCAACCAAGTATTGAGTATTGTACATGCTCATATTTTTCATTTTCATACTTTTCAGTTGGCCAACATTTCTAAAAATCCCTTTTTTGTATTAGCCTTAAGTAATATTCTAATTTTGTGACACACGGAATTTTGGATTTTCATTTGTTGCCACTTCAAATCATCAAAATTAAATGAAATAAACATTTGAATGCATCAGTCTGTGTGCAATGAATAAATATAATGTACAAGTTACACCTTTTGAATGCAATTACTGAAATAAATCAAGTTTTTCAAAATATTCTAATTTACTGGCTTTTACCTGTATATGTAAAAATATAAAAACCAGCATCTGACTGGAAGCCAGCAAGTGCTTTGAAGCGATTAAAACACACACACAGAAAAAGGGAATAAAAATAAATGTTTACACCATTCCTGCATCTTCCTATTAAGTGTGGAAAAATATTATTTCTGATATTTCAAAACAATCATATATTAAATAAAATTAAAATGTATTAATAAAAAAATACAATTACATTGGAAAATTATAATAATTTATGTGTACTAATTATTTAAGTGATGAGCCACTAATAAGCCCAATATCAGCTAGCATACAGTAAGACTTGTTGACACGCTTTAAAATATGTCTGAAAAGTTCCCATTAAGGGTAAAGGATTACAGATGAATTTTACATTGACATGTTTGTGTCCCTGCAGGGAAAAGCGCGCACTCCTGTGACTCCTGTCGACCAGGTTACCTCCTGTCAG
Source organism: Nerophis lumbriciformis (assembly GCF_033978685.3). Lineage (NCBI taxonomy): Eukaryota > Metazoa > Chordata > Actinopteri > Syngnathiformes > Syngnathidae > Nerophis > Nerophis lumbriciformis. Next base: position 29,424,344 of record NC_084579.2, read on the forward strand.
GCGGGACGTGTGTGTCAGCGTGCCACACAGGAACGTACCCACTAATGAAGGTACTATCAGCTATAACCAACGGCTTTCCTCAAATTCTGTAGTCCCTCCACTCTAGTTGACTCCATGCCACGCCTTAAATAATCAGTAAGTGCAACACTTGCTCCTATACTTTGTGTGGCCTCATTTTGGTCTTATTTATCAGAATTATTGTTAATAGACCCCCAAAGGGCCCCCAACCCACACTAAACCAAACGTACACTTGGTACGTTTACGTGCACAAAAAAAACCAATCATTGACCTAATTTGGTTGAAAGTAGCTTTTTTAAACACATGTAAACACCTTAACAAGGTTTTTGCATGCTGCTTGTGATGTCTCCAAGATTTTGCATGGGAAAACAATTTAATACGATTTTTGACTTTTGAAAGATGTGATTACACTGCAAAAACTGAAATCTAAGTAAGATGAAATATCTCAAATAAGGGTGATATTTGTTTATTTTCTGTCTGATAAGATAATTCTTCTCACTAAGCAGATTTTATGTTAGTGTTTTACTTGTTTTAAGGGTTTTGGTCCTAAATTATCTCAGTAAGATATTAGACTTAGACTTAGACTGAGACTTCCTTTTTATTGTCATTATAATTTGAACTTTACAGTACAGATAAGAACAACATTTCGTTACATTAGCTCATGGTAATGCAGGATAAAAAAGCAATAAGGTGCATATATAAATAAATAAGTAGGTTACTGTACAAATAAATATATTGCACTTTTTCATATGCATCCACGTTTATGGATGTATATTATATTGTCTTTTTTATTCCAGCGAGTTAATCCATTTTGGGGGGAGTTGAGGGGATAATTTAATTATGATGCGTTCAAGAGTCTTACGGCCTGAGGGAAGAAGCTGTTACAGAACCTGGAGGTTCTGCTTCGGAGGCTGCGGAACCTCTTTCTAGAGTCCAGCAGTGAAAACAGTCCTTGGTGGGGATGGGAGGAGTCTTTGCAGATTTTCTGAGCCCTGGTCAGGCAGCGGCTTTTTGCGATCTCCTGGATAGGAGGAAGAGGATTCCTGATGATCGTTTCCGCCGTCCTCACCACTCTCTGGAGAGACTTCCAGTCTGAGGCATTGCAGGCTCCAGTCCAGACAGAGATGCTGTTGGTCAGCAGGCTCTCTATAGAATGTAGAATGTGGTGAGAATGGGGGGAGGGAGCTGTGCTCTTTTCATCCGATGCAAAAAGTGCATGCGCTGCTGAGCTCTTTTTACAAGAGCTCCGGTGTGTAAGGACCAGGTTATATTGTCAGTTATCTGCACCCCAAGGAACTTGGTGCTGCTTACCATCTCCACCGCTGTGCCGTTGATGAAGAGTGTGGCTGGACTGATGCTTCCTGAAGTCGACGATGATCTCCTTAGTCTTGTCGACATTCAGGACCAGGTTGTTGGTTCTGCACCAGTCAACCAGATGTTTCACCTCCTCCCTGTAGTCCATGCCGTTGTTGTCACGGATGAGGCCCACTGCTGTCGTGTCGTCCGCATACTTCACAATGTGGTTAGTAGTGGACCTGGCGCAGCAGTCCACTACAGCTTGTTACAGATTGTTGCTGAGATTTGATGACCTATATTGAGTAAAACATGCTTGAAACCAGAATATCAACTGATGCAAAGCTGTGTCATTAACACTCACAAGTATAAAACTACTTTTTTCAAGTAATAATTTCTTACTTCAAGCATGAAAAAAAAATCATGATGCGGAGCGCATATCATTATGTCAAGATAATGGCACTAGCATTTACTTCATTTAAGAATATTTTTCAACATATTGATCAAAAAGGTCTCATTTTTTTTCCTACCAAGAAAAGTGCACTTGTTATTAGTGAGAATATACTTATTTTAAGGTATTTTTGGGTTAATTGAGGTTAGCTAATTTTACTTGTTTTGGAAAGTCTTGACAAGCCGAATTTTCTTGTTCTATTGGCAGATAATTTTGCTTAGTTCAAATAAAATACCCCTAATTTTAGTTGTATTTTTTTCTTGTTTTTGAACACTGACTTTTTGCAGTGTACCATATGTATTGATTGTAAACCAGTTCCCTCTTGTATGTATTCACTCCCATCCATTCTACGCACGTGCCAGTCTTCCGACGCACAGTAGATGGCGTACTCTGTGACCAAAAACCTTGTCAGATTATCATCAGTGGATAATAATTCTAGTCATAAAAATACAGGATTATGAGTATTATTAGTTTTTTTAACTTTTTTTTTGTTTTTTTGTCCAGCTAATCAGGCAAATCATATAGTTGATGTAGATGCCCATATCGGCTGGACAAATTTACTTTACATAATAGAAGTGTGGGATACTTCTCTTGCTGCCTTATTTGTATTTGACTTTATTAAATGTATTTATATTATCATTTGGTGCAGCCGGGCCGGAGCAGGAGGGGATAGAAAGAGAGAAAAAAGGAAGACAGAGGGGGAAATTGTGGGGACACGAGGGGGATAAAACAGAGAGACAAAAACAACAACAATAACAACAACAACAGAACAACATCAGCAAATAGGATATGTACAAATATGATGATAAATGTGATAGCAAAGAAGCAGTTAGTGAAATAAATATTAATAATACAGAAATGACAATGAATATTATTACACAACAAATGGAGCGATACAAATACCAATAGAAATAACACTATTGATAATGAATAATAATAATTACCTCTATTATCAACAAAACAGTTGTTCAAATGCAACAATGCATATATCTAATGATAACTTGAAATACAAAAGAAAGCAGATAAATGGAGGGGAAGAAACAGAAGCCAACTATATTAACCTTGTAGATTGTTATAGTAACAATAGGTTAAGCTTTGTCAGTGTGCCAAGTGTTATTGATTGATTGGATGATTGAAACTTTTATTAGTAGATTGCACAGTACAGTACATATGCCGTACAATTGACCACTAAATGGTAAAACCCGAATAAGTTTTTCAACTTGTTTAAGTCGGGGTCCACGTTAATCAATTAATGGTTACCCAGTTTCCCCTAGGGCAACAACGTTAATATATGTTTGATGAAACGTGATTATATGCATGAGTGTATGTATGCATATGTACAGTATGTGTATATGTATGTTTGTACAGTGAATGTATATGTACAGTATGTGCATATGTATGTTTGTGCAGTGAATGTATATGTACAGTATGTGTATATGTATGTTTGTACAGCGAATGTATATGTACAGTATGTGCATATGTATGTTTGTGCAGTGAATGTATATGTACAGTATGTGTATATGTATGTTTGTACAGTGAATGTATATGTACAGTATGTGCATATGTATGTTTGTGCAGTGAATGTATATGTACAGTATGTGTATATGTATGTTTGTACAGTGAATGTATATGTACAGTATGTGTATATGTATGTTTGTACAGCGAATGTGCGTGTGGATGTACGTGCTTTGAGTGTGTAGGTATGTACTGTATTTGTGTATGTATGTGGGAGCATAGGTACCTATGTATGTGTGTATGAATAATTGTGTGTATGTGAGTATATATGTGTATTCGTATGTACAATATATTTGACTCCCAGTATGATTATTATTAGTTAATCTACTGGGGGTTGAAGCACCCTTATCTTTAAAAACTAGTCACACTGTTTTGAACTTCAATTAAGGTTTCTTGAATGCACCACAATTATGTGCTATATGATGCAAAAGTGAAACTTTAACATAACTTTGTCCAATGGTGCCATAAATATATTTATTATATGTTTCCTTTCTTCTGTCACCTAATACTGGTTCCCAATGTCTAAAGTGAGCTTTAATGACATCTGTGTTGTGCGAACAGTGAAGTGTTGCATGCTGGGTTTTCTGCTTACCAGAAGGAATGAACCATTCCGCATTTTTGCACGGGGGTGTAGTTCGTGCTACGTACTCCTAATTTGATTCAAACAACCTTATTATTGAACCTTGACAGCAAAATTGATTTTAACTCATGTTTTATAACTGACAGATTTCAATGAAATCTTCAAATCTTTACAAAAGCCGAGGCCATGATCACGTTGTGGCCCTAAACAATTGCTGTTTATGCCATGAATTGATTAATGTGGACCCCGACTTAAACAAGTTGAAAAACGTATTTGAGTGTTGCCATTTAGTGGTCAATTGTACGGAATATGTACTGTACTGTGCAAGGTACTAATAAAAGTTTCAATCAATCAATCAAATAGGCCGGCCTTACGTGCTCAGTTCTACTTCGACCCATAAGACAGCAGCGTTTCCATTCCAACCAAATGTAGCTATTTTGCACAAATAAAGGCCTCCTCTGAAATGTACGTCTTACTTTAATAAACTGCTAAACTCTGCAGTTTAGCCACTACAGGAGAAAACACAACTACACAACTCTCGCCCTTTTCCAGGGTTCCAGCCACACTTGTGAGGACTGTGACCGCTCCTGCCTTCAATGTCGAGGGCCCGCCCCCGCAGACTGCACCGTGTGTGGCGCGCAGGCCATCTTGGAAGCCGGGGGACGCTGTCTGCTCTGTTGCCAACACGAGGAGGACGAGGGAGCGGAGACCAGGGCAGCGCACGACTGTTGTAACTGCACGGAAACGAGAGGTATCGTGCAGCTCATAAACACTTTAGAACAAGACTGTGAATCTAGCTTGTCGTTCCAGGTCCGTACAGTAGATGGCAACGTAACTATGTTTCTTAACACAGCTCATAACGCACCTGATCTGCCAGAGCATAAGAAGATCAGTGTTGCCAACTTAGAAACTTTGTTATTCAGATACTTGTAGCGACAAATATAGCGACTACCGTACTGCACTTTTTTTGGAATGTTGTCTATCCTTCACAATCATTATGAGAGACGACAGATGGATGGATTTAAAAAAAAAAAGCATTCTAACTTAAATAAATGCGATCAAAAGTCAGCTTACAATGGAGCGTATGGAAGTCGCTCTATTCTGCCTATAAAGCCCTTAAAAACATCTTAATGCCTCCATTAGTGTTTTATATACATTATGTACTGTAAGTATATATGTAATGTAGTAACAGGCACATTTATAATAACATTTAATATTAACATATTTTGATCATTTTAAGCATACGCGGTGCATTAATTTAAAAAACGCATCACAACGTTTGCTTTTTCACTGATTATTACTCACTGCAGACTTCATGAGAGCCAACAAACATAATAAAACATCACTTACTGTACAATGTCTGCAGTCATTAGGATGCCGACTGCTGGGATGTTTATATATTCCCGTTTGGAGGAAGAATAACTCAAAAGCCTCGCGAAGATAAGGTGGGTGGAACCAAGCGTCTTTTTGTGTCGTCCTCACGAGTTTCTGGTCCTAAATGGCTGTCAAAGTGTACCAACTTGTCGGAATATTTCCTCATTCTTCTACTATACAGGTGAGATGCATGATTTATGATCTAGAATAAACTTACAGAGAGCAGGGAAGCGAGGAAACAGCAGAGCACTCGATGATGTCAACATTGGCACACACTGTGGTGATAAATAGTTTTCCTGTGTTAGCGCTTATAATAACAATATCACTAATACTTGGTTAATATTAAAATCACAAACTGTAAATGGAGTATTGCTGGCGCTTTTTGGATGTTTTTTGGGGGTTTTATGGGTAAAAGCTCCCATTGGCTCCGCTGTTTGGGGACTTTTATTTACGTTTATTTACGGGTTAGAATGCAATTTTTTTTTTTCAAATACATCCGTTGTCATGCAGTTCCTCTTTAAAGATGAACTTCACTTTTTGAGGAATTTTGCTGATTGCTCATATTCATTATTGGAGACAAGACCACACAAGTTTTTTTACGATTTTAAAGATGATAAAAAACGTTTGAAAGATGCGGCTAATGTGAGTTACCGTTGTGGACTTCAAAGCCCTCTAAAACAACTTCAAAACCCTCCTTTTATATACACAGTGCAAGTTTATATACAATATAGTAACAGACACGTTCATAACAATATGTAATATGTTCAATATTTACCGTATTTTAATCATTTTAATCATTTCCGGGACTGATTTATTTCGCGCATTGATTTCTGTTTCCATACCAGCGCATGTCTGACTTCTGGCAACATGTGTGTTCCTATTTCCGGAATCAAACACGAGTGCGTTCTAATCATTGCAGACTTGGTAACAGACAACAAAGACTATTTTTGTACAAATGAGGATTCACAACCTTATACGTTTGAAGCTATATATAGTGCTGCTTATAGAAGCAAGCACGGAGGAAGAGTTGGAGCAGACGGAAGCCGGGAAAGTGAGATGAAAGTGTCTTTGACACTATAAATATGGAACTTGGAGCCAAGCTATTTCGACATAAATGGATTGCTTACCCAAAATCAACAGGATATATCCCCAGCCAGCTGGACCATACGAATAACAGTCCTTCGAGTGAGTCACTTTAATATCGATCATGATACACGCAGCACGCCATACGTGTTATTACAACTAAAGTACATACGCTGTCTGGCTAGCTGTGTTCAAACAAAACATGAAATGTTGGCTAATAATTTAATTTACTGTCATATGATTGTTCATGTTTTTCATTCAGTACAAATTGGTGTTGTTTCACTGTATTGTGCATTACAAACTCAAACACGTTTCGTGTTGTTGTAGAAGCTATTTTATGTCTTGCCGTAGTTAGTTTTCACGGCTAATACCGTGATGTGTTACTACGACAGAAAGAGCTCTTACAATAACAATGTCACTACAGCTTGGTTATTATACGGGTTACGGAACGTAAATTAAGTATTGTTGACGGTTTTTGAATACCTTTTGAAAGTGATGTAGTGGTAGAATTGATGGCTCCCATTAGCTGCATTGCTAGCCACCAAGAACGAGATGATTTTTATATGTTAGAAAGAAGAAAAAACACTTTTGTTTTCTTGTCTCTCATAAGGATTGTGAATGATAGGCAAAGTTCCCAAAAAAAGTGCAGTTCCCCTTTAAGCCGCAACCACAACATTTAAAAATAAATAACCATTATATATATATTTATATGTATATATAAATATATCAACCACACCAGACTATAAGCCGCAGATATATATCGGTTTTGAATATTTTGTTTCTGGATTGTTTCCAAAACAATAATGATAACACAGCAGTAAAACAGCTGATCAAACAAAACAGAAGTCATCGTCATGGGCCCGCTAGCTGCGTAAATTAGCTCTCCATTCAGATATTCAGACTCAATAACTCCACGGCGACGAAATTGAAACAATACAAAATGAATGCCAATTTAAGTTAATAATCCTAATACAGACACCTGCAAATGTGTTAGTATATTTGCTAATGTCAACGACGCTACCTTGATTACATCACGATCACACGTACAAATATGCATGAAAACAATCCTCACACATGGGACAATTTTGTAAGTATGAATTGTTTGTTATGTTGTCAAATTTACAAACGTGGCTTGGCGTGATGAATGAAGAATGCTTTCGAGCAGAATTAGATGATCATCTACCCTTTCCCTCCAACACCAACAGCTTAGTAGCAACTAAGGTTGTCCCGATCTCAATATTTTGGTACCGGTACCAAAAAGTATTTTGGCTTAATTTTAATAAAAATTCTTACTATACATTTAACATATGGTTCTAAGTGTACTCAAAGAACAATTTTAGAAGATTAAAACACAAAATAAAATGAATGAAACACACCGGGCTTTTTTTGTTGCATTCAAAGAACAATTTACAATTTTATACATCACATGTAGTCTGCCATAGTCTAGGATTAGGTTAGAATAGTTTAATGACATTTTATTAAATGTTTCATGATTATTGTTGCCACTCTTGGTCTGTGCTTTAAGACAAACAAAATCATGAGTAAATCCTAAAATCGATACTGTAGCTAAAAGTACACATATAAGACAGGTAGCAGGTAAAACACACATTGTTAAAGGTCAAACACAAATTCTAGCAATTTGTAACAAAATTCAGTCATTTTACTTGCATTAGTTTAAACCCAAAATGTTGAAAGAGCCATATTGGATCAAAAATACAAAAAACAAATCTGTGTGGAGCCGCAATAAATGAAAAGCTTATATAAGTGTTATAGTGACGGAAAGGCATGTAAGTGTCTATATTAGCCTACTATCAAAATGACTATGTGTCGCAGGCTGACGCAAATCATCTTTGTTTACAGGAATGTTGAAATTTCTACACATTTTACAACATTGGAAAACATTAGTCAAATGGAGGCTTCTCAGAGAGGTAAATAACTTCTGAAAATGACCGTCTTAGAATGGCTAAAGGTATAGATGTGTGTGTCCAAGTTGAAGGAAACAGCAGGCTGTCTTCTTCTAATGGATTTATTACAATCTTTGCAAGCTGAGTAACGTTTGCTGTGGTCTGGAACAACATGGCACACAAACAACTATCAGAAATGCAGCCAATATTACATACAGATAATGTGTCATGAGACATGCAAAACTGAAGTATACAATTGGTACTTTAACTTCAACTTTAACTTTAACAAAGAGGATAAAATTAAAGGATATTAAATGAGCTCAAATATACCTACAAACGAGGCATAATGATGCAATATGTACACACAGCTAGCCTAAATAGCATGTTAGCATTGATTAGCTTGCAGGCATGCACTGACTAAATATGCCTGATTAGCACTCCAACAAGTCAATAACATCAACAAAGCTCACCTTTGTGCTTTCACGCACAGCATAAAACGTTTGTTGGACAAAATGAGACAAAGGAGTGGCATAAAACACGTCTTTCTGAGGCAGCGTCGGAGAAAGTTGGACAAGTAAAAAACTACGGTGAGTTCAAAAACCGCTGAAATTTGTAGTACAAAACAGCACTCGCCAAATACTCATCAGTGAAGCATGTTTAATTTAACAGTGGTCTTTCTAACAATTAGGAAGGTTTTTTTGTCATGTTCGTCCTCCTACAGAAACCATATTAAAACAACAAATATATTTTTTCTGCCATTTTTCCCACTTTTCATCCATTTTTTCATCCCCCACCCCCCCATTTGGCATCAAACAAAGCAGCTGTGTGCACGTCTACGTATCTGCATGTGCACAGCAGGAGTGTTTGTTAACTATATGGCCTTACAATTTATCATGCAGTTCTGGATTTTTGTTATTAAAATGTTTACCTAAACTTGAAGGGCAGGTGGTCTTGCCACCTTTGGAGAGGCATGTTTTATAGCAGCGACTTTCCCAATATTATGTCAGACCCACTCGACATCCATTGCTTTCCCACATATGCAGTCCTCTCCAAGGTTTCTCATAGTCATTCACATCGACGTCCCACTGGGGTGAGTTTTTCCTTGCCCTTATGTGGGCTCTGTACCGAGGATGTCGTTGTGGCTTGTGCAGCCCTTTGAGACACTTGTGATTTAGGGCTATATAAATAAACATTGATGATACATTGAAGCCCCAATACCTCCATTAACCAGCAGAATTGCATTTATTTGCCAGTTTTCCTCTCATCTCTGTTTCTGCTTGTGGGCTCTGTGAGTGTGTGCACACTGACACACTCAACAAGCATTGTATACGTGGAAGTCGCTTCCTCGCGGCCCCGCTGTCAGACACGGCACCGGAGCCAAGCGTGCAGGTTTAACAAGGTTTTTAATGATAATGTTGTCAACAAAAGTTTTCTCTCCTAGTAGAACGTGACTTTTCAGCCACGTCCGTATCCTCTCTCTCCTCCTGCTCCCGGCCGCTTACTGTTAAAGACAAATAATTAGGTTAACACGTACCACCTGGGAAATCTAATCACCTGCCGGCTGTGTCTCGCTGTTGGCACTGCCACGCCCCCGTCTGATGGTGCTCTGTCTTCAGCACCATGGACAGAGGCGGTGACTTTTGCTCCTGCAGGCAGCGCTGGCTACATCTCCCTCCACAGTATAGTACGCCTTTCAATTCATTGGTACCCCAGTACTTTATTAGTACCTGTATATAGTACAACCCTATTAGCAACATTTACTCATATTTTAAATGTAGTTATCAGGAGGTTAACTACAGCCACAGCTGTTAATACTGTTGGGTATTTACCTGCTGACCTTTTGGGTTATAAACCGCCGTGTCTCACCAGGCGAGTGCGTCCTCAGCACCAACTTGGCGTTCCGGAACGAGGAGGAAGAAGAAGAGGCGAGCGGAAATCTGGCGGTCTTCATCATCGCCTGCGTCTTGCTGGTGGCCGCACTCGTCGCCGCCGTCTTCCTCATCCAGCACTCCCGCTCCAAGAGGACGCCCTCCGACGCTCCCGCACGGGGTTACGAGAAGCTGGGCTCCGACGGCCACACAAGCTCCTCCTCCAACGCTTCCCACGGAGGACGCTGCAAAGACACTCAGCTGGTCGACTTCCGCCAACGCCACTCGGGCGGTAAAGAGGAGGAAGATGAGGAGGACGAGGAGGACATTGTCTACATGGGCCAAGACGGAACCGTGTACAGGAAGTTCCGCTACGGACAACTGGGAGAGGACGAGGACGATTTGGAGTATGACGACGAGAGCTACACTTATAGATGAAGCATGGGAGATGTCCCTCATATTAATACTTCAAATAGTATTGTGCAAAAGTCTTGGGTCACCTACAAAACATGTCCTCCGGTCTAAAAGACGCCGTCTTTCGTGTGTGTTGACCAAATACAAACCAGTTCATAAGTGTGTCGCTAAACAAAAAAGCATGGAAACAAACAAATATAATATTATGTTCTGTATTCGTTTTTATGTTCTTTCCCTTATTTAGGGACCGCAATGTCCCTTTGGGACATAGGACCTATTGTATTTTGTGCGTTTTATTATTATTATTATTCCGCCGCCTCTTTGAGCTCTAATTTGACCCTTTTAACATACTTCAAAGCTAACCATATTTGACACACACATCAGGACTGATGAAAATTGCCATCTAATGAAAAAAACCAAACCCCAAAACTCAAAATTGCGCTGTAGCGCCCCCTAGGAAAGAACACAGACAAAACTGCTTGTAACTTCCGGTAGGAATGTCGTAGAGACATGAAACAAAAACCTCTATGTAGGTCTGATTTAGACCTAGATTTCATACATTGACATCTTTCAGCAAAAATCAACAGAAAGTTGGCAATTCTCCCTTCAAAACTACATTTTAGTAAAAAACAGTCACTTTTGCTTCTTTGACCTGTAATTTGACCCCCTTAACATGCTTCAAAACTCACTAAACTGGACACACACATCAAAACTGGCAAAAATTGCGACCTAATAAAAAGAAAAACCAACCCCAAAACTCAAAATTGCGCTCTAGGAAGAAAACACAGACACAACTGCTCCTAGGAGGAAAACTCAAAAACTGGACACACACATCAGAACTGGCAAAAATTGCGACCTAATAAAAAAACCCAACCCCAAAACTCAAAATTGCGCTCTAGGAAGAAAACACAGACACAACTGCTCCTAGGAGGAAAACTCAAAAACTGCCTGTAACTTCCAGTAGGAATGTATTAGAGACATGAAACAGGTCTCACTTAGACCTACATTTCATATATTGACAACCCCCAGCAAAAATCAACAGGAAGTTTGCAATTCCCCCTTCAAAACAAAAGTTTTGTAAAAACCGGTCACCTTTTTTCAAACATTATCTCCTCTGAGCGCGTTTGTCGTTTCGGCTTCAAACTAGCACCGGAGAGAGAATGAACCTTTCTGATTAAAAGTTGACCAAAGAGTTTTAATTACTGTTTCGGTTTGGATTTTATGTGCCGTCAAAGTCGGTCCCGTCCATCGCTGCTTGCAGCTTTAATTTTCTTTTCTTTTTTGATTGATTGATTGAAACTTTTATTAGTAGGTTGTACAGTACATATTCCGTACAATTGACCACTAAATGGTAACACCCCAATAAGTTTTTGAACTTGTTTAAGTCGGTGTCCACGTAAATCAACTCGCACATATTCTCATACTACGGTAAATATTCTCAGCATTTATTCAACCTAAACCGCAAAAAGGACGGGAAGCAGGCAATAATGGAGAGAGGCTTTTGATTCTCTCATTTGAAAACAAATCACTTAGAGCAGGTTAGTATAAAAATGAGCCGGAATTTTTGAATGAAAAAAAACTGCCGTTCTAAATGTGTCCACTAGATGTCGCAATAGCAATTATTTGTATCTTTTTAGATGATGCTACATATGTGCAAAAATAAACCACATGATGTTAATGCACCAGTCGAGGAAAATTATCAAATTACATAAATAATATCCTGTAATTTGTTTCTGATATTATTTTTTTTATCTTGATAGATTGAAAATGAACACCAATGAGTGGAGTGATGAACATTATTACATAATTTATTCAGAAAATATAAATAACGACTAATAAATGATTATCCGCAACATGTAAGTGTAAAAAACAACAACAACATTATGATTTGTACATTTTCAGAATGTGCTTGTTCTATTTTAAAACAAAGAAAACAATCTGAAGTTGTCTTTATTTTTTAAGTTATCGTGCCGTGATTTCACCATTTTTCTCCATGTGGCCCCCGATCTAAAATGAGTTTGACACCCCTGATTTAGAGAATGAATAAGCACTTAACGTATTTTTCGGACTATATTTAAAACCCTTGCGACTTATAGCCCGGTGCGCCTAATGTACGTTAATAGTTCTGGTCGTGCTTATCAACCTCAAAGCAATTTTATTTGGTACATGGTGTAATAAGTGTGACCAGTAGAGGGCAGTCACACATTAGATACGTGTGGACTGCAGGTTGACGCCAGTTCATTCATTATGAGAGACGTTTTTTTTACGATTTTAAAGACGATAAAAAACGTTTGTAAGCCCTCTAAAACAACTTCAAAACCCTCCAGCAAACATTTTATATACACACTGCAAGTCCATATATAATGTAGTAACAGACGCTTTCATAACAATATGTAATATGTTCAATATTTACCGTATTTTGATCATTTGAAACATTTCCAGGACTGATTTATTTTGCGCATTGATTTCTGTTTCCATAGCAGCGCACGTCTGACTTCTGGCAACATGTGTTCGTACTTGTTTTAATAATGGCAGACTTTGTAAACAACAAAGACGACTGTTTTTGGACAAATGAGGATTCACAACCTTATACTTTTGAAGCTAAATATACTGCTGCTTATAGAAGCAAGCACAAAGGAAGAGTGAGACGTTGGAGCAGACGGAAGCCGGGAGAGTGAGGTGAAAGTGTCTTTGACACTATAAATATGGAACTTGGAGCCAAGCTATTTCAACATAAATGGATTGCTTACCCAAAATCAACAGGAAATGTCTCTGGCCAGCTGGACCATACAAAAAACAGTCCATCAAGTGAGTCACTTTAATATCGATGAACCTCAAAGCAATTTTATTTGGTACATGGTGTAGTGATAAGTCTGACCAGTAGAGGGCTGTCACATATAGGATACGTGTGGACTGCAGGTTAACGCCAGTTCAATAAATGACGCTAGCAAGTACCAGTAAGCAAGCAACACGAAAACGTTGATGTTTCATTGAGAATATAGAACATTACACACGGCGCTTAAAAATCCGTCAACATTTTTTAGTACGACTTTGGTAAGGTACGAAGCCGCACCGCTTGATGAAACGCAGACCATCGGAAGTCAGACGTACTGTGCTTCGACAGACGGACAATATGGTGTGTAAGGACCCCAAAATGGCACCTATTAGGAGAAATATTATGCAAAACCAACTTGTCTTACCTACAGGTACCTGCTGTTTAGTACTTGGTATCGGCGTAATTCCCCAAAAATTGCGCCGTAGTCAAAAAGTTACTTTTATGTCTCTATCTATCCTAAAGTTAAAAGTTAAAGTTAAAGTACCAATGATTGTCACACACACACTAGGTGTGGCGAAATTATTCTCTGCATTTGACCCATCACCCTTGATCACCCCCTGGGAGGTGAGGGGAGCAGTGGGCAGCAGCGGTGGCCGCGCCCGGGAATCATTTTTGGTGATTTAACCCCCAATTCCAACCCTTGATGCTGAGTGTCAAGCAGGGAGGTAATGGGTCCCATTTTTAAAGTCTTTGGTATGACTCGGCCGGGGTTTGAACTCACAACCTACCGATCTCAGGGCCGACACTCTAACCACCAGGCCACTTGTGGGGCATTCATTCTCCACTGTTACCATTTCTAATACAAAGTAATGTACTGTTCTAACTTGTATCTGTCTTTAGCACTATTGAAGTGCTAAAAACTACCAGTACAGCAAAGATGATGGGGGTAAGACGCTGTCGAAGTGGAGCCACGTAAATAAAACCGCACACCAAACAGCGCATCCTGAAGAGTCAGAAAGCGTAAAACATAATTTATGTTTTTATTTTTTATTTATTTTAATTTATTTAACATTTTGACTTAAGAACCACCATTACATGTTATGTAGAACACAAGAAAGTGTTTTAAACGTAGTCAAAAATCATAATATGAACCCTTTAATGCGCCTTTTGTGTGAAAATAGATCTGAATAGACCCGTTCATCTGCAGATCGCCTTGTAATCTGGTGCGCCTTATGGTCAGATAAATACAGCACTCGCTCCATTATGGAAGACTTGACAGTTACTTGCATTAATTGTAGTATAGTTTGTTTTATTTTATTGATCATTAGTCATGTGTGAAGAAACCTAAAATGTTGTTTAATATTATTCTTAAAATGTGTTTATATTGTTTAGGTGTTGGCCTCCTTCCGAATAAAGACCTCCAGGCCACAATATGAGGAAGTATTTGTTTTTAATTTGCTGTCCTGCTCCATATTTGCATTCACTGGCTTGTAAATTGAAAATATACAACAAGGAAGGACAGAAGAATTGGGACAGTATTTAAACTATATCAGTTGATTTACTCAGAAGTGTGTCCCAATACTTTTGTGAATGTTGAAATTGTGTTGAAATAAAGTTTTAGGAAAATCCCACCTGGCGATTCATTGACTCACAAAACATAAGAATGGAACATCACAAAAGGTTCAGACACAAGTCTATTTATTAATATACTACAAGTCACATGTGACCATCATTTGTGTACATTAGATCATCAATTAGTGTATCTTTGAGGATACATGCACAAAGGCACACACACACACACAGAAGATATTGTGCTTAATCCTCTTGATGTTTACAGTTTTTCCTAAGAGAAAGTGACCAAACACAATGTCGTACAGTAGCTCATCACTAAAAAGACATAATAGTAGTTAGAAACACTTTCAATGGTCACTTAATTAGGTACACCCACACTAGCAGGGACACTGCCATTGAAGTATTCATGTACTCTAGTATTCATGTTTATTATTGTATTTATCTAGTGTACCTAAATGGTAACAACTGTCTGTATTTTTTAGGATTAAATATCAGAAAGTTTCAAATATATATATATATATTATTTTTTAATTTTTTTTGTAGGGTTAGTAGGATGCAGTCAACCATAATAAACACTTTGTTCAATTAATATCTCTCGTATAGTTGTAAAACATATCTCGAAAAGATTTATATATATATATATTGTTTTTCATAATCAAATATTTTTAGAATTGAATACGAGCAAGTTTACAATTTTTTTTCATTACATTTTTTAAACTGTTGTCAATATAATACAGTACATTTGTAAACCATAACAATCTTTTTTTCTTAAAGATTGCAATTTTCAAATGTATATTATTTTAGATTTTTTTTTCATTACAACCGCTGTCAGTATGATACAGCGTGTTTGTAAACCACTATCATCTTTTTTTTATTTTTTTTTATTTAAGATTCAAAGCATTTATATATATATATATATATATATATATATATATATATATATATATATATATATATATATATATATATATATGTGTGACAAGGTTTTAAAAATATTTATGACCAATATTTTTAGAATTAAATATGAAAGGTATAATACCGTATATATATTTTTTTGTTTTTTCATAAAATGTTTTGGCAACTGTTGTCAGAGTGATGCATGGAAATTGTAGACCACTACAAACTATTTTAAAAATGATCTTAATCATACCATTATATCATTTAAAATGTGTTTTAAAATGAAACATTTAAACACATTTTTAATAGTTTTAACTAATATTTTTAGAATGAAAAATTATCAAGTATATAATATTTTATATTATTTTAAAAATGAAAAAATGCTATAAGTAAGATGCAGTGAATTTGTATACCACAACAACCGATATATTTATAACAATTTTTAAATGTGTGTTATAGGGTGTTAAAAATATCTGTTACTACTACATACTTTTTTTTTAATTGAAATATCAAACTTAGAATTTTTTGATGTTTTTTTTCCATTACATTTTTCGGAAATTGCTGTCAGTATGATACCGTTAATTTGTAGACCTCTACAAACTATTTAAAAATCATCTTCAACATACAGTTACATCATTAAAATAGTTTTAATACATATTGTTAGAATGAAAAATTATTAAGTTTATAATATTTTAAACAATTTTTATTTATTATCAGTAAGATGCAGTGAATGTGTAAACCACAAGAATCTCATTTGAAAAAAATAATATATATATTTTTAAATATGTGTTATAGGGTGTTAAAAATATCTGTTACTACTACATACTTTTTTTTAATTGAAATATCAAACTTATAATTTGTTGATGTTTTTTTTCCATTACATTTTTCAGAAATTGCTGTCAGTATGATACCGTTAATTTGTAGACCTCTACAAACTATTTAAAAAATTATCTTCAACATACAGTACATCATTAAAATACTTTAATACATATTTTTTGAATGAAAAATTATTAAGTTTATAATATTTTAGACTATTTTTTATTTATTATCAGTAAGATGCAGTGAATGTGTAAACCACAAGAATCTCATTAAAAAATATATATATATTTTTTTTTAAATGTGTGATAGGGTGTTAAAAATGTATGTAACATCCTTTTTTTGGAATAAAATATCAAATGTATAATATTTTAGATAATTTTTTTCATTACATTTTTGGAAACTGCTGTCAGTATGATGCTGTTAATTTGTAGACTACTACAAACTATTTATAAAAAAAATCTTAAACATACCGTTACATCATTAAAATAGTTTTAATACATGTTTTTAGAATGAAAAATGTTTAAGTTTATAATATTTTAGACTATTTTTTATTTATTATCAGTAAGATGCAGTGAATGTGTAAACCACAAGAATCTCATTTGAAAAAAATAATACATATATTTTTTAATTAGTGTGATAGGGTGTTAAAAATGTATGTAACAAAAACTTTTTTTAGAATAAAATATCAAAGTATAATATTTTAGATAATTTTTTTCAGTACATTTTTGGACCACAAAAACTATTTTTAAAATAATCTTAAACTTATATATTTTTAAATATGTTTAAGTATATTAAAATAAAATTATTGTCAAGTTTTTAGTATATTTAAAAAATATTTTTAGAATGAAAAATGATCAAATGTATAATATTTTAGATTTTAGCTTATTATTACATTTTTGGGGGAACTTGCTGTCGTTTGATGCAGTGGAATTCGACACTACTGTAGCAAAAAATAATAATAATAATAATAATAATAATGTTTTCTAAATATTTTACATACATTTTCAAAAAAGTTTAGAAAGTTTCTAATATTCTAGAAAAAAAAAATTAAAATTAGAATAAAATATAAAAAAAAACAGTAGTCAAAATGATGCCAAACCACAACAGTAATGGGATGTGTACCTAATGAAGTGTCCAGGGAGGCTCCATTAAATCAAGTTCTGCGTTGCGACTTTTATGCACTATTTTTGTTGTTGTCTTTGTTTTAGTCACAATCTTATTCTGAAAAGGTGACATCCTGATAGAAGTGATATGTGTGTGTGAGCAGGGTGATATTATTGCTTCACTTCCTGTCATGCACACGACAACAACAACAACAACAACACAAAACAAAACACACTACTGTAGATCGAGAGTGCCGATGTATTCCATGGGAATAACATCTACTGTTCCTCCATGTGTGCATGGGACTTATTCCTATTACCAGCTGTCACATTCAACTCTAAAATGTAATATTTTTTAACACACACACACACACACACACGCGCACACACACACAAGTACACCCAACAGGACAGTGACTTTAAGGGCCGCTGGCACCGGCTTGGTCTGCTCTGCTGTGAAGATAAATGAGTGTTAAATGAAAGAGTGTGTTTATCGCCGCTGACACACACACACACGCACACACACACTTACTCTGTTGTGTCGGCAGCTGTTGGCTCTGATCCCAGCAAAAAACTATTCACTCTGCAATGAAAGAAAATAATGTAATAGTTTGGAGGTGTGTTGGGAATTCCATCCATCAGACTTTTTAGTTCAAGTGTAAATTGTCCAAGTTTCATTTCTTAGCGCTGTGCTACATTCATTTCACCCTTTCATGATTTTCACTATAAAAAACTTCATGCCACCAAACATTGTGTGCGTTTTTGTGTGTATGCACGCGTGTGTGTGAATTGCACTGAAACTTTACAGTCCAGCTAGCTTCGCGGCTAAATATAGGTGGTTGCTTTGTTGGGTCTGCTCCGGTCTCTGGACATGCTACCCCTATTTTTTTTTTTCTTACTCCCCTCCCCAGCGTTTTCCTGTTTCCCACCTTTTTTGTAAGTGGCGCCGGAAATTGGCAGACCCGTCAGCGATCCTGTTCTGTCTTCCTGTTTGTCTGCTCTTGAATGGGATTGTGCTGAAAATCTTTATTTCCCCTCGGGGATTAATAAAGTATTTCTGATTCTGATTCTTGCCTCTCCCACACACTAGGTGTGGTGAAATTTGTCCTCTGCATTTGACCCATCCCCTCGTTCACCCCCTGGGAGGTGAGGGGAGCAGTGAGTAGCAGAGGTGGCCGCGCCCGGGAATAATTTTTGGTGATTTAACCCCCGATTCCAACCCTTGATGCTGAGTGCCAAGCAGGGAGGTAATGGGTCCCATTTTTATAGTCTTTGGAATGACTCGGCCGGGGTTTGAACTCACGACCTACCGATCTCAGGACGGACGCTCTAACCACTACGCCACTGAGTAGGTGTTAGCTTTTCCTCGTCCTCCAGTGATAATGGTACTGTGGAAAGGGAATGTGATCAGCGCGCTTTCACCGCCTCTGTCCAGGGTGCTGAAAACAGAGCGCCATCAGACGGGGGCGTGGCATGTGCTGACGGCGAGACACAGCTGGCAGATGATTGAGATTGCACAGGTGGTACGTGTTAATCTAATCATCTGTTGTCTTTAACAGTGAGCGGCCGGGTGCAGGAGGAGGAGGAGGATTGGAGCGACTGAAAAGTCAACACAAAAGTATCTATTAGAGGACTGTGAAAACATATTAAAAACCCTGTCATCTGCGCAACTGGCTTCCAGCGTGAATCTGTGAAAATGTAAGTAGACGAAGCTTACAGGTACTTAGTGCATTTGTACACTATAGAGGCGAGGATTAGTAACTTAGAAGCGTCTCCACACTGTATTGGTATTTTAACTAGCGAGCTATAGAAAATTGCCATCGACTAATTTTCCTGGTTGGCGACAGCACTACTGATTCATCTACAACATAATTGTGTGTGATATTTGTTGTACTCGAGTATTTTGTTGTCGCAGTGGAACCTTGATTTACAAACCCCTTATTGTGCAAACATTTTGATTTAACAACCACGGACCAAATAAAAGTATGATATGGTGTACGACCGTTTTGGTCAGCCATTGTGTCCCTGCAGGGCAGCCATTTTGTGCCAGGCAGCACATGCATTGTGGGCCTTCTGATTGATCTTATTCAGTCTGCACAGCAGGGCTGTGCTAATTGCTACTGCTTTCAGCATTTTTGCGAGTTTTGTCAGCTCAATATGAGTCTTCAGAAAGCAATGGACAAGTGATGTGTGGTTTGAAACATTCAGGGAGTCGACACTGCCTCGTCCTTCTTTTTGAGTGCACCACAGGGCAGTTCAGCTTCTTGTTGTTGTTTTGACTTTGTTAATAAACAGAAAGTTTATTCATCGCCCCCTTGTTATAATTGTTTGATATACAGCACTGTGTAGCGCTTTATATTGTGTTCAAAGTGTACAAACTTTTAATAAAGGCGTGTTTACTTTGTTCCAATATACAAACTTTTCTACAAACCCCAAAACCAGTGAAGTTGGCACGTTGTGTAAATCGTAAATAAAAACAGAATACAATGATTTGCGAATCCTTTTCAACCTATATTCAAATGAATAGACTGCAAGATATTAATGTTTGAACTGGTAAACTGTGTTATTTTTTGCAAATATTAGCTCATTTGGAATTTGGTGCCTGCCCCATGTTTAAAAAAAGCTGGCACAAGTGGCAAAAAAGACTGAGAAAGTTGAGGAATGCTCATCAAACACTTATTTGGAACATCCCACAGGTGAACAGGCTAATTGGGAACAGGTGGGTGCCATGATTGGGTATAAAAGCAGCTTCCATGAAATGCTCAGTCATTCACAAACAAGGATGGGGCGAGGGTCACCACTTTGTCAACAAATGCGTGAGCAAATTGTCCAACAGTTTAAGAACAACATTTTTCAAAAGAGCTATTGCAAGGAATTTAGGGATTTCACCATCTACGGTCCGTAGTATCATCAAAAAGTTCAGAGAATCTGGAGAAATCACTGCACGTAAGCGGCAAAAGCCCGTGACCTTTGATCCCTCAGGCGGTACTGCATCAAAAACCGACATCAGTGTGTAAAGGATATCACCACATGGGCTCAGGAACACTTACAAACTACAGTTGGTCGTTACATCTGTAAGTGCAAGGTAAAACTGTACTATGCAAAGCCAAAGCCATTTATCAACAACACCCAGAAACTCTGCCGGCTTTGCTGGGCCCGAGCTCATCAAAGATGGACTGATGCAAAGTGGAAAAGTGTTCTGTGGTCTGACAAGTCCACATTTCAAATTGCTTTTGGAAACTGTGGACGTCGTGTCCTCCGGACCAAAGAGGAAAGAAACCATCCATACTGTTACAGGCGCAAAGTTCAAAAGCCAGCATCTGTGATGGTATGGGGGTGTATTAGTGCCCAAGACATGGGTAACTTACACATCTGTGAAAGCACCATTAATGCTGGAAGGTACATACAGGTTTTGGAGCAACATATGTTGCCATCCAAGCAACGTTATCATGGACGCCCCTGCTTATTTCAGCAAGACAATGCCAATCCAGGTGTTACAACAGTGTGGCTTTGTAGTAAAAGAGTGCGGGTACTAGACTGGCCTCCCTGTAGTCCAGACCTGTCTCCCGTTGAAAATGTGTGGCGCATTATGAAGCCTAAAATACCACAACGAAGACCCCGGACTGTTGAACAACTTAAGCTGTACATCAAGCAAGAATGGGAAATGATTCCACCTGAAAAGCTTAAAAAATTGGTCTCCTCAGTTCCCAATTGTTTACTGAGTGTTGTTAAAAGGAAAGGCCATGTAACACAGTGGTAAAAATGCCCCTGTGCCAATTTTTTTGCAATGTGTTGCTGCCATTAAATCCTAAGTTAATTATTTTTTGCCCAAAGAAATTTAGTTTCTCAGTTCAAACGTTAAATATCTTGTCTTTGTAGTCTATTCAATTGAATATAAGTTGAAAAGGATTTGCAAATCATTGTATTCTGTTTTTATTTACCAATTACACAATGTCTTTGGGTTTTGTGTATTTGCGAACGCTGATTTGGAACCAATTAATTTGGCAAATAGAGGCAGTGTGTGTCGTGTCATAATTATTATGTTGTGTTTGTGCAAGAGTGACTTCTGACTTGAAGTTCTCGCCTGCTTCCTTCAGTTCCTGGTCAAGTCTGGAGGTCAGAGGTGAAAAAAGGTGTCAGGTGGGATCAATGAGAAAGGGAAAGGAGCTAACCCAACGCCTCACCTCATGATGCACTCTGGGATGTTGACGTTTTCCATAGGGATGAGATCTCGCAGCTCGTCCAAACTGTTGACGTATTTGATCTTGCTGCTGAACTTGGTGCTACGGGGCGGAGAGAAAGCGAAAAATACAACACACAATGTTTGGATATGGAAGTGGTCGGCAGTGTGTACCTGATGAAAGGCTTGGTGATGGCAAGGATGGTCCTGATGAACCAAGATGGATGCAGAATGATGAAGGATTTTAAATTCTTCCTCAGCCTGAATGACCAAAAAACAACAAAAGTGTGTTGGATTTTTTTTGTATGTTTAGTTTCATTGTTTGATGCTGATCACCTTCTGTCGATCATCTGGTAACATTTCTTCAGCCAACCAAGGCCTGGCATTCTTCTGTGGGGCGTGGCTCCGTTTAAATACACGATCATGTAGTCTTCTGCCACCATCAACTCCAAGGTACTGATCACAAACCTCAACACACATAATACACAGACTTAAAACCATAATACATAATCATATAAATAATAAAAATAAGCTTTCTGACCTTGGGGCCCAACTTTTCCTCTCAAAAATTAACACTGATTTTAATTGTATTTAACAATTATATCTAACCTACTTACAGTTTAACATGATAAACCTTGTTAAATGATATGAACAAATGTGTTAATCACAAAGATTAGTATCAAGGCTTAGGTCAGGCTGATATGAATATTCCGCAAAAAGAAAGGGATCATTAAAACTGATAAAAAATACATTCACATATACACAGTGCTAAAATAAGTACATTATAACTAAATTAATAATACATAATAATATTATATATGTTTCTTAACTAAACTGTCAATGAAATGAAAATACAGCTTCACCACATTAGTCATATTTTTTGCACTTAAAAAACTTCTACATGACTTTAACTACAGACTTCTACTGTAAGATATTGTCATTACTCCCACAAGTGGTGGTAAAAAGTATAAAACCAGAGTACCGCTGCTGAGAAACAGATATTTTTTGGTGGCTCTCGAGAGTGCGCTCCCGGAACAACAATGGGACTCGGCCCTATGGTTGATACACACTGCCTTAGCACACGCATAAAACCATACTACACACACAAACCACAATACACACATCAAATCATACTACAGATAAAAAACAATAGTACACACATAATCCATAGTACAAAACTAATCCATAGTACATACAAAAAACATACTACACACTTAAAAAACATTGTACACACACTTAAAAACATATACACATGAGCAGATTCCGATACTGATCAACCATGAGTGATATCGACCATTACCAATACCATTCACATATATTAACTGTACATTTTTCCATGTAGTAATAGGGTGTGCTATCTACAGTTTAACTATACCAACGCAATATTTAAACTAATTCCTTGTTCTCCTTTATTGTTTATTGTTTGATCAATACAAAGTCAATAGTCCACAATAACGAACCAGAATCAGAAACTACTATCTACTACTCATTTAAAACCTTTGGTTGTTGTCCTTTAAGTCCTCCTGTGTCCAGGGAATTATTACGTGAGTTAGTAAATATTAACAACAATGTATGTGCATATATATACTGTATATATATATGTATAAATGTTGTGAAAGACATAATGTCATGGCTGTCTTGAGTTTCCAATCATTTCTACAACTCTTATTTTTTTGTGATAGAGTGATTGGAGCACATACTTGTTGGTCACAAAAAACATTCATGAAGTTTGGTTCTTTTATGAATTTATTATGGGTCTACTGAAAATGTGACCAAATCTGCTGGGTCAAAAGTATACATACAGCAATGTTAATATTTGCTTACATGTCCCTTGGCAAGTTTCACTGCAATAAGGAGCTTTTGGTAGCCATCCACAAGCTTCTGGTTGAATTGTTGACCACTCCTTTTGACAAAATTGGTACAGTTCAGCTAAATTTGTTGGTTTTCTGACACAGACTTGTTTCTTTAGCATTGTCCACACGCTTAAGTCAGGACTTTGGGAAGGCCATTCTAAAACCTTAATTCTAGCCTGATTTAGCCATTCCTTTACCACTTTTGACGTGTGTTTGGGGTTATTGTCCTGTTGGAACACCCAACTGCGCCTAAGAACCAACCTCCGGGCTGATGATTTTAGGTTGTCCTGAAGAATTTGGAGGGAATCCTCCTTTTTCATTATCCCATTTAATCTCTGTAAAGCAACAGTTCTATTGGCAGCAAAACAGGCCCAGAGCATAATTCTACCACCACCATGCTTGACGGTAGATATGGTGTTCCTGGGATTAGAGGCCTCACCTTTTCTCCTCCAAACTTATTGCTGGGTATTGTAGCCAAACAGCTCAATTATTGTTTCATCTGACATTACATGGACAAAGATAAGACCTTCTGGAGGAAAGTTCTGTAGTCAGATGAAACAAAAATATCCCACACCCCCTGAAAATGATCTGTCGAGGGTACACTTATTAATGATGAAACATTATACCTATCTGCAATTATCGCGATTATTTTGTGTTAACTATGAACAATGGGATTAATCGCGATAACAATTTTAATTGTTTGACAGCCCTAATATATATGTATATATCAATCGATCTATCCATTTTATACCGCTTGTCCCTCTCGGGGTCGCGGGAGGTGCTATGGTCTATCCCGGCTTCATTCCGGTGGAAGGCGGGGTATACCCTGGACAAGTCGCCACCTCATTGCAGGACCAACACAGATAGACAGACAACATTCTCACTCACATTCACACACTAGGGACAATTTATTGTTGCCAATCAACCTATCCCCAGGTGCATGTCTTTGGAGGTGGGAGGAACCCAGGAGTACCCGGAGGGAACCCACGCAGTTGCAGGGAGAATATGCAAACTCCACACAGAAATACCCCGAGTCCAGGGATCGAACCAAGGACCTTTTTTTTTGGGTGAGGCACGTGCACTAACCCCAGTACCACCATGTTGCCGATTAGGGCTGTCAAACCATTAAGATATTTAATCACGATCAATCGCATTGTTCAAAGTTAACTCAAGATAATCTTGATAACCGGGAAACCCTGACATTAACAAAATTAATTGTCTTACATTACGATCATGCTTTGTCAGAGATGTTTTGTAATGTTATTCTGCGATACTCGGACTTGGAGGTGCTGATTCTCATCACAGTCGCTTCACACTTGACTGCAAACCAATCTAGTGAGAGCTGAAGATCCTGGCCAGATGAATTCATCCGGACCACATCATCTGCAAAAAGCAGACACCTAATACTGCAGCCACCAAACCGGATCCCCTAAATGCCCTGACTGCACCGAGAGATTCTGTCCATAATTGTTATGAACAGAATCGCTGACAAAGGGCAGCCCTGGTGAAGACCAACCCTCACTGGAAACAGGTCTGACTTACTGCCGGCAATGCTGACCAAGCTCTGACACCGATCATACAGGGAATGGACTGCCACAATCAGGTGGTCCTTTACCCCATACTCTCTGAGCACTCCCCACGGGACTTCCCGAGGGACACGGTTGAATGCCTTTTCCAAGTCCACAAAGCACAAGCAGACTGGTTGGGAAGACTCCCATGCACCCTCAAGAATCCTGCTGAGAGAGTAGAGCTGGTCCACAGTTCCACTATCAAGACGAAAACCACAATGCTCTTCCTGAATTAGAGGTTTGACCATCCGGTATAGCCTCTTCTCCAGTACCCCTGAATAGACCTTTCCGGGAAGGCTGAGGAGTGTGATCCCACGATAGTTGGAGCACACTCTGGTTCCCCTTCTTAAAGAGAGGAACCACCACCCCGGTCGGCCAATTCAGAGGCACCACCCTGAATGTCCACGCAATGCTGCAAAGTCTCGTCAACCAAGACAGACCCACAGCATCCAGAGCATTTAAGAACTCTGGGCGGATCTCATCCAACCCCGGGGCCTTGCCACCAAGGAGCATTTCAACTACCTCAACAAGAGAGCCCACCACAGATTCCCCATTGGAAGACGTGTAGGTGGGATTGAGGAGGACTTTGAAGTATTCCCTCCACCGATCCACAACATCCCGAGTCCAGGTCAGCAGCACACCATCCTCACCATGCACAGTGTTGACAGTGCACTGCTTCCCCTTCCTGAGGTGGTGGAGGTGGTCCATAATCGCTTTGAAGCCGTTTTCCATGGCTTCCCCGTACTCCTCCCATGTTTGAGTTGTTGCCTCTGCGACCGCCAAAGCCTCACTTTCGATTAGCCGACTAACCGGATTATAGAACGTACACATATTCAATGTCTTTCACTTACACTTTAATTTATTTGTGTCCAACATGACAACAATTGTGTCCGACATGGCAACATTTGTGTCCGACATGGCAACAATTGTGTCCGACATGGCAACAATTGTGTCCGACATGGCAACATTTGCGTCCGACATGGCAACATTTGTGTCCGACATGGCAACATTTGTGTCCGACATGGCAACAATTGTGTCCGACATGGCAACAATTGTGTCCGACATGGCAACAATTGTGTCCGACATGGCAACATTTGTGTCCGACATGGCAACAAT
The DNA here is from genome assembly GCF_033978685.3 of Nerophis lumbriciformis. Lineage (NCBI taxonomy): Eukaryota > Metazoa > Chordata > Actinopteri > Syngnathiformes > Syngnathidae > Nerophis > Nerophis lumbriciformis. The sequence continues at coordinate 29,450,728 of NC_084579.2, forward strand.
TGTGTCCGACATGGCAACAATTGTGTCCAAAATGGCAACAATTGTGTCCGACATGGCAACAATTGTGTCCGACATGACAACAATTGTGTCCAAAATGGCAACAATTGTGTCCGACATGGCAACAATTGTGTCCGACATGGCAACATTTGTGTCCGACATGGCAACAATTGTGTCCGACATGGCAACATTTGTGTCCGACATGGCAACAATTGTGTCCGACATGGCAACATTTGCGTCCGACATGGCAACATTTGCGTCCGACATGGCAACATTTGCGTCCGACATGGCAACATTTGCGTCCGACATGGCAACATTTGCGTCCGACATGGCAACATTTGCGTCCGACATGGCAACATTTGCGTCCGACATGGCAACATTTGTGTCCGACATGGCAACATTTGTGTCCGACATGGCAACATTTGCGTCCGACATGGCAACATTTTTGTCCGACATGGCAACATTTTTGTCCGACATGGCAACAATTGTGTCCGACATGGCAACATTTGTGTCCGACATGGCAACAATTGTGTCCGACATGGCAACATTTGCGTCCGACATGGCAACATTTGCGTCCGACATGGCAACATTTGCGTCCGACATGGCAACATTTGCGTCCGCCATGGCAACATTTGCGTCCGACATGGCAACATTTGTGTCCGACATGGCAACATTTGTGTCCGACATGGCAACATTTGCGTCCGACATGGCAACATTTTTGTCCGACATGGCAACATTTTTGTCCGACATGGCAACAATTGTGTCCGACATGGCAACATTTGTGTCCGACATGGCAACAATTGTGTCCGACATGGCAACATTTGTGTCCGACATGGCAACAATTGTGTCCGACATGACAACATTTGTGTCCAACATGGCAACATTTGTGTCCACATTTACCCATTCACACACACATTCACACACTGATGGAGGGAGCTGCCATGCAAGGCGCTACCAGCACCCATCAGGAGCAAGGGTGAAGTGTCTTGCTCAGGACACAACGGACATGACGAGGTTGGTACTAGGTGGGAATTGAACCAGGGACCCTCGGGTCGCGCACGGCCACTCTTCCACTGCGCCACGCCGTCCCTTATAAAACATCTGAGGAGCCACATGACAAGTCTCTCTGCTTGTGGACATTTGCCACCTATTTTTTTCCCCCATTTATTTATTTCCCCACCGGCCCAAACTTTCTCACGTCACTGCCAATGCCCTCTGGCAAGCTAAGTGTCAACTCCAGCACGGTTAAGTTAAGATGTGCAAGGTGTCAACGCTATATTTCTGTTGTTGGCTGCCAGGATCAAACATCCAATTGAGGCCAACAAGGCTTGTTTACCCTATTTGACATGACAATATTTTGACACAATAAGCGTCTACTGCCATTATTTACAACATTTATTTACTCATGACATGTTCAGATTGTAATTGTGTTAGAAATTAACTATTGTTGTTGTTATGCTATGATAAAGATGTACCAAAAGTTTAAGAGAAATTATAAAACTTAAAACTAAAAATAAAGAATGGTAGCCTTTTTAATTGTTATTTTTTTATCATTTCTATTATTTGTATATTTAAAAGTTTTTGTTTACGTTTTAATTAATAATAAAAACATTAAAATATATTATATATTAATATTAAATACAAATATAATGAATAGCATTATAAATGTACACTATAATGTTACCTTTAATTTTGAACTGTACTTATTAATGATTAACTTTAGAAATATATATACATATATATATATATTTTTGGTTTAAAAGTTAGACTTTTAAAACGTATAATTCTACATTTAGACACAATATGAATACATCTTTAATTGTGATATTGGTCAGCACAAGTGCTCTTATTATTGTTATTTTTTGTGTTATTCTCATCATCATTAATATTGTTATTATTGTCATCATCATTAATTAAAAAATGTACTTTTATTTGCTGAAATAATAATATAATAAAGATAATATTATTAATGATAACAATAATATATTAATAATACTAATAATTGAAATCTGATTAGAAATGTTTGGAATTGTATTTGCTGTAAAATCAATGATCAAAAAAAAATTGTCTAACTCTATTTTCGGACTCAAAATAAACACAAAAGTAATGTGTTTTTAATTGCGACAATTGGCAGCACACATGTTGTAACAATAACAAAAACAACATTGTTATTATCATCATCATCATCATCATCATCTTTCTTGTTAATATCATTGTTGTTATTGTTATTATTACAAAAATATATATATTTTTTTAATTATCATTGCTATTATCGTTGTCATTATCATTATTCTGCGATGAGGTGGCGACTTGTCCAGGGTGTACCCCGCCTACCGCCCGAATGCAGCTGAGATAGGCTCCAGCGACCCCCCACGACCCCAACAGGGACAAGCGGTAGAAAATGGATGGATGGATTATTATTATTCTCATCGTCATCACTTAAATTTACATTTTGGATTAAAATGTTCTCATTAAAATGGGATTGTACTTGTAGGAATAATATTACAATAATGATAATAATTGCAAAAATTAAGTTGAAACTATCTTTTCAACTTTAGCTTTGAATTAAAAAAATGTAATTTGGCGCAAAATGTTTAATCTATATAAATGTATTACTTTACTTTTTTGCATTAAAACTATATTACCCTCATAATATATCATAATTGTTATTATTAAAGGTAGATTTTAGATTGAAATGTTATCATTTAAATTCACATGTAATATTTAGTATAATAGTATTGGTAATAATAGTAATAGAATACGATTAATTACATACTACACATACTGTATTTACATTACAATACCAGCACACATCCTAACTATATTTTTACCTTTTGTTCGTCAATTAAACAATTTCATTAATATATATGATAATCTAAATACATTACTATTTAGATATGGGGCGGTATAGCTCGGTTGGTAGAGCGGCCGTGCCAGCAACTTAAGGGTTGCAGGTTCGATCCCCGCTTCCGTCCGCCATCCTAGTCACTACCGTTGTGTCCTTGGGCAAGACACTTTACCCACCTGCTCCCAGTGCCACCCACACTGGTTTAAATGTAACTTAGATATTGGGTTTAACAATGTAAAGCGCTTTGAGTCACTTGAGAAAAAGCGCTATATAAATGTAATTCACTTCACTTCACTATAATTGTGGACTAAATTATGAAGGGAATTTATTTAGTTAGAATTACAAAACTTCAAAATTATTTTTATTAACCAACCAAAGTTAAAAGTTGCTGAAATTTTGCAGATTTTTCGGCTGTCAATTTCAAACTATCTGGTGGAGGCACACACAAGCTTGACTAAATAGACCGTAGCAAAAAATATGTGCTTCATAGAAAAGTCACAAAAAAAATGTAATTTTGTTCATGTTAAAGCAGGGGTGTCAAACGTCTGGCCCGTGGGCCGTATCAGGTCCGTGAACAGGTTTAACCTGACCCGCGACCTGCAAAATGAGTTTGCTTAGTATAAAAGGAGCTGCAATTTTTTAATAAAGAAGCTGCTGTTCTAAATATGTTCACTGGATGTCACAATAGCAATACCAGTGTAATACTCATCACACATACTTAATCCTCTTCGTCCCTTACGGGACATAAGGCTTCTCTGATCTGCCTCTATCTGGACCTGTCTTGAGCAACATGCTGTGCCTTGCCCCAGGTTAGGTTCATCTCCTTCAGCTCAGCTGTCACCGTACGCCGCCACGTGTTCTTGGGCCGGCCTTGCTTCCGTTTCCCAGGTGGAGTCCATCGTACTGCGATCTTGGGGATGCGGTCTTGGTCCATCCTGAGAACATGCCCAAGCCATTGGAATCGGCGGCATTTGATCACTAGCACCACACTGTTGCACTTGGTCTTCTTGTATAGATGTGCATTGGATATTTTCTCGGGCCAGAAGATTCAACAGAGTTTCCTGAGGCATCCATTGTGGAAGGCTTAAACTTTTTTCATGTCGTAGGATGTTACTCGCCAGCACTCCGAGCCGTACAACAATACAGATTTTACATTACTGTTGTAAAGTCGGACCTTCGTTCTTAAGCTATATTGCTTAGAAAAAGCACCCTGTGTCTTTACGAGTCTTGCTCTAATGTCCTTTTGCGCAGAGTTGTCCTTGCTGACGAGACTTCCCAGATAGGTAAAGCCCACATTATAGTCGAGAACGTGTCCATTCCCTGTGATTGGTACATCTGGAGTGGCATTAATGCACATCACCTGTGTTTTGGACACATTTATGTTCAGCCCTACCTGTTGGGCGAAATTGTTCAGTCTGTCAGTTTTCTCCTGCAGATGGATGTGCTATGGTGCAAGGACAGCAAGATCATCAGCAAAATCTAGATCTTCAAGTTGTGAGAACAAAGTCCACTGGATACCCCTGGGTCTGTCAGTTGTATTCCGCATGACCCAGTCTATGGCAATCAGGAAGAGAATGGGGGAAATAGTACACCCTTGCCGCACACCAGACTCCACAGTGAACCATGTAGATGGCTCACCATTAACAATGACGCTGCATTCAAAGTGACGGTAGAACATCCCTATGAGAGTGACCAGTTTTGGAGGAACTCCATAGACCCCAACAATATTCCATAGGGTGTCACGATGTAGGCTTTGCGAAAGTCGATGAAGTTGATGTGCAGGGGAGTGTTCCATTCTACACACTGCTTGATAATGTTCCTCAGAGCGAAGATCTGGTCTATGCAGCCCCTTCCTCTCCTGAACCCTGCTTGTTCCTGCCGTAGCTTCTGATCAATAGTGGAATCGATTCTGCCGAGTAAAATCCTGCAGAAGACATTAGATGGTACTGATAGCAGTGTGATGCCCCTCCAGTTGTCACAATTTTGGAGGTTTCCTTTCTTGGGGAGTTTGACAATCAGGCCCTTGTACCAGTCTTGAGGTATTACTTCCTTCTCCCAGATGTCTTTAAAGAGATCAGTAAGCACATTGACGGAGGTGTTAAGGTCAGCTTTCAGCATCTCTGCATGGACAGTCTATGCTGGCGGCTTTCCCATTCTTCAAGGCTTTGATCTCTTCCTTACTTGGGGGAGTGGTCTCGATGTCAAGGACACTTTCTGCTGGTGAAGGGTTGGCAGGATCATCTGGCTCTGGGCAGTTGAGTACCTCATAGAAATGCTCAGCCCATCTCAAGATCTGGCCACTCTCAGTGGTGAGGATGTTGCCTTGTTTATCTTTGACAGGGGCCGGCTGGCTGGTGTACGTGCCTGTGAGTTGCTTTGTGATCTTGTAAATCGTACTCAACTCAACCCGTGCAGCTGCACACTCAGCTTTCTCTGCTAGATCCTCAACAAAGGCCCTTTCGTCACTCCTTGCACTCTTCTTTACCTCTCTGTCCTTTTCCTTGTAGGCTTTCTAGACCTGCTCATGGAGCCTGGGCGATTTTTGTGCTAAGCATCTTGGCTGTCAGCTGCTTTCTTTCTTCAATTCTTTGCCAGGTGCCCGGTATTAACCATTCTTTGTTCCCTCTCTTTCTATAGCCCAAGACGTTGGTGGCTGCCCCTACGTAAGACTTTTTGATGTTCTCCCACTTGCCTTGAGTGTCTGAATCTTAGTCCGCAGGTTTGGCGAGAGCACTGAAGCGGTTCTTCAGTTCCAGGCAGAACACATGACACTGTTTAAAGATGATTGTCAGCTGACTTTAAGCGCCCTCTGTATTGGCTGACAGATGAAATAACGAAGCAGTAAGATGCAAAAACTTAAGTCAACATGACCATCATCTTTGTAGTTAGAGTTCCGTGCAGCGCACGCAATTGGTTAACGGCACGATGTGCACTCTGAACTCCATTGTAAAAATGTTTGTTTCTACATTTTTTGTTTGTTCCATTTTTTATGCTTAAACCTACCATGTTAACATGGGTTAAGTTTGTAGTTATGGTACCTTTAATTCAGCTATTATGGTGTGTGAGAATGAGATATTTTTAAGAGTTCTTTCTTTATCAATAGTCATGTTTAAAGCAGCCAATATTTTCCCATGTGTACACTTTGTGCTTGTATCTTATGTCCGCTAGTAAACTCTGTGTTTCACCTTGAAGGTGCTGGAATGTGTATTGGGAGTATAATGTACTCCCTTTTTACCTTATCAGTTTAGAACAATAAGGCTGTATTTTTTTCGGGCGGGAGGGGGCTTTTTTCATACTCAATAAGCTGACTGTTTCCGTGTGATTTTCAGACCGCTTTTTGATGCTGCTATTATAGCATCGTGAGGGCTGATTTCCTAAAGCTTTAGTAAAACTTGATAATATTGCTATTCTGTCTTGGTGGTCCTTCTTACTCAACATATATGTCATCCGAAAGAATTTGGGATTGACCAGTGTCTTTTATTCCCTGAGAGGAAGACTGGTCAGACGCAACAGGTGTCATTTTGACAATTGTTTTGCTGCATGAATGTGAGCGTGAATGTTGTCTGTGTTAGCCCTGCGATGAGGTGGCGACTTGTCCAGGGGGTACCGCCCCTTCCGCCCGAATGCAGCTTGGATAAACTCCTGCACCCTTGTGAATCCGAGAGGGACAAGCGGTAGAAAATGGATGGATGGATGGATGGATATATTATAATTTTAATATTTGAATAATGATAAACGAATGTGTTGCGGCAGTTGCGGATGTCACCAATGCGGCGGTTTGAGGAAACACTTGATTGCTTTTCCATACACGTCTTTAATGGTGAACTGCCAACATGAAAATGCTAAACAGGAAGTGCTTAAAGTTTAATGACTGAGTCTAAGTTCATTGTGTTCTATATGGTGTTTTGAAACTGCACCAATTTTTTCCTCAAAATGTTCAACTAACTTGAAGTGTTTCGCCAAGAGGATCATTTGTAATGTGTACATTTTCAGAATGTGCTATTTTTGGCCAGAGTAAGACAAAGAACACAATTTGAAGTTGTCTTTATTTTTAAATCATTATGCCATGTTTTTACCTGTCCGGCCTTTGTGGGAATAGATTTTCCTCCATGTGGCCCCTTAGCTAAAATGAGTTTGACACCCCTGTGTTAAAAGCATGCTAACAACTGCAGGCAAATACTCACAGGAAAAGATTCTCCATGATTTCGTGATAGTCGTCGCTGTTGCTGTCTGGCAGGAAACAGGCGGCAAACATGATGATGGCGTTCACACCGTTGCCGTAATAGCCTTAACATGTACAAAAACAAAAGTAACAGTTATCATGGCAATGACTCTGGCATTAGTGCCGTATGGTCGTGTTTCTGTGGCGAATTTGAAGAAAAACTGGGATAATTCAGAATAGACTGCGGCCAAAAAAACAAACATAAAGGTAATAATAATAATAACAATAATTTGGGAATGATATGTTTAGCATTTAGGATAGTAATTCTATGTTACCTCCATGGGAGATGACTCGCATGTACGGCTCGATGATCTTCATGTTGATGCGATGCTCCTGCTCACCGATGATCACCGTCCGCCATAGTTTGCCGTCCTGACGCTCCTCCTCGCCGCCGTAGGTCGGAATGGAGTCGTACAACTCGCTTGTCCGACTTCGACTGGCTGCTCTGGGATCTTCCAAAGAATACAAGAAGTATAAGCGCAACCGCGGGGTCGACATTTTTTTCATTTTTATTGTTTTATGGTTAGCCCACCGTCCCCGTCCATCTCGTGGTCCGTGCAGTCCAGGTAATCGCCTTCATCTGGAGTGTCAATGTCATCCACGTTGATGTCAAGGTCATCCGGCGTCTCCCCTAAGTCATCCTCGCTCTGGTCCAGAGAGAGACTGATGCGGGGGGCTGATAGCTTCTTCCGCTGGGTGGCGCCTCCTTCCAGAGGTAGGGAGGTGGGCGGGGCTGAAATAAAACAAGAGGTGGTGATTTTGATGTATTCGGCCTATCAACATGATCAGGCACAAAGATCTAAGCTAATGTTGGGTTGGGACCCCCTGGAGAGTTACAAGCAGCAGGGGAGATTTTCATGATTTTTTTGTCTACACTTTAGTATTCATGTTAGAACGATACACAAGCCTTCAGCAAGGTGGCAGCAGTGCTCAATCTGATCGACGGGCTCAATGTTCTACCCAGTAGAAACTGTAAGTGCACAGGAACACATGTACAAAACCCAAAACCAGTGAAGTTGGCACGTTGTGTAATTCGTAAATAAATACAGAATACAATGATTTGCAAATCCTTTTCAACTTATATTCAATTGAATAGACTGCAAAGACAAGATATTTAATGTTCGAACTGAGAAACTTTTTTTTTTTTTTGCAAATAATCATTAACTTGGAATTTAATGGCAGCAACACATTGCAAAAAAGTTGACACAGGGGAATTTTTACCACTGTGTTACATGGCCTTTCCTTTTAACAACACTCAGTAAACGTTTGGGAACTGAGGAGACCAATTTTTTAAGATTTTCAGGTGGAATTCTTTCCCATTCTTGCTTGATGTACAGTCTGTACAGCTTGTACAGACTGTATAATGCATATGTTCCTTCTTGACTGCACTTAAATGTAGAGTATATGTAGTATATGTAGAATATATTTATATTATTTATATATTATATATATATATAATATATTATATATATTATAGTATTTATTATTATTCTTGTCTATTGTGAGCGAACTGTGGTGCTGAATTTCCCTCAGGGATCAATAAAGTACTTCCTATTCTATTCTATTCTAACGTTGTTCAAGAGTCCTGGGTCTCCGTTGTCGTATTTTACGATTCATATTGCGCCACACATTTTCAATGGGAGACAGGTCTGGACTACAGGCAGGCCAGTCTAGTACCCGCACTCTTTTACTATAAAGCCACGCTGTTGTAACACGTGGCTCGGCATTGACTTGCTGAAATAAGCAGGGGCGTCCATGATAACGTTGCTTGGATGGCAACATATGTTGCTCCAAAACTTGTATGTACCTTTCAGCATTAACGATGTCTTCACAGATGTGTGAGTTACCCATGCCTTGGGCACTAATACACCCCCATACCATCACAGATACTGGCTTTTGAACTTTGCACCTATAACAATCCAAATGGTTCTTTTCCTCTCTGTTTCAGAGGACACAACATCCACAGTTTCCAAAACCAATTTGAAATGTGGACTCGTCAGACCACAGAATGCTTTTCCACTTTGCATCAGTCCATCTTAGATGAGCTCGGTTCCAGCGAAGCTGGCGACGTTTCTGGGTGTTGTTGATAAATGGCTTTCGCTTTGCATAGTAGAGATTTAACTTGTACTTACAGATGTAGCGACGAACTGTAGTTACTGACAGTGGTTTTCTGAAGTGTTTCTGAGCCCATGTGGTGATATCCTTTACACACTGATGTCGCTTTTTGATGCAATACCGCCTGAGGGATCCAAGGTCACGGGCATTCAATGTTACATGCAGATTCTCTGAACCTTTTGATGACATTACAGACCTTAGATGGTGAAATCCCTAAATTCCTTGCAATAGCTCGTTGAAAAATGTTGTTCTTAAACTGTTTGATCATTTGCTCACGCATTTTTTGACCCTCGGCCCATCCTTGTTTGTGAATGACTGAGCATTCAATGGAAGCTGCTTTTATACCCAATCATGGCACCCGCCTGTTCCCAATTAGCCTGTTCACCAGTGGGATTTTCCAAATAAGTGTTTGATGAGCAGGGCTTCACAGTGGAAGAGGGGTTAGTGCATCTGCCTCACAATACGAAGGTCCTGAGTAGTCTTGGGTTCAATCCCGGGCTCGGGTTCTTTCTGTGTGGAGTTTGCATGTTCTCCCCGTGACTGCGTGGGTTCCCTCCGGGTACTCCGGCTTCCTCCCACTTCCAAAGACATGCACCTGGGGATAAGTTGATTGGCAACACTAAAATTGGCCCTAGTGTGTGAATGTGAGTGTGAATGTTGTCTGTCTATCTGTGTTGGCCCTGCGATGAGGTGGCGACTTGTCCAGGGTGTACCCCGCCTTCCGCCCGATTGTAGCTGAGATAGGCTCCAGCGCCCCCCGCGACCCCAATGGGAATAAGCGGTAGAAAATGGATGGATGGATGGTGTTTGATGAGCATTCCTCAACTTTCTCAGTCTTTTTTGCCACTTGTGCCAACTTTTTTGAAACATGTTGCGGGCATCAAATTCCAAATGAGCTAATATTTGCAAAAAATAAAAAGGTTTTACAGTTCAAACGTTAAGTATCTTGTCTTTGCAGTCTATTGAATTTAATATAGGTTGAAAAGGATTTGCAAATCATTGTATTCTGTTTTTATTTACGATTTACACAACCTACCAACTTCACTGGTTTTGGGGTTTGTACTTACTACTTCTGCACAGCAGTAGTAGTTAGTACATAGAAACACATGTGTGCTTTCAACTTTCCTATACGTACTACTTCTACTCAGTAGAATTAGTTAGTACATAGGAACACATGAACACTTTCAGCCTATACTTGGTAGGAGTAGTAAGTACACAGGAGCACATGTGTACAGAGATAACGGCAGCTAAAACATAGAGAAGTTGTGACAGAAATGGAGGGGCAATAATGACTGTGTTGTACAAATACATTTTTAAAAAATGATCACGTTCATAATCATTCAGAGGGAGTTGCATTAAAAATGTTGTCTCCCAGAGGGGTCATGACAGAAAATAATTAAGAAGCACTGATCTAAGCAATAATTGCTGAACCTGACTTTGTGTCAGTTAATAAAATAGAAATAACATACAGAAAAAAAAATACAATAAAATGGGGAAAAATAACACTAAAACACATTATCAACACCCCCGTGACCCTGAGAGGGACAAGCGGTGGCAAATGGTTGGATAATATCTTTTGAAAACCTTTTTTAAAATAATGTTTTGCTTAGTATTGTCATTTTGTTTTTGTTATTCTTCATGATGTCATGAATTGTATTCATTGTTTTTATTTGGTTATATTTATGTACAGCACTTTCACGTTTTATATGTGCAAAACAAATAAACTTTGAAATGAATATACATTATTATTATTATTATTTTATTGGTAAATTAGCATCTAGTGTAAATAATAATAATCCTGGAAAATTATAAAAACTAAAGATAAAATAACTGAAAATCTATGTACAATTAAATTATTATTTTTTTTACATTATTTAATATACATTTGTAATATCAATTTGAAATCTTGCTGCATTAATAAAAGTGTGATTAAGTGTCATGATCATTACTAAAATATGTTAGGGGAACACATTGAGCAGTGACCCCAATATACAGAGAAGGTAGGTGACGTGCATGTTAAGAGTGTTTTTTTTTTAGGAGCAACTGAGGCCCCATGTGCACTAAGGTTATCCAGGGTAAATTCCACTTAACCTTATCCTTGTCCACACACACACGCACAATGGTCGTTTAAAGGCCTACTAAAATACGATTTTCTTATTCAAACGGGGATAACAGGTCCATTCTATGTGTCATACTTGATCATTTCGCGATATTGCCATATTTTTGCTGAAAGGATTTAGTAGAGAACATCGACGATAAAGTTCGCAACTTTGGTCGCTGATAAAAAAGCCTTGCCTGTACCGGAAGTAGCAGACGATATGCGCATGACGTCACAGGTTGTGGAGCTCCTCACATCTGCACATTGTTTACAATCATGGCCACCAGCAGCGAGAGCAATTCGGACCGAGAAAGCGACGATTTCCCCATTAATTTGAGCGAGGATGAAAGAATTGTGGATGAGGAAAGTGAGAGTGAAGGACTAGAGGGCAGTGGGAGCGATTCAGATAGAGAAGATGCTGTGAGAGGCGGGTGGGACCTGATATTCAGCTGGGAATGACTAAAACAGTAAATAAACACAAGACATATATATACTCTATTAGCCACAACACAACCAGGCTTATATTTAATATGCCACAAATGAATCCCTCCTCTCTGAGCTGCCACCTTAACGTGGTAGAGGAGTTTGCGTGTCCCAATGATCCTAGGAGCTATGTTGTCCGGGGGCTTTATGCCCCCTGGTAGGGTCTCCCAAGACAAACTGGTCCTAGGTGAGGGATCAGACAAAGAGCGGCTCGAAGACCTCCATGAATAATAAAAAACAGGGACCCAGATTTCCCTCGCCCGGACGCGGGTCACCGGGGCCCCCCTCTGGAGCCAGGCCCGGAGGTGGGGCACGATGGCGAGCGCCTGGTGGCCGGGCCTGTCCCCATGGGGCCCGGCCGGGCACAGCCCGAAGAGGCAACGTGGGTCCCCCCTCCAATGGGCTCACCACCCATAGCAGGGGTCATAGAGGTCGGGTGCGATGTGAGCTGGGCGGAAGCCGAAGGCAGGGCACTTGGCGGTCCGATCCTCGGCTACAGAAGCTAGCTCTTGGGACGTGGAACGTCACCTCGCTGGGGGGGAAGGAGCCTGAGCTAGTGCGCGAAGTGGAGAAGTTCCGGCTAGATATAGTCGGACTCACTTCGACGCACAGCAAGGGCTCTGGAACTAGTTCTCTCGAGAGGGGCTGGACTCTCTTCCACTCTGGCGTTGCCGGCAGTGAGAGGCGACGGGCTGGGGTGGCAATTCTTGTTTCCCCCCGGCTCAGAGCCTGTACGTTGGAGTTCAACCCGGTGGACGAGAGGGTAGCTTCCCTCCGCCTTCGGGTGGGGGAACGGGTCCTGACTGTGGTTTGCGCTTACGCGCCAAACCGCAGCTCAGAGTACCCACCCTTTTTGGATTCACTCGAGGGAGTACTTGAGAGTGCTCCCCCGGGTGATTCCCTCGTGCTACTGGGGGACTTCAATGCTCATGTTGGCAACGACAGTGAAACCTGGAGAGGCGTGATTGGGAAGAATGGCTGCCCGGATCTGAACCCGAGCGGTGTTTTGTTATTGGACTTTTGTGCCCGTCACAGATTGTCCATAACGAACACCATGTTCAAACATAATGTCCATATGTGCACTTGGCACCAGGACACCCTAGGCCGCAGTTCCATGATCGACTTTGTAGTTGTGTCATCGGATTTGCGGCCTCATGTTTTGGACACTCGGGTGAAGAGAGGGGCGGAGCTTTCTACCGATCACCACCTGGTGGTGAGTTGGCTGCGATGGTGGGGGAGGATGCCGGACAGACCTGGCAGGCCCAAACGCATTGTGAGGGTTTGCTGGGAACGTCTGGCAGAGTCTCCTGTCAGAGAGAGTTTCAATTCCCACCTCCGGAAGAACTTTGAACATGTCACGAGGGAGGTGCTGGACATTGAGTCCGAATGGACCATGTTCCGCGCCTCTATTGTCGAGGCGGCTGATTGGAGCTGTGGCCGCAAGGTAGTTGGTGCTTGTCGTGGCGGTAATCCTAGAACCCGTTGGTGGACACCGGCGGTGAGGGATGCCGTCAAGCTGAAGAAGGAGTCCTATCGGGTTCTTTTGGCTCATAGGACTCCTGAGGCAGCGGACAGGTACCGACAGGCCAAGCGGTGTGCGGCTTCAGCGGTCGCAGAGGCAAAAACTCGGACATGGGAGGAGTTCGGGGAAGCCATGGAAAACGACTTCCGGACGGCTTCGAAGCAATTCTGGACCACCATCCGCCGCCTCAGGAAGGGGAAGCAGTGCACTATCAACACCGTGTATGGCGGGGATGGTGTTCTGCTGACCTCGACTGCGGATGTTGTGGATCGGTGGAGGGAATACTTCGAAGACCTCCTCAATCCCACCAACACGTCTTCTTATGAGGAAGCAGAGCCTGGGGAGTCTGTGGTGGGCTCTCCTATTTCTGGGGCTGAGGTTGCTGAGGTAGTTAAAAAGGTCCTCGGTGGCAAGGCCCCAGGGGTAGATGAGATCCGCCCGGAGTTCCTTAAGGCTCTAGATGCTGTGGGGCTGTCTTGGTTGACAAGACTCTGCAGCATCGCGTGGACATCGGGGGCGGTACCTCTGGATTGGCAGACCGGGGTGGTGGTTCCTCTCTTTAAGAAGGGGAACCGGAGGGTGTGCTCTAACTATCGTGGGATCACACTCCTCAGCCTTCCCGGTAAGGTCTATTCAGGTGTACTGGAGAGGAGGCTACGCCGGATAGTCGAACCTCGGATTCAGGAGGAACAGTGTGGTTTTCGTCCTGGTCGCGGAACTGTGGACCAGCTCTATACTCTCGGCAGGGTCCTTGAGGGTGCATGGGAGTTTGCCCAACCAGTCTACATGTGTTTTGTGGACTTGGAGAAGGCATTCGACCGTGTCCCTCGGGAAGTCCTGTGGGGAGTGCTCGAAGAGTATGGGGTATCGGACTGTCTGATTGTGGCAGTCCGCTCCCTGTATGCTCAGTGCCAGAGCTTGGTCCGCATTGCCGGCAGTAAGTCGGACACGTTTCCAGTGAGGGTTGGACTCCGCCAAGGCTGCCCTTTGTCACCGATTCTGTTCATAACTTTTATGGACAGAATTTCTAGGCGCAGTCAAGGCGTTGAGGGGATCTGGTTTGGTGGCTGCAGGATTAGGTCTCTGCTTTTTGCAGATGATGTGGTCCTGATGGCTTCATCTGCCCAGGATCTTCAGCTCTCACTGGATCGGTTCGCAGCCGAGTGTGAAGCGACTGGGATGAGAATCAGCACCTCCAAGTCCGAGTCCATGGTTCTCGCCCGGAAAAGGGTGGAGTGCCATCTCCGGGTTGGGGAGGAGATCTTTCCCCAAGTGGAGGAGTTCAAGTACCTCGGAGTCTTGTTCACGAGTGAGGGAAGAGTGGATCGTGAGATCGACAGGCGGATCGGTGCGGCGTCTTCAGTAATGCGGACGCTGTATCGATCCGTTGTGGTGAAGAAGGAGCTGAGCCGGAAGGCAAAGCTCTCAATTTACCGGTCGATCTACGTTCCCATCCTCACCTATGGTCATGAGCTTTGGGTTATGACCGAAAGGACAAGATCACGGGTACAAGCGGCCGAAATGAGTTTCCTGCGCCGGACGGCGGGGCTCTCCCTTAGAGATAGGGTGAGAAGCTCTGCCATCCGGGGGGAGCTCAAAGTAAAGCCGCTGCTCCTCCACATGGAGAGGAGCCAGATGAGGTGGTTCGGGCATCTGGTCAGGATGCCACCCGAACGCCACCCTAGGGAGGTGTTTAGGGCACGTCCGACCGGTAGGAGGCCGCGGGGAAGACCCAGGACACGTTGGGAAGACTATGTCTCCCGGCTGGCCTGGGAACGCCTCGGGGTCCCACAGGAAGAGCTGGACGAAGTGGCTGGGGAGAGGGAAGTCTGGGCTTCCCTGCTTAGGCTGCTGCCCCCGCAACCCGACCTCGGATAAGCGGAAGAAGATGGATGGATGGATGGACAAATGAATCCCGCATAACAAACACCTCCCCCCTCCCGTCCATATAACCCGCCAATACAACTCAAACACCTGCACAACACACTCAATCCCACAGCCTAAAGTACCGTTCACCTCCCCAAAGTTCATACAGCACATATATTTCCCCAAAGTCCCCAAAGTTACGTACGTGACATGCACATAGCGGCACGCACGTACGGGCAAGCGATCACATGTTTGGAAGCCGCAGCTGCATGCGTACTCACGGTACCGCGACTGTGCATCCAACTCAAAGTCCTCCTGGTAAGAGTCTCTGTTGTCCCAGTTCTCCACAGGCCAATGGTAAAGCTTGACTGTCATCTTCCGGGAATGTAAACAATGAAACACCGGCTGTGTTTGTGTTGCTGCAGTCGGCCGCAATACACCGCTTCCCACCTACAGCTTTCTTCTTTGCTGTCTCCATTGTTCATTGAACAAATTGCAAAAGATTCACCAACACAGATGTCCAGAATACTGTGGATTTTTGCAATGAAAACAGACGACTTAATAGCTGTCCACCATGCTGTCCCACAATGTCCTCTACAATCCGTGACGTCACGCGCTGACGTCATCATACCGAGATGTTTTTAGCAGGATATTTCGCGCAAAATTTAAAATTGCACTTTAGTAAGCTAACCCGGCCGTATTGGCATGTGTTGCAATGTTAAGATTTCATCATTGATATATAAACTATCAGACTGCGTGGTCGGTAGTAGTGGCTTTCAGTAGGCCTTTAACACACACACACACACACACACACTTACCAGGTCTACTTTCGCTTCCTTCAGAGTTCATTTTAGGCTCCGACATCAGCTCCATCCCGAGGAGGACCTGCAATAAGAGCGCATAAAAACAACAACACATCATGATGGTGTAATTATTCTACAGTACAAGTGGAAAATAGTCATTCTCAAAATAAAGCTCATTTTCCCACCCTTGAAAGGAGGAGGAAGGAGATGCTGGGAGACAGCAGGAAGTGTAAGCTAGGTACTTATTACGTCATCACAACAATGCCCCCCCCTCCCTCCTTCTTCCCCCCCACTACCACCCGCACTACATTCCAAACAAACGACGACGTCAAAGAAGCAAACACCCGACATTGAGCTCACTCGTACTGGACGAGGCCATTTAAGACGGATAATTGGCGTCTGTGTGCAGCATCCTCCTTCGTGGAGGATGCTGAGATGTTCCACTTTCACTCAGCGTCCCGCCCCTCCCCCTCCTGCCTGCGTGTTAAGAAGAGCCACAAAAACACCATCAAGGTCTCCTTCTTCATGTCGTTTTCTTTACTCACCGCTGCTGGAGAGGGAGCTGCTGTGTGTCAAAACATGGATCCCAGCGCCTCACTTCCTGCTGCCAGCCTCTCGCCGGAGATACTCGGCGCGCGAACCGCTCACAGCTGCCACCATTTTATGGTCACATGACCAGGGCCATGACCATATAAGGGCAATCGCCTGCGTCTATAGCAGCTCTGCAGGCAGTGCAACTTAGACTTAGACTTCCTTTTTATTGTCATTCAAATTTGAACTTGACACTACAGATAAGAACAACATTTCGTTGCATTAGCTCATGGTAGTGCAGGATAAACAAATCAATAAGGTGCAGATATAAATAAATAGATTACTGTACAGATAAATATATTGCACTTTTGCATATGAATCCACGTTTATGGATGTATGTTATATTGTCTTTATATTCCAGCAAGTTAATCCATTTTTGGGGGGAATTGAGGGGATAATTATGATGCGTTCAAGAGTCTTACGGCCTGAGGGAAGAAGCTGTTACAGAACCTGCAGGTTCTGCTTCGGAGGCTGCGGAACCTCTTTCTCGAGTCCAGCAGTGAAAACAGTCCTTTTTGGGGGTGGGAGGAGTCTCTGCAGATTTTCTGAGCCTTGGTCAGGCAGCGGCTTTTTGCGATCTCCTGGATAGGAGGAAGAGAAGTCCCGATGATGTGATGAGTGAGTGGACATGTGAGTTGGTTGTTATTAATGTTGTTTTATTACTGTAAACGGTAACTCATTATTATTATTATTGTTATTGTTATTGTTATTGTTATTATTATTATTATTATTATTATTATTGTTATCCATCCATCCATCCATCCATCCATCTTCTTCCGCTTATCCGAGGTCGGGTCGCGGGGGCAGCAGCCTAAGCAGGGAAGCCCAGACTTCCCTCTCCCCAGCCATTTCTTCCAGCTCGTCCCGGGGGATCCCGAGGCGTTCCCAGGCCAGCCGGGAGACATAGTCTTCCCAACGTGTCCTGGGTCTTCCCCGTGGCCTCCTACCAGTCGGACGTGCCCTAAACACCTCCCTTGGGAGGCGTTCAGGTGGCATCCTGACCAGATGCCCGAACCACCTCATCTGGCTCCTCTCGATGTGGAGGAGCAGCGGCTTTACTTTGAGCTCCCCCCGGATGACAAAGCTTCTCACCCTATCTCTAAGGGAGAGCCCCGCCACCCGGCGGAGGAAACTCATTTCGGCCGCTTGTACCCGTGATCTTGTCCTTTCGGTCATAACCCAAAGCTCATGACCATAGGTGAGGATGGGAACGTAGATCGACCGGTAAATTGAGAGCTTTGCCTTCCGGCTCAGCTCCTTCTTCACCACAACGGATCGATACAGCGTCCGCATTACTGAAGACGCCGCACCGATCCGCCTGTCGATCTCACAATCCACTCTTCCCTCACTCGTGAACAAGACTCCGAGGTACTTGAACTCCTCCACTTGGGGAAGGGTCTCCTCCCCAACCCGGAGATGGCACTCCACCCTTTTCTGGGCTATTATTGTTATTATTATTATTACTATTAGCCTTTAGGGTAAAAGCACTTTAAAAATAATTAAACCATGTCCATTCATCGATTTTCTACCTCTTGTCCCGTTCGGGGTCGCAGGGGGCGCTGGAGCCTATCCCAGCTCCATCCGGGCGGAAGGCGGGGTACACACTGGACAACTCGCCATTTCAATTAAACCATGTGTGCTGACAATTGTTTTAAAAACACATGAACCAGCGTTTTCCATCCATCCATCCATTTTCTACCGCTTGTCCCTTTTGGGGTTGCGGGGGGTGCTGGAGCCTATTGGTGTTGCCAATCAACCTATCCCCAGGTGCAGGTTTTTGGCGGTGGGAGGAAGCCGGAGTACCCGGAGGGAACCCACGCAGTCACGGGGAGAACATGCAAACTCCACACAGAAAGATCCCGAGCCCGGGATTGAACTCAGGACTACTCAGGACCTTCGTATTGTGAGGCAGATGCACTAACCCCTGTTCCACAGTGCTGCCTTGAACCAGCGTTTTGTGGTGCAAAATTCTGCAAATTAATCTTGCTTTTGGGTAGATGGTAGAGCTAGGTTCCTGGTTCGATTCCAGCTTCTGGCGTCCTAGTCAATCAATCAATCAGAGTCTTATATAGCCCTTAATCACAAGTGTCTCAAAGGGCTGCACAAGCCACAACGACATCCTTGGCTCAGATCCCACATCGGGGCAAGAAAAAACTCAACCCAATGGGATACAATGAGAAACCTTGGAGGGGACCGCATATGGACGTTGTGTCCTCCGGTACAATGGACGTCGAGTGGATCTAGTTATTTGTGTGAGAGTCCAGTCCATAGTGGGGTCAGCAGGGGATCATCTTGAGTGGAGACAGGTCAGCAGCGCAAAGACGTCCCCAACTGATGTACAGATGAGTGGTCCACCTAGGGTCCCGACTTTGGACAGCTAGCGAATCATCTGCGGTCAACTAATAACCTATTCACGCAGGAGAGGGGAGCATAGCTTAAAAGAAACGGCAGATCAACTGGTCTAAAAGAGGGGTCTTGAAAGCGCCGCTCGTCACAGATGAGGCTCCGGCTGAGTTGGAGATGATCGATCTTTGTGAGGAGGACCAACTGAAAGCTGCTTGAAGGGAAGGGACCATTGAGTTCTGGAAAAGTGTGCCAATGGAAAAATACCCCAATGTCAAACGGGCTGCGCTTAAGACACTGTCAATGTTTGGGTCAACATACGTCTGCGAGTCTCTGTGTTCTACCCTGAAACGTGTGAAATCAAAGCATCGATCTGTTCTGACTGACACCCATGTGAAACAATTGCTTCGAGTGGCAACAACGGAATACAAGCCAGATTTGGAGAGGATTGTCCACGACAAGGAATGCCAGAAGTCCCACTAAGCAACATGCATAGTAAGAGAAAAAATATTATATTTTTGTATGTGGACTTGGTTGAACTGAGAGTTTGTGTGTGTGAGACAGTGCACACAATGTTAATTGTTGAAAATAACTGGCCTGTGGTCTTAGTACTGTAGGAGTCATGTTGGTGTGTGACATTTACAATACATCTGGCTGAGCAGAGGTCTGTGTGTGTGTGTGTGTGTGTGTGTGTGTGTGTGTGTGTGTGTGTGTGTGTGTGTGTGTGTGTGTGTGTGTGTGTGTGTGTGTGTGTGTGTGTGTGTGTGTGTGTGTGTGCGCCAGTGACGTGCGGTGAGGTTGATGGCTGACTTCATCACAGTCAGATTTACAAACATATGAACCCTAAAGAGTATCTTATTCACCATTTGATTGGCAGCAGTTAACGGGTTATGTTTAAAAGCTCATACCAGCGTTCTTCCCTGCTTGGCACTCAGCATCAAGGGTTGGAATTGGGGGTTAAATCACCAAAAATGATTCCCGGGCGCGACGCCACTGCTGCCCTCACCTCCCAGGGGGTGATCAAGGGGATGGGTCAAATGCAGAGGACAAATTTCACCACACCTAGTGTGTGTGTGACAATCATTGGTACTTTAACTTAACTTTAACTTTACACATACAAACTGTAGCATACAAAAAAGCACATTTAATTAAAAAAAAACTTTATTATGGTCTTACCTTTACTTATAAATGAAGTCCATGCGCCGCTCCTTCTGAACAAAAGCATCGATAACTTGTTCATAGAAGTCTTCCTTATCTTTCTTCAGTTTTAAAAGTCTCTCTGTCTCGATGGAGATCTTCCTTTAATTATTACCTCCTGCTTCGATTGAAAGTCCAGTTTAGAAAACTGTTTTATTTTAAATATGTAATCCTCCATCTCCCCTAGAGGGGGGGGGGGGGGGGGGGGGGGGTTACCCCTCTCCAAGGTTTCTCATAGTCATTCACATCGACGTCCCACTGAGGTGAGTTTTTCCTTGCCCTTATGTGGGCTTTGTACGGAGGATGTCGTTGTGGCTTGTGCAGCCCTTTGAGACACTTGTGATTTAGGGCTATATAAATAAACATTGATTGATTGATTGATGTTAAACATCCAGGCGAGAGGAAAAAATAAACGGTCGCTAACTGTTGCTGCTTGTTGTCACTTCTTCTGCAGCCGAGTAGTCGCAAGAATGATCTCTGGGATCACTACCGCCCTCTACCACCAGGAGGCGGGATTACTGCGAGCCTCACACAGTGCGTCTTCGCAGTAGTTTTATGATTGCTCAGCACAAGAATTACGTTACACACATACAGTTGTTGACAAAATACACTGTACATTATATACCTCAGCTAACTAAACTATGGAAATGTATAATATAATTCATATAGCAATACGGTCTCACTGCACAGCAGGCCAGCCGAGTCATTGCGCAATCCATGGTGAGGCTCAACTGAGTGACGTGCCTCAACTGGCTGCTGATCACCCCAAGTCTCTTCTCAGTATTTGAACAGCAAATGTGAAAATTCAGTGATTTTGAATAAAAAATAATCTAAAACTGGTGAAGTTAAATGGAAAATAACTTTATAGTACAATCACTGGATAAATTTAATAATTTTTTTTT
This sequence comes from Nerophis lumbriciformis, assembly GCF_033978685.3. Classification (NCBI taxonomy): domain Eukaryota; kingdom Metazoa; phylum Chordata; class Actinopteri; order Syngnathiformes; family Syngnathidae; genus Nerophis; species Nerophis lumbriciformis. The sequence goes on from NC_084579.2 coordinate 29,471,715, forward strand.
CTTTTTACATTTTTTTTCTTTCCATGACGGCACATGAGGCCCCGCCTCACCTGCCTCCCCTGACTGCACGTCACTGGTCTTTGGTATGACTCTCAAACTGATGGTTTGAACTCACAACCTGCTGATCTCAGGGCGGACACTCTAACCTACACCCAAAAATGTGTTTTCTTGTATGTTCAAAACATTCATATTTTCTTTTCATTACTAATTTCTTCTTGTTGTTGTTGTTTTTCAACATTCCAAAATAAATACTTATACTTATGTTAAATAATTCAGCGAATAATATTCAAGCAGCAGATTGTACTCACCCTTAAAAGGATGTACTAAAGCAGCACACACACCAAGCCAACTTTCTCTTACAGTCATTCCAAGTACAGTTTAATTGACCTACTAGGACTGTGTCAGGACAGCCGAACAGGAAGTCCAACCGGTCTGAAGCATGGCAGTTTGGTGCAAAGGAGTTCCCACCGAGCGTTGCCACACCTTAAGAGGTGTCTTGATTTATTTGTCAGCATAATTAGCGTTGGCCCAGATCAGGCCAGGTGACAACACGCGTGACAACTACAGACATTACACAGACAACCGTCTCCTTTCTCATCATGCAGGTTGCATCATATCGGTGAAAAAAAACCGATCTACTGTCTTGTTGTCCGCGGGAAAATGGTGGCCTAGTACATCCAAACGACTCCCAAATACTCTGCGGTGAAATGCCGTGCGGTTAAAAAGACGAGTCAAAGATACTCTACATCAGTGGTCCCCAACCTTTTGGTAACTGCGGACCGGTCAACGCTTGAAAATTTGTCCCACGGACCGGGGTGGGGGGGGGGGGGTTATTTTATTTTATTATTTTTTGTCATAAAAATATACACTTGTGTGCTTACGGACTGTATCCCGGCAGACTGTATTGATATATATTGATATATAATGTAGGAACAAGAAATATGAATAACAGAAAGAAACAACCCTTTTGTGCGATTGAGTGTGGATGGGGAAGGGAGGGTTTTTTTTGGATTGGTGCACTAATTGTAAGTGTGTCTTGTGTTTTTTATGTTGATTTAATTAAAAAAATAAAAATAAAAATATTTACATTTCTTTATTTTTACATTATTGTGGTTGGGGACCACTGCTCTATATGACAACAGTTATCTGTTGGTTTTAATCAACAGATCACAGGATCTTATTCAGATAATCTGAATGACAAGAGCGATCTCTTGTTTTTAAAAAACATACCGCAAAAACACTATAGTAAGAGATCCTTCGTGTGGCAGGAGTACTCTGTTTTAGGAACTGACTGCAAAAACATTAGTCAAAGAAGAGTACTCAGCTGTTTTTAGTCATCGAAGATCCTACAGGAGCATGATGCTGTTTTTAAGAACATACTGAAAAAACAAGCACTCTGTTTCAGGGATCCACTGCAAAAACAATAGTCAAAGTTAAAAGTACCAATGATTGTCACACACACACTAGGTGTGGTGAATTACCCTCTGCATTTGACCAATCCCCTTGTTTCGCCCCCTGGGAGGTGAGGGTAGCAGTGAGCAGCAGTGGTGGCCACGCTCGGGAATCATTTTGGTGATTTAAATTCCAATTCCAACCCTTGATGCTGCGTGCCAAGCAGGAGGTAATGGGTCCCATTTTTATAGTCTTTGGTATCACTCGGCTAGGGTTTGAACTCACGACCAACAGATCTCAGGGCGGACACTCTAACCACAAGGCCACTGAGTCTAGTTTTTTTGGAACACTGCAAAAAACACAAATCGTTTAACAAGAGATAATTTGTGGGACAGGAGCACTCTGTTTCAGGGATCTACAGTAAAACAAAAATAGTCCATCCATCCATCTTTTTCCGCTTATCCGAGGTCGGGTCGCGGGGGTAGCAGCCTCCTCACTGTAAACGTGTCTGACTTACTGCCGGCAATGCGGACCAAGCTCTGACACTGATCGTACAAGGAGCGGACAGCCACAATCAGACAGTCCGATACCCCATACTCTCTGAGCACTCCCCACAGGACCTCCACGGTCAAATGCCTTCTCCAAGTCCACAAAGCACATGTGGACTGGTTGGGCAAACTCCCATGCACCCTCAAGGACCCTGCCGAGAGTATAGAGCTGGTCCACAGTTCCACGACCAGGACGAAAACCACACTGTTTCTCCTGAATCCGAGGTTCGACTATCCGGCGTAGCCTCCTCTTCAGCACACCTGAATAGACCTTACCGGGAAGGCTGAGGAGTGTGATCCCACGATAGTTGGAACACACCCTCCGGTTCCCCTTCTTAAAGAGAGGAACCACCACCCCGGTCTGCCAATCCAGAGGTACCGCCCCCGATGTCCACGCGATGCTGCAGAGTCTTGTCAACCAAGACAACCCCACAGCATCCAGAACCTTAAGGAACTCCGGGCGGATCTCATCCACCCCCGGGGCCTTGCCACCGAGGAGCTTTTTTACTACCTCAGCAACCTCAGCCCCAGAAATAGGAGAGCCCACCACAGATTCCCCAGGCACTGCTTTCTCATAGGAAGACGTGTCGGTGGGATTGAGGAGGTCTTCGAAGTATTCCCTCCACCGATCCACAACATCCGCAGTCGAGGTCAGCAGAACACCATCCGCACAATACACGGTGTTGACAGTGCACTGCTTCACCCTACGGAGACGGCGGATGGTGGTCCAGAATCGCTTCGAAGCCATCCGGAAGTCGTTTTCCATGGCTTCCCTGAACTCCTCCCATGTCTGAGTTTTTGCCTCCGCGACCGCTGAAGCCGCACACCGCTTGGCCTGTCTGTACCTGTCCGCTGCCTCCGGAGTCCCATGAGCCAAAAGAACCCGATAGGACTCCTTCTTCAGCTTGACGGCATCCCTCACCGCCGGTGTCCACCAACGCGTTCTAGGATTACCGCCACGACAGGCACCAACTACCTTGCGGCCACAGCTCCAATCAGCCACCTCGACAATAGAGGTGCGGAACATGGTCCACTCGGACTCAATGTCCAGCACCTCCCTCGTGACATGTTCAAAGTTCTTCCGGAGGTGGGGATTGAAACTCTCTCTGACAGGAGACTCTGCCAGACGTTCTCAGCAGACCCTCACAATGCGTTTGGGCCTGCCAGGTCTGTCCGGCATCTTCCCCCACCATCGCAGCTAACTCACCACCAGGTGGTGATCGGTAGAAAGCTCCACCCGAGTGTCCAAAACATGAGGCCGCAAATCCGACTTTTTTGTGACGTGGAACGTCACAAAAATAGTCAATGAATCAATTTACTTATATAGCCCTAAATCACGAGTGTCTCAAAGGGCTGCACAAGCCACAACAACATCCTGGGCTCAGATCCCACATCAGGGCAAGAAAAAACTCAACCCAATGGGACAATGAGAAACCTTGGAGGGGACCGCAGATGTGGGGACCCCCATGGGCGACCGGTGCAATTGACGTCGAGTGGATGTAGCATAATATTGTGAGAGTCCAGTCCATAGTGGATCTAACATAATAGTGAGAGTCCAGTCCATAGTGGGGCCAGCAGGAGATCATCCGAGCGGAGACAGGTCAGCAGCGCAGACACGTCCCCAACCGATGCACAGGCGAGAGGACTTTGGACAGCCGGCGCTTCATCCGTGGCCACCGAACCTGTGCCGTCACTTCCACGAAGGAGAGGGGGGCAAGAAGATCTTTACTCACATTCATCTTTACATTCATACAGAAACAGACAAAAATGTATGGAACTGAAAACCTTGAGCAGCATAGATCATAGTAGTCCTGAATTACAATTGAATAAGGATATAGATCCAGATAAATATATATTTTTTCTTTCTATCAAGAATAATTCTTTTTATCATACAGACAAACAATAGAAGGGAAACATTAACATTGACAATAAACTGTTGATTATTTATTTAAACAGCAGAAGTGTGTATGCTAACTACAACAACGTGAAGCATTTTGTAACAATTCAACTAACCCTTCAAAGTGTTTGGAAACATGGATAGATGCTGAGAAGAGGAATGCCAAAACTTGTTTTGGTGCCAATACAACTTTTTCCACAATGTCATTTTTTTTCTCAATACCAAATCTTCCTGGCAGTGTTTTGGCTTCATAAGCACCCGCTTACTTGCGAATACGATCACGTTTGTTTACTGGTAGTAATAAACAAAGCAATGCAATTTGGGAGTACATTTAGGTTTTCCTGGGACTGCCGGGCTGCATCTCATAGTTGGCGTGAGCCTCAACACAGCACTCAATGTCCACTCCGAGTGTTGGTGCGACGACTAGTTGAAGATCTCATTTAAGAGCATGTCCTGGACGTCTTTGAAGACCGCTTTGGCGTGTTGTGTGTCCGTGGCGCAGGTGTAGTGCATGTAGAGATGTTTTTGGTGGCCCCTGTGCAACATCTTATAGAGCTCCAGGATGAACTCCCTTGCTTTTGTGGCGTTGTGTGGAGGCCCTGCGCCATCAAATCACAAAGAATCAAAGTTCAGCCCGAGATACAAAATGATCATCGTTGAATCACCTGTCTATCACAGAAGACATTTTAAAATGAATAGAGAGCAGTGATTCATTTGCATTTTTGTTTTCCTTCATTATTATCATATGTCAATGCAAGGCTTGCCATACCTTCACGTTTTCACTTCACCAAAGTAATTTATTTATATATATATATATATATATATATATACATATATATATATATATACAAAGACCAAAACCAGTGAAGTTGGCACATTGTGTAAATTGTAAATAAAAACAGAATACAATTATTTGCAATTCCTTTTCAACCTATATTCAATTGAATAGACTGCAAAGACAAGATATTTAATGTTCGAACTGAGGAACTTATTTTTTTTTTGTAAATAATCATTAACTTAGAATTTAATGGCAGCAACACATTGCAAAAAAGTTGGCACAGGGGCATTTTTACCACTGTGTTACATGGTCTTTCCTTTTAACAACACTCAGTAAACGTTTGGGAACTGAGGAGACCAATTTTTTAAGCTTTTCAGGTGGAATTATTTCCGATTCTTGCTTGATGTACAGCTTAAGTTGTTCAACAGTCCGGGGGTCTCCGTTGTGGTATTTTAGGCTTCATAATGCGCCACACAGTTTCAATGGGAGACAGGTCTGGACTACAGGCAGGCCAGTCTAGTACCTGCACTCTTTTACTATGAAGCCACACACTGTTGTAACACGTGGCTTGGCATTGTCTTGCTCAAATAAGCAGGGGCGTCCATGAAAAAGACGCTGCTTGGATGGCAACAAATGTTACTCCAAAACCTGCATGTACCTTTCAGCATTAATGGTGCCTTCACAGATGTGTAAGTTACCCATGCCTTGGGCACTAATACACCCCCATACCATTATAGATACTGGCTTTTGAACTTTGCGCCTATAACAACCCGGATGGTTCTTTTCCTCTTTGTTCCGGAGGACACAACGTCCATAGTTTCCAAAAACAATTTGAAATGTGGACTCGTCTAACCACAGAACACTTTTACACTTTGTATCAGTCCATCTTAGATGAAGCCGGCGGCGTTTCTGGGTGTTGTTGATAAATGGCTTTCGCTTTGCATAGGACAGTTTTAACTTGCACTTACAGATGTAGCAATGAACTGTTGTTACTGACAGTGGTTTTCTGAAGTGTTCCTGAGTGGTGATATCCTTTACACACTGATGTCCCTTTTTGATGTAGTCCCGCCTGAGGGATCGAAGGTCCATAGTATCATCGCTTACATGCAGTGATTTCTCCAGATTCTCTGAACCTTCTGATGATATTACAGACCGTAGATGGTAAAACCCCTAATTTCCTTGCAATAGCTCATTGAGAAAAGTTGTTCTTAAACTGTTCGACAATTTGCTCACGCATTTGTTCACAAAGTGGTGACCCTCGCCCCATCCTTGTTTGTGAATGACTGAGCATTTCATGGAAGCTGCTTTTATACCCAATCATGGCACCCACCTGTTCCCAATTAGCCTGTTCACCTGTGGGGTGTTCCAAATAAGTGTTTGATGAACATTTTTAACGTTCTTAGTCTTTTTTTCCACTTGTGCCAGCTTTTTTGAAACATGTTGCAGGCATCAAATTCCAAATGAGCTAATATTTGCAAAAAATAACAACGTTTGCCAGTTCGAATGTTTAGTATCTTGTATTTGCAGTCTATTCAATTGAATATAGGTTGAAAAGGATTTGCAAATCATTGTATTCTGTTTTTATTTACGGTTTACACAACGTGCCAACTTCACTGCTTTTGGGGTTTTGTATATTTACAACGGTCAAAGATCCTCTAAATGACAGGAGTGCTCTGCTGTTTTAAAGGGGTCCTATTATGCAAAAACACATTTTCTTACCTATTGGTACCAGTTGTAGTGTATTTGGGTTCTGCGTAAGTTCCGAAAATTTGAAATCAAACCGCGGAGGCATTGCAGAGATACTTATAAAACAATCTTGCCTTCCTTCAAACTTCCTAAAAACGGTCCATTTGGAGTTTGCCTTGTTGTTGGTAGATGTGTCGTCAGCAGATTACCAATATATGGTAGAAATGAGCATAACCAGCTCTAGTCACTACACAAACGTTCAGCTTCATCTGAAGTAAGAAGAGCCTTCCTTTGAACTTTTCTAATTCGTGGTAATGTGCCTTCAATTGTGAAGAAGTCACTCCGAGTCTGTGCCAAGAAGAGTCCTACTTCACTAACCACAAACCTTCGCAAAGTGGAGTTTCCGATTAACTGCTTTTAATGGCGGGCTTGGGGACTCCTATATACGGCAATGGAGGAGACAATGAAACAATAAGTAACAACAGTAGGTTACAAAATATGTGACTGATACTTTGGCAATGTTAGCTCGATTTGTTGTGTAGCCAGTTTAGCATTCTACTGTAAGACAATAGTGTCAGCGTCTTCCATCAAAACAAAGATGGATTTTCCGAAAACTGCTTTTATTGGATCAGTGTCTACTGTGTTTGGCAATGGAGCAGTTAGTATTATAACCTGTTTCACGTTTCATCAAACATATATTAACGTTGTTGCTTTAGGGTAAACTGGGTAACACATGGCACACTGACAAAGCTTAACCTATTTTTACTATAACAATCTACAAGGTTAATATAGCTGGCTTCACTTTCTACACCTCCATTTATCTGCTTTCTTTTGTATTTCAAGTTATCATTACATTAGGGCTGCAACTAACGATTAATTTGATAATCGATTAATCTGTCGATTATTACTTCGATTAATAATCGGATAAAAGAGACAAACTACATTTCTATCCTTTCCAGTATTTTATTGGGAAAAAAAACAGCATACTGGCACCATACTTATTTTGATTATTGTTTCTCAGCTGTTTGTACATGTTGCAGTTTATAAATAAAGGTTTATAAAAAATAAAAAAATATATTAAAAAAATTGCCTCTGCGCATGCGCATAGCATAGATCCAACGAATCGATGACTAAATTAATCGCCAACTATTTTTATAATCGATTTTAATCGATTTAATTAGTTGTTGCAGCCCAACATTACATATATGTATTGTTGATAATAGAAGTAAATTATTGTTATTATTCATTATCAGTAGTGCTATTTCTATTGGTATTTGTATTGCTCCATTTGTAGTGTAATAATGCTCATTGTCATTTCTGTATTAGTACATAGTAGTACATATTGTATTTGCTGATGTTGCTCTATTGTTGTTGTTGTTGTTGTTGTGTTTGCTGTTGTTGTTTTTGTCTCTCTGTCTTATCCCCCTCTTGTGCCCACAATTTCCCCCTCCGTCTTTATTTTTTTTCTCTTTCTATCCCCTCCTGCCCGGTTGCACCAAATGATGATATAAATACATTTAATAAAGTCATATACAAATAAGGCAACAAGAGAAGTATCCCACACTTTTCTTTTGTAAAGTAAATTTGTACAACCGATATGGGCATCTACATCAACTATGTGATTTGCTTGAGAAGTTGGACAGGACAAAAAATATATATATATATACTTTTTAAGTTTTATAACCTGTTATCACATTAGCGAAGTAGCTCGTAGCTTACTGTATAGATAGCTCGGGTCTATATGTTTACAAGTGTTCAAAGCAGCAGCAGTGCAGTTTTAAAATGACAGACTAAAACAAATTCTTGTATTGTCAATATCCACATGTATATGTCCAGGATTTAGCATTGGAGAGATAAGTGAAGTGAATTCTATTTATATAGCGCTTTTCTCTAGTGACTCACAGCGCTTTTACATAGTGAAACCCAATATCTAAGTTACATTTAAACCAGTGTGGGTGGCACTGGGAGCAGGTGGGTAAAGTGTCTTGCCCAAGGACACGACGGCAGTGACTAGGATGGCGGAAGCGGGGATCGAACCTGGAACCCTCAAGTTGCTGGCACGGCCACTCTACCAACCAAGCTATACCGCCACGATAGAAGGACTCGATAGAAGTTTAACCTTAGACCTTGAGTGTCACTCAAAAGAGATGGCTGGTGGCGGTCACCAATGCCCATATTCCGTAAAACAGTGTTTTTCAACCTTTTTTGAGCCAAGGTACATTTTTTGCGTTGAAAAAATCCAAAGGCACACCACCAGCAGAAATCATTAAAAAACTAAACTTAGTTGACGGTAAAATGTCATTGTCGCAATTGTTGGATATGACTTTAAACCATAACCAAGCATGCATCAATATAGCTCTTGTCTCAAAGTAGGTGTACTGTCACAACCTGTCACATCACGCCGTGACTTATTTGGAGTTGTTTGCTGTTTTCCTGTGTGTAATGTTTTAGTTCTTGTCTTGTGCTCCTATTTTGGTGGCTTTTACTCTTTTGTTGGTATTTTCCTGTCGCAGTTTCATGTCTTCCTTTGAGCGATATTTCCCGCATCTACTTTGTTTTAGCAATCAAAAAATGTTCAGTTGTTTTTATCCTTCTTTGTGGGGACGTTGTTGATTGTCATGTCATGTTCGGATGTACATTGTGGACGCCGTCTTTGCTCCACAGTAAGTCTTTGCTGTCGTCCAGTATTCTGTTTTTGTTTACTTTGTAGCCAGTTCAGTTTTAGTTTCATTCTGCATAGCCTTCCCTAAGCTTCAATGCCTTTTCTTAGGGGCACTCACCTTTTGTTTATTTTTTCTTTAAGCATTAGACACCTTTTTACCTGCACACCGCCTCCCGCTGTTTCCGACATCTACAAAGCAATTAGCTACCTGCTGCCACCTACTGATATGGAGGAGTATTACACAGTTACTCTGCCGATCTCTAGACAGCACCGACACATAATTTGCAAACTATAATTACTGGTTTGCAAAAAATATTTCACCCCAAATAGAAACCCCGTTTCCATATGAGTTGGGAAATTGTGCTAGATGTAAATATAAACGGAATACAATGATTTGCAAATCATTTTCAACCCATATTTAATTGAATGCACTACAAAGACAAGATATTTGATATTCAAACTCAAACTTTATTTTTTTTTTTGCAAATAATAATTAACTTAGAATTTCATGGCTGCAACACGTGCCAAAGTAGTTGGGAAAGGGCATGTTCACCACTGTGTTACATCATCTTTTCTTTTAACAACACTCAATAAACGATTGGGAACTGAAGAAACTAATTGTTGAAGCTTTGAAAGTGGAATTATTTCCCATTCTTGTTTTATGTAGAGCTTCAGTCGTTCAACAGTCCGAGGTCTCCGCTGTCGTATTTTACGTTTCATAATGCGCCACACATTTTCGATGGGAGACAGGTCTGGACTGCAGGCGGGCCAGGAAAGTACCCGCACTCTTTTTTTATCAAGCTACGCTGTTGTAACACGTGCTGAATGTGGCTTGGCATTGTCTTGCTGAAATAAGCAAGGGCGTCCATGAAAAAGACGGCGCTTAGATGGCAGCATATGTTGTTCCAAAACCTGTATGAACCTTTCAGCATTAATGGTGCCTTCACACATGTGTAAGTTACCCAGGTCTTGGGCACTAATGCACCTCCATACCATCACAGATGCTGGCTTTTGAACTTTGCACCAATAACAGTCTGGATGGTTTGCTTCCCCTTTGGTCCGGATGACACGATGTTGAATATTTCCAAAAACAATTTGAAATGTGGACTCGTCAGACCACAGAACACTTTTCCACTTTGCATGAGTCCATCTTAGATGATCTCGGGCCCAGAGAAGCCGGCGCCGTTTCTGGATGTTGTTGATAAATGGCTTTCGCTTTGCATAGTAAAGCTTTAACTTGCACTTATAGATGTAGCGAAGAACTGTATTTAGTGACAGTGGTTTTCTGAAGTGTTCCTGAATAAAGGTAAAGTATTGGTATTGTTCATTATTAATAGCGCTATTTCTATTGGTATTTGTATTGCTCCATCTGTAGTGTAATAATGCTCATTGTCATTTCTTTATTATTTTTTATTTTCGCTAACTGCTTATTTGCTATTACTTTTACCATCATATTTGTACATGTTGTATTTGCTGATATTGCTCTATTGTTGTTGTTGTTGTTGTGTTTGCTGTTGTTGTTTTTGTCTCTCTGTCTAATCCCCCTCTTTTCCCCACAATTTCCCCCTCTGTCTTCTTTTTTTTCTCTTTCTATCCCCTCCTGCCCGGCTGCACCAAATGATAATATAAATACATTTAATAAAGTCAAATACAAGTAAGGCAACAAGAGAACAGTGACGTGCGGTCACTAGAGGCAGGTGAAGCGGGGCCTCACCTGCCATCATGGAAAGAAAAAAAATTTAAAAAGAAAAAAAAATAATTAAATTGTTATATGTATCCAGTGATTATACTATAACGTTATTTTCCATTTAACTTCACCAGTTTTAGATTATTTTTATTCAAAATCGCTGAATTTTCACATTTGCCGTTCAAATACTGAGAAGAGACGGTGCGGTGAACAGCAGCCAGTTGAGGCACGTCACTCAGTGCCGCAACATGGATTGCGGACTCGGCTAACTGCTGGTCTGCTGTGCAGTGAGACCGTATTGCTATATGAATTATATTATACATTTCCATAGTTTAGTTAGCTGAGGTATATAATGTACAGTGTATTTTGTCAACAACTGTATGTGTGTAAAGTATTTCTTGTGCTGAGCGATCATAAAACTGCTGCGAAGACGCACTGGCTGAGGCTTGCGTAACCCCGCCTCCTGGTGCTGGTTAAGGCACCTTCGCCGCAGACTGCACCGCCCGACGAGAGCGCCACACCAACCAAAGCCCACACCCAAACCCTCCACGTGCAAGACCGAATCCACCCAAAAAAAGTAACTTAACAAGAAGCCAAAAAGTGCAAAAACAACATTGCTCGCGCCGGAGGAGCCTTACGTGAACGACTGCTGGGACACAACATTAGGTACACCTGCAGACTGCAGCACGGATTTCATATTTCATTCATTCACAACTCCTCCAACACGAACACCACTGTTCCCGCACTTATAAGTAAAGGTAAGACCATAATAAAGTTTTTTTTTTATTAAATGTGCTTTTTTGTGTGCTACAGTTTGTATGTGTAAAGTTAAAGTTAAGTTAAAGCAGGGGCGTCACTAGCTTTTAAGGACAGGGGGGGCTTTGCCCCCAGGAGATGCACAGGATGCGAGCGAATGTTACGCACGAGCACAAAACTTCACAAACGGCTAACAAAGACTTAGAAATTATTCATTGTTATTATTATTATTTTAAAAAAATGCACGGGACGAAATGAAATGCTCCCCGGGACGATGGCTTTTAACCATATATTTTCTTTTTCTTTTTATGTATTTATTCATTTTACATTTTATATTAAATGTCTTGGTTTTTCCTGCCTCTGAAAATCCTATTAAATGTTTAACAAGCCATCCTATAATAATAAAACAGCTATTAATGTAACAATACAATAAAACAAATATATTTAATGATGTTTTTTTCATTATTTTAACAATAGGCTTATGTATATTACTTTATATAGATTCTACAAGAAACACAAAACTTAAAAAATAAATGATTTACAATTGCACACACAAGGTTTTGTGCAGCTTCACTCATTGTAAAGGAAGATAATGTGCTTCGTACACCTGCAGGACCGCAAGCAAGGTCGCAGAGAAAATGTGGGCTGGAATTTGAGTGATGTGGGCATTTTCTATATGAACAAGTGGAATGGATTGGATACCGACGCACGAAAGGGGCTCTCTACCTTACACTACGAAGTGAGGGGAAACTGAGTGAATAATAACAGGTTTTATGATTATTTATTTAAACTCATATTTGGGCCACTTTATAATGAATATGTCTGCATTTATTTGTAAAAAAAAACAAAAAAACACCAAATTATTTAGGGGGGCTTAAGAATATTTTAGGGGGGCTTGAGCCCCCCTAAAATAGGCCTAACAACGCCAATGAGTTAAAGTACCAATGATTGTCACACACACTAGATGTGGTGAAATTTGTCCTCTGCATTTGACCCATCCCCTTGATCACCCCCTGGGATGTGAGGGGAGCAGTGGGCAGCAGCGGCGCCGCGCCCGGGAATAATTGTTGGTGATTTAACCCCCAATTCCAAGCCTTGATGCTGAGTGCCAAGCAGGGAAGAATGCTGATATGAGCTTTTAAACATAACCCGTTAACTGCTGCCAATCAAATGGTGAATAAGATACTCTTTAGGGTTCATATGTTTGTAAATCTGACTGTGATGAAGTCAGTGCCTCACCAGTCATGAACCTCACCCGCACGTCACTGCAAGAGAAGTATCCTACACTTCTCTTTTGTAAAGTAAATCTGAACAGTCGACATGGGCATCTACATCAACTATATGATTTGCCTGAGAAGCTGGACAGGACAAAAAATTAAAAAAATAAAATAAAAATGAAGTGTTCCTGAGCCCATGTGGTGATATCCTTTAGAGATTGATGTCGGTTTTTGATACAGTGCCGTCTGAGGGATCGAAGGTCACTGTCATTCAATGTTGGTTTCCGGCCATGCCGCTTAGGTGGAGTGATTTCTCCAGATTCTCTGAACCTTTTGATGATATTATGGACCGTAGATGTTGAAATCCCTAAATTTCTTGCAATTGCACTTTGAGAAACGTTGTTCTTAAACTGTTTGACTATTTGCTCACGCAGTTGTGGACAAAGGGGTGTACCTCGCCCCATCCTTTCTTGTGAAAGACTGCGCTTTTTTTGGGAAGCTGTTTTTATACCCAATCATGGCACCCACCTGTTCCCAATTAGCCTACCCACCTGTGCGATGTTCCAAATAAGTGTTTGATGAGCATTCCTCAACTTTATCAGTATTTTTTGCCACCTTTCCCAACTTCTTTGTCACGTGTTGCTGGCATCAAATTCTAAAGTTAATGATTATTTGCAAAAAAAAATGTTTATCAGTTTGAACATCAAATATGTTGTCTTTGTAGCATATTCAACTGAATATGGGTTGAAAATGATTTGCAAATCATTGTATTCCGTTTATATTTACATCTAAGACAATTTCCCAACTCATATGGAAACGGGGTTTGTAGGTGAAATTAGATCATCTCCCACGGCACATCAGACTGTATCTCATGGCACACTAGTGTGCCACGGCACAGTGGTTGAAAAACACTGCCGTAAAAGTCAGAGAAAAACAAAAATAACAACTACAAAACAAGGCTGTCGCAGTGTGAGGGGCCGTGGTGAGGAGGGGTTCATTTGCATCTAACAACTCCGCCTCTCAAAAACAAACCGCTTTGGGAAGCAGACCAAAAAAACAAAACACTTAAAGATACTGTAGGTCTTTTACATGTAATGTAAATCAAAATAAAGTGTTTAAAAAATAAAAAATAAATCATAATAAGGCTGTGTACATTCTCCGACATCCGAGTCATAAAGTTAAATTGAGGCAACTGGACTCTTCTTGTTCCTTGAAAACATTTCACCTTTCATTTAAAACTCTTCTTCAGTTCTACATTTTTAAGTGAAGTCTCCCTATTTACTCTCTAACAACATGGCTAATGATCTTAGCTGCAAGTGTCAACTTAACCAAGTTTTTTTTCTTCTTTTTTTTCCACACGCCGATGGTTTCAGCACATGAAAACCCAGTTCTAACTTAGAGGAATTAGCAAGGATGAGACAAAGTATTTCCAGGGGGGTGGCCGTGTTGTAGTGGCCGGGTGATGGTTACGGCAATGACGTTTGGAGGATCCTCCGGGCTACCGGTGTGTACTGTAATCTACAGAAGAACACACTCCAGGCTACTCTAAACGAGTGTAAAGATGACTATATGGGTATCATTTCATATTTATAGGGCTCTAAGTATGTTAAAAAGCATATTTAGAAGGTTGTAAACTGTTTTTTGTGCTCCAAATATGAAAATATTGGATTTATTAAAAATACTCCTTCTTCGCAGAAATCCATTTATCGCAGTCATGTCCTAAACCAATTAACGGCTGTATTTGCACTAGGGTTGTACGGTATACCGGTATTAGTATAGTACCGGGATACTAATGAATCATATTCGGTACTATACCGCCTCTGAAAAGTACTGGTCCAACACATCCCAGGAAATATGTCCCTGGACACATGAGGACTTTGAATATGACCAATGTATGATCTGTAACTACCGTATTTTTCGGACTATAAGTCGCAGTTTTTTTAAATATTTTGGCCGGGGGTGCGACTTATACTCAGGAGCGACTTATGTGTGAAATTATTAACACATTACCGTAAAATATCAAATATTATTTAGCTCATTCACGTAAGAGACAAGACGTATAAGATTTCATGGGATTTAGCGATTAGGAGTGACAGATTGTTTGGTAAACGTATAGCATGTTCTATATGTTATAGTTTTTTGAATGACTCTTACCATAATATGTTACGTTAACATACCAGTTGGTTATTTATGCCTCATATAACGTACACTTATTCAGCCTGTTGTTCACTATTCTTTATTTATTTTAAATTGCCTTTCAAATGTCTATTCTTGGTGTTGGGTTTTATCAAATACATTTCCCCAAAAAAATGCGACTTATACTCCAGTGCGACTTATACAGGTAAAAGCCAGTAAATTAGAATATTTTGAAAAACTTGATTTATTTCAGTAATTGCATTCAAAAGGTGTAACTTGTACATTATATTTATTCATTGCACACAGACTGATGCATTCAAATGTTTATTTCATTTAATTTTGATGATTTGAAGTGGCAACAAATGAAAATCCAAAATTCCGTGTGTCACAAAATTAGAATATTACTTAAGGCTAATACAAAAAAGGGATTTTTAGAAATGTTGGCCAACTGAAAAGTATGAAAATGAAAAATATGAGCATGTACAATACTCAATACTTGGTTGGAGCTCCTTTTGCCTCAATTACTGCGTTAATGCGGCGTGGCATGGAGTCGATGAGTTTCTGGCACTGCTCAGGTGTTATGAGAGCCCAGGTTGCTCTGATAGTGGCCTTCAACTCTTCTGCGTTTTTGGGTCTGGCATTCTGCATCTTCCTTTTCACAATACCCCACAGATTTTCTATGGGGCTAAGGTCAGGGGAGTTGGCGGGCCAATTTAGAACAGAAATACCATGGTCCGTAAACCAGGCACGGGTAGATTTTGCGCTGTGTGCAGGCGCCAAGTCCTGTTGGAACTTGAAATCTCCATCTCCGTAAAGGTAAGACCATAATAACGTTTTTTTAATTAAATGTGCTTTTTTGTGTGCTACAGTTTGTATGTGTAAAGTTAAAGTTAAGTTAAAGTACCAATGATTGTCACACACACACTAGGTGTAATGAAATTTGTCCTCTGCATTTGACCCATCCCTTGATCACCCCCTGGGAGGTGAGGGGAGCAGTGGGAAGCAGCGGTGCCGCGCCCGGTAATAATTTTTGGTGATTTAACCCCCAATTCCAACCCTTGATGCTGAGTGCCAAGCAGGGAAAAATGCTGGTATGAGCTTTTAAACATAACCCGTTAACTGCTGCCAATCAAATGGTGAATAAGATACTCTTTAGGGTTCATATGTTTGTAAATCTGACTGTGATGAAGTCAGTGCCTCACCAGCCATGAACCTCACCGCACGTCACTGCTGCATATGTCAGAAGCTAAATTAGGAGCCTTTGTTTGCTTACTTACTACTAAAAGACAAGTTGTCTTGTATGTTCACTATTTTATTTAAGGACAATCTTTCAGTAAGAAACACATGTTTACTGAACCGTAAGATTTTTTGTTAAAATAAAGCCAATAATGCCATTTTTTGTTGTCTCCTTTTATTTAGCAAAGTACCAAAAATTATTGAAATCATTTTGATACCGGTATACCGGTAAACAAATATCGGTATCGGGACAACACTACAATGTTGTAATAAAAACTAACCAGGAATGTGAGCACTCTGAGGAACACTGACAAAAAAAGTGG